>NC_090446.1:1148109497-1148412527 GCF_031143425.1 Pleurodeles waltl | reverse complement strand
GACCTCACATCTTAAACCCCTTAATGATTTATTTATATTATTTGTTAATAAGGCTAATACCAATTTCTTCTTATGTGCTGACCTTTCCATTAATCTTATCGTATGTTCTTAGGTCTCTGCAGCTCCATTCGGATCTTTGATGACACTCACATGCCTTCCAGTATCAATAATTAATGGCTGTATTTTATCAGAATCTTGACAGTCCTAATGCCGCATGAGACACTCCCAACAGAATACCTCCGGTCCCTGTGGCTCCAGCAGATCTTCTATTAACGATATCAAAAAAAGTATTATATCCCAGTCTAATCCTCATAATAGTAACATACCCAACGCTCCCATCAATTCAAGACAAGATAATTGCAGATTGAATACAATCAACGTCAAGTCATAATTACCATTATAACTAGCCATATTGGTAATTATGACGCTGTTGATTTTATTCAGCCTGAAAAGTAAACATGTAAAGTAAGGTGGATTTGTAGAGCCCTGCTTGCCCCTACTGAGGGTATCTAGGCACTGGAGTGGTCAGTTCAAACTACTGGTTAGCTTTTATTGTGCCATTTGTTAATATTTATACAGCTGAATGTCATTCTGGGGCGGTAACGCATCGTTAGACCAGTATGAGGGACACCTGCACAAGACCCGTCAATGGTATTTAAAGCATCAGGTGTGACCGACTACTGCTCAGCAGGTTTCAGGACACAGCATAAAAGAAACTACAGGTTAAGACTATTATAAAAACGGTGCAGCAGTGATGACTTAGTTGAAGATGTTGGTGGAATCTTGACTAAGGGAGTCTTAGCAGGTTCAACTCTACCCTTTGTAGCATTTTAGAGAATAGCAGGGTTGAGGTAAAGCACTCGAATAGACGGATCCTCACTGTGGGGTTATCATGTATGCTCTACACGTGGGTATAGAATGCAGTCTTTATCGAGGCACTTTAAAGTGCATTTGATGGTTTATAATTAAGTGATGCTATGCAATCTTTACCTAGTTAGAAGATTGTGAGGCGTAATCATTGGCTGAATTTCCAATGATATTCTTCTTGAAGGGTTCTCTCACTCTTTCTTGCACTAAGGGCCTCATTTACAAAGATTTGGTGTAGGGCAGAGGCGCAAGTCTTTTTGCCGTGTTGCCCCACGCCAAATCAAAAGGGCAGGAATGCCCCGTATCTATGAGATACAGTGCATTCCTGTCCTTTCAGCAGGCACACAATTTGGTGCCTAGCGCCCTAGCAGGCACCCTTGTTCAGAATTGTTGGCAGGATTGTTTTTGTGAAGGGAGACCTTTGTGCATAAAACCAATCATGAAGATGTTGACCTCATTCCATGTGGGTGGTAAAATGCAGCACACATGAAAAGAGGGAAAAAAAAGGAGAAATGAAAACGTATCTCCTCGATAACGCCTGCTCAGGGGAGGCGGAAGGTTTTGGCTCTTCTCAGGTTTACATGACTTTGTAAGTCTGGGGCAGCATCAAAATCCATGAGTGTTGCATTGGAACACCCACTGCAAACCATGGAACGCCTCCTTGACACAGAGTAAGGGAATGCAGCACTTTGCGCTGCCTTACTCCATATCTATGAGGCCATGCAAAGCCACGCAGGGTGGCTTTGCATTACCTGATAAGATTGAGAGGCCTGCACAACAGGAGCGTCTAAAAAAAAAAAAAAAAAAAAAGTGATGCTCCGGCAGTGCAGGCCTCTTGTTAATAACCCCGAAGTTTACTGTCTCAGTTTGACTCACTCAGTGTCACAAATTCACACAGTCTCGCTCATTCTACTCTGACACACTCTGTCTCATTCAGTTACACTCATTCTCACTACTCAGTCTTACTGTGACTCACTCAGTCTCACACACAGTTACACTCATTTACGCTCACTGTCATTCTTCCTCACTCACATTAATTCTAACACATATTGGTCCTTACTGTCGCTCATTCCCACTAACTCTGACTCACTCCTTCACAGACTCTCTCTCACTGTAACTCATACACAGTCACACAGACATGCTCACAGTGCTGGAATTTCACCAGCTCTACACAATCTCTCTGTCTGGCGCAGGCACTTTCATGCACCTGTGTCAGCAGTCAGACAATGTCACTAGCTGCCTCAGTTTGTTGCTGGACCTGAAGCGGTCTGCATTTTACTTTTATTATACTAAGAGTGAATAATTATTCACTCTTGATACTATAAAAATTGACCACAAAAGAAGGCTGGTGTAGTGTAGCCGTGGAGCCCAAAAAGGAGAGCTGCCACCGGCCCAGAGGCACTCATCCACCAAACCAATCCATCCACTCAATAATTCATCCTTTCACTTATCCACCCCATTTCATCCATCCATCCTTTCAATCATCCTTCAATCCTTTCAATACATCTATCTATCCTTTTGCTCATCTTTCCATCCATCATCCTCCCTTTGGCTCATCCATCTATCCACCATTTCACTAAGCCATCCATCCTTACACCCTTCCATCCACCCACCCTTCATCCCATCCATCCATCTATCCATTCACTCATGCATCCCTCCATTTACCCTTTTACTCTTCCATCCATCCTTTTATCCAGATATCCTACCTTTCACTCATCCATCCATTGTTTTACTCATCCATCTTTACATACATCCTTTCACTCATCCATCTATATTTTCACTCCATCCACTCATCCATCCTTTTATTATCCATCGATTCATGCTTTCACTTATCTATCGAGTCTTTCATCTATCCATCCACCCACCTATCCATTCACCCTCCCTTTCATTCATACACCCTCTCTCCCTTTCAATCATACACCATCACTTGCTTTCAATCATACACCATCACTCCCTTTCCCTCTTCCATTCTTACACCCATCCTTTCATTCATTGATCCGTACATCTATCCAAAACCATTTTATCCACCCATCCTTTCACTCACTCACCCTCCCAAGTAAATTATGAGCAGTTGTCTGCTGAGGTGCAAACAGAAGAGGCCCATCAAGAACTCCACCCTACTATAGCTGCTAAAGGGGGAGGGTGGCAATGCCCCTGATGCAGGCAGAAGCTTAACTGCACACTTACCCTTAGTCCACTAGTGGAATTCTTTGCAGCTGGTTCCTTCCTTTTCTTAGGCCTCTGTGGAGCAAAATAAGGAGAACTCTGTGCTCAGCTCCATAATGTTTTTTTCAAAGTGAAACCAAATACAGTACTAAACTTGCTGTTACTGCCAGGGGAGCACCCCCTGCACCCCCCCTACAGCCTGTCCCTCTCTGATAATCAACAAATTGTTACTACCCACTCCCTCTTTGTCCTCATCAGCCTGCCCCACACCCAGCCATTGAAGTTAATGGAACTTTGCCACCTCCCCCCAGGGCTGCTGTTCACGCTCCCCAAAAGCTACCAGATTCATAGCAATCTAATTTAGCACTCCCTCTCCGATGATGTTAATGCTGTAGCATGTGCCTACAGGTTAAAATAAAAAACCCTGGCCTAGCTGGCTCTTGTGCAGTATTTCATCTGAAAAGTTCACTAGAGTTCACCCAGGAGATTCAGCCCAATGACTCAGAGCAGTAATCTATATTCAGCTGCTCTGTTTTTATTTTCCATGTTCTTGCTTCTCCCCTGAGGGTGGCAGTCCAACACCCCTTTTGCCTATGAACAGGAGTCTCCCCTGATTCTTGTATAACACAAATTCAGCTGAGGGGCATCACAGCTTTTTACATGAGCACCAGTTACAATACACAAGGTCACTTTCTGTTTCTAGACGTAGGGAGATTAAGTGATTTGCGAGAATCACAGGATGTTGTGCCAATGGCGTGACTCGAACCTGGTTCCCCAGTTATAGCATCTGCAGCTTTGGCAGTAACGCCACAACGTCTCCCCTGACTAAGCAAACCATGCAACATGCTGACATTTCCTAGGCTTTTTGCTGTGGCCAGGGCAGAAGTATTAGATTTAATTGGAGGTTTGACTTATTTGAAGACGTTGACCTCTTACCTCTCCAACCCAGGAGTCTCTATCGCCTTGGCCTTTGCACCTCAGCTGCCGAGTTTACATAGGCTTTCCCCCACATAAACTTATTTCAGTCCAGGGTCAGTGTTGGACAAAAAACAGATACAAGCAGATGTCAAAATGGGCGGGATCTGAGGGGCATGATGTGCCCATGTTTTTTTCATTTGACAAAAACAGTTCCCCTACTTTATTTTAAAAGGCATCTGTCCCAGGTCGTTAATTCTGACATTTGAGATGCCTCAGCTGAAGTGGAATGCAGGGAGTATCCTCTGAAGCTATCCTTTTTGCCAGGGTGCCTTCTGCCTGAAAGAAATGTAACTCTTTGCATTTGAATCTGCAAATGTAAAGGCTGCTTGGAAGCCATGGTTGGCTTTAATTGATGGAGTCACGGGACCTCTTTGAGAGGTATTGAAAGGTGACCAACTGAGCTGTGAAGTGTGTGCTGTTAATGGACAGTTATATACAAATTAGCTACAGTAGGTGCAGTCTGAACTTTACGGGGATCTATATTTTGAAAGCACTTTTATTTCTTATACCTAAACCTTTTTTGCACACTTCGTGGCAGCCTAATTTATACTGCCTGTAATGCAAGTTTAAAATAATGACATACATATTCACAGTGCTTTCTGTCACAGGCTTAGACCTTCACACTAAAACCCACAAGTCACTATACCCTACTGCACCAACCAGAATTCAATTCTGTGGCTCTCTGGTTACAAAGAAAGATATCTCCAGTGACCACATTAAGCAACAGACGTTTCACAACGTGAAATGTTGCATCTCTTACTGATTATTTTAACTTGCATTTATTTTTCATTTATGGTGTGTGTTATTTCATAAGTAGTTTCATGAAGGTGAAAGACCACCAAATAGTTATGGAATATTTTGGACTTTAGACACACCTTCAAACACGCCCCGCGCTACTGACCACTCCTCCATTGCACTCAGAATCACAATTCCCATACTTTTTTTTTTTATGCATTTCAATCGCGGCCCAACACTACAAAAAGTGTTCCACATCCACAAAATCTGTTTTCTCACAGCACACGGTCTTAGCTGAATCTCGGCGAATCACTTTTAGGTAGTTTTGAGGTGTGCATCCGTCTCTTCACTGCTGCATATCTACATGCATGCGTATAGCCCATGCATACGCACCATATTACCAGTGCTTAATTTGTAAATAAAAACGTGCCGGTGCCGAAAGCTCTCCTCTGAAACAAACAGCTGCTGCAATTAAATGTGCATGCACAGAATGCTGAGGCAGCATAATCCTGAAGCAATCTCTGGCCTCTTTAATCCATTTACGGCCACTCCCTGCCCCTTCACCTCACTCTTGCTGCTTTCTCCTTTCTCTCTTTGTGATGCTTTTTCGTTTTTCTCTTCCTCCGTCTTTCCATATGAGTCTTTTGCTCGCAGTAAATGCTTGAGGCAGAAAAATAAGTGCCGGCCCTCAAAAATAAGTGCTGGTGCTCTGCATGTGAGGCCACCAGCACACATTAACCTCTGCATATTACTAAATGGGCTAGCCAGAGCCTTTATCATATCATTTCAATATGGTGTGCATAGAACGATGTCCAGTCATTGGAAAGTAGCTAGTCATAGCTCGCGGGCGACTGACGCTTGCTGGTGAACGAGGGCAGAGAACTGTTTGTAGCAAGCGAAGACATGAAAATACTTTGTCGTTTTTCTATGTGACAACTTCGATGTAAAGCTAGTGTTTTCCATTGTGTATATCATTTCAGAGAAAATTGACTTAAATTTAACTGCCCCAAACCCACCAGCGTTAAGATGTACAGACTGACATTATTTTAACTTTGTTGTGTATAGGACTTCATACTGTACCATTCCTGTTTCTAAATATCGTAAATAATTTCCAGTAACCAACTTATGGTGCTTAATTTGTTGACATTTGAAAGATTAGCGTGACCAGATGTCCAAAAAACTGTGACAGACACAGAGGTAAGATTAAATGTTGCCACTGACCGTAAACTGGAGGCACCACACTGACACGTGCCACAGACCTGTGAGACAGCCGATATGTAAGATAAACAAGCACAAAAAGATCAGTGTTTTAGAGTTTGTGTCTTTTTTCCATTTCAGAAAGCCTTGTGAAGCCCAAGGAAAAAAAACATAAAACCTGAAGTTAGTAGTTATTTCTGATTTTCTTCCCATTCTGGAACTTTGAGACATGTGGTTTTTAAATATAAAAACAGAACTACTTGTACCAGGAAGCAAAGTCAAGCCCTACTAAGCATCAATATGTGTGTGCTAGGGGGAAGAGGGCAATGTTATAAAGATGCACATGGTCCATATAGTTAAATATTTGAATGCCATACAATATGGAATTAAAAAAAAAAAAAAATCAGGCTCCCTTTTTTAGGTCTAAGCCTACCAGACAGTGCAGCAGTCTGGTTTGCTAAAGACTTCTTGGGGACATTCTAAAAGCTTCCCAGGGAATTCATTCTGTCTGTTGCTTACCATTGGCTTTGTGTTTTGTAACTCACAGTTGCTTGGTTTCTGTTTGTTGGCTTTATTTGCATTAGGCTGTCCAGCTTGAGTTAGTACCTCCCGTGAAGCATAGCTTGTTTATCACCGCTCCTTGTATTTGTCCACAAATGCTTGCTTTCTATAAACAGGCCTTTAAATCTTGTTCTTATCTTGCCACATTTGCTGTGCATTCAAAGACAGAGGTCAAATGTCAGGCTCTGTCCTCTGAGGGAGCTTGGTGTTTAGTTTTTCTTCTCTGACTTCAAGGTGAGAGGGTTTATGTGACAACCTTTGGCTACAGGGGTTGTGAAAGGAAAGGCTTTTTACTAGCACACAACAAAATATAAATGTCTAAATGAACTGTGAAGCTATTTCGGTATATACCATAATTAAGAAAGCACGAATGAAGCACTTTATGTAATAAGTAAGTGTGATGGAAACAAATATTTTAATGCAGTCAAACAAATCAATACACTAGGTGATGCTATTTCCATATATTATCATTTATGCTCTGTATAGTTTCAGTAAAAGTTTGTCTGTGCAAATATAGTGGTCATTGCAATTAAAAATGTGTTGCCTGTAATGGAAGTGAACTACCACACCATGCATACTCCACGCTACACCACTATACACCATTCCACTATGACACTCCACTCCGACACACTACTACACTCTTTGCTAGTCCGCTCCATTCTACAACATTCTATGTCACTTTAAGACACTCTGCTTCACTTTGCGACACTCTACGCAACTTCCTCTACACCACTCCACATCACTTTACTCTACTCTATGCCACTCTAGTCAATGCCATTCTACTCCACGCCACTCTACAACACTTCATTCCACTCTACACCACTCAGTGATACTTCTCCATTCTACAACACTCCACTCTGACAATCCACTTTATGCCACTCCATCTGTACCACTACACTCAACTCTCTCTGTGCCACTCCATGCCACTTTACTCCACTCTACGACACTCCATGACTGTAGGAGGCTGGCCTGGTTTGTAGTGAGTACCAAGGGGTACTTACACTCTGCACCAGGTCCAGTTATCCCTTATTAGTGTAGAAGAGGTGTCTAGCAGCTTAGGCTGATAGAAAAGGGTAGCTTAGCAGAGCAGCTTAGGCTGAACTAGGAGACATGCAAAGCTCCCACTATACCACTAGTGTCATATGCACAATATCATAAGAAAACACAATACACAGATATACTAAAAATAAAGGTACTTTATTTATATGACAATATGCCAAAAGTATCTCAGTGAGTACCCTCAGTATGAGGATGCCAAATATACACAAGATATATGTACACAATACCAAAAATATGCAGTAATAGCAATAGAAAGCAATGCAAGCAATGTACAGTCACAATAGATTGCAATGAGAGCACATAGGTATAGGGGCAACACAAGCCATAGGAATGCGAACCATGAATGGACCCCAAACCTATGTGAGCTTGTAGAGGGTCGCTGGGACTGTAAGAAAACAGTGAGGGTTAGTAAAATAGCCGACCCTGAAAAGTAGGTGTAAAGTGCACCTAAGTTCCCCAGAGAGCACAGAAGTTGTGATAGGGGAATTCTGCAAGGAAGACCAACACCAGCAATGCAACAACGATGGATTTCCGGACGAGAGTACCTGTGAAACAAGGGGACCAAGTCCAAGAGTCGCGACAAAGTCGAGATTGGGCAGATACCCAGGAAATGCCAGCTGAGGGTGCAAAGAAGCTGCCACCGGATGGTAGAAGCTGTGGATTCTGCAAGAACGAAGAGGACTAGGAACTTCCCCTTTGGAGGATGGATGTGCCACGTCGTGAAGAAGCTTGCAGAGGTGTTCCCACGCAGAAAGACCGCAAACAAGCCTTGCTAGCTGCAAGGGTCACGGTTAGGGTTTTTGAATGCTGCTGTGGCCCAGGAGGGACCAGGATGTCGCCAATTGCGTGAGGAGACAGAGGGGGCGCCCAGCAAGACAAGGAGCCCTCTCAGAAGCAGGCACCACCCGCAGAAGTGCCAGAACAGGCACTACGAAGAAGAGTGAACCAGAGCTCACCCGAAGTCACAAAAGAAGGTCCCACGACGCCGGAGGACAACTCAGGAGGTCGTGCACTGCAGGTTAGAGTGTCGGGGACCCAGGCTTGGCTGTGCACAAAGGAAATCCTGGAAGAGTGCACAGGAGCCGGAGCAGCTGCAAATCACACGGTACCCAGAAATGCAGTCTAGCGTGGTGAGGCAAGGACTTACCTCCACCAAACTTGGACTGAAGAGTCACTGGACTGTGGGAGTCACTTGGACAGAGTTGCTGAGTTCCAGGGACCACGCTCGTCGTGCTGAGAGGGGACCCAGAGGACCGGTGATAGTCTTTTGGTGCCTGCGGTTGCAGGGGGAAGAATCCGTCGACCCACAGGAGATTTCTTCGGAGCTTCTAGTGCAGAGAGGAGGCAGACTACCCCCACAGCATGCACCACCAGGAAAACAGTCGAAGGCGGCTGGATCAGCGATACAAGGTTGCAGTAGTCGTCTTAGCTACTTTGTTGCAGTTTTGTAGGTGTCCAGAGCAGTCAGCGGTCGATTCCTTGGCAGAAGGTGAAGAGAGAGATGCAGAGGAACTCTGATGAGCTCTTGCATTCGTTATCTAAAGAATTCCCCAAAGCAGAGACCCTAAATAGCCAGAAAAGGAGGTTTGGCTACTTAGGAAGGAGGATAGGACAGCAACACAGGTAAGAGCCTATCAGAAGGAGTCTCTGACGTCACCTGCTGGCACTGGCCACTCAGAGCAGTCCAGTGTGCCAGCAGCACCTCTGTTTCCAAGATGGCAGAGGTCTGGAGCACACTGGAGGAGCTCTGGGCACCTCCCAGGGGAGGTGCAGGTCAGGGGAGTGGTCACTCCCCTTTCCTTTGTCCAGTTTCGCACCAGAGCAGGGCTGGGGGATCCCTGAACCGGTGTAGACTGGCTTATGCAGAGATGGGCACCATCTGTGCCCATCAAAGCATTTCCAGAGGCTGGGGGAGGCTACTCCTCCCGAGCCCTGACACCTTTTTCCAAAGGGAGAGGGTGTAACACCCTCTCTCTGAGGAAGTCCTTTGTTCTGCCTTCCTGGGTCAAGCCTGGCTGGACCCCAGGAGGGCAGAAACCTGTCTGAGGGGTTGGCAGCAGCAGCAGCTGCAGTGAAACCCCGGGAAAGGTAGTTTGGCAGTACCCGGGTCTGTGCTAGAGACTCGGGGGGGATCGTGGAATTGTCTCCCCAATGCCAGAATGGCATTGGGGTGACAATTCCATGATCTTAGACATGTTACATGGCCATGTTCGGAGTTACTATTGTGACGCTGTACATAGGTAGTGACCTATGTACAGTGCACGCGTGTAATGGTGTCCCGCACTCACAAAGTCCGGGGAATTTGCCCTGAACAATGTGGGGGCACCTTGGCTAGTGCCAGGGTGCCCACACACTAAGTAACTTTGCAACTAACTAAGTAACTTTGCACCTAACCTTTACCAGGTAAAGGTTAGATATATAGGTGACTTATAAGTTACTTAAGTGCAGTGGTAAATGGCTATGAAATAACGTGGACGTTATTTCACTCAGGCTGCATTGGCAAGCCTGTGTAAGAATAGTCAGAGCTCGTTATGAGTGGCAAAAGAAATACTGCAGCCCATAGGGATCTCCTGGAACCCCAATACCCTGGGTACCTCAGTACCATATACTAGGGAATTATAAGGGTGTTCCAGTATGCCAATGTGAATTGGTGAAATTGGTCACTAGCCTTTTAGTGACAATTTGGAAAGCAAAGAGAGAGCATAACCACTGAGGTTCTGGTTAGCAGAGCCTCAGTGAGACAGTTAGTCATCACACAGGGAACACATACAGGGCACACTTATGAGCACTGGGGCCCTGGCTGGCAGGGTCCCAGTGACACAAAGAACTAAAACAACATATATACAGTGAAATATGGGGGTAACATGCCAGGCAAGATGGTACTTTCCTACAATGACATTCTATTCCACAACACTATTTGTCAGTCCACTCCACCCCACCCTAGAACACATTCTACTCTACTCTTCTCTCTACCCCTCTACTTTATCCCCCTCCACTCTTTGACACTCTACTCCCTTCACATTTTCTTCTCTCTGTGCCACTCCACTCTGACACTCCACTCCACTTTACACAACTCCCTCTATGCCACTCTGACACTCTGCCGTATGCCCCTCCACTCTACAACACTCTAGTCTACTCAACTCCCTCTCTGCCTCTCCACTCCGCGCCTCTTCACTCCACGACACTCTGCTCCACTTTGGACTCTGACAATCTGCCACTCAACGCCACTGTACTATTTCATTCCACTCTACAATACTTTACACCACTCCAATCTGACACTCTCTTCCACTCTATAACACTCTACTTCCTCCACCACACTACATGCCACACCACTCTACAGTACTCCACAGCACGCCACCCCATGACCACACCACTCTACTCTGCTGTTGAACCTGGCTAAGCATTGCCAAAGCCAGTAGCTCTTGTATATGGAAGAGCTATTGGCTTTGCCAATGCTTGTTTAAATTTAATCTAGCATTAAGATTGTGCCAAATTCTATTACATGTCAGATGAAAGACGTGCATATTCTCACATCGCTCTCTCCAACGCCGGGACAGGTATTACATTAGAAATTAATGGTGGAATGCTAGAACCATCCTAGTTGTATTGTGGCACAAACAGCAAATCACCAACTCGGCACAGCTTGACCAGCCTCCCCGAGACACAATCCTGTTTTATTGGCTTGGACTATCTGAGCCCTTTGGAAGCACCCGCATGCCTGGATTCCCCTCATGGCCCAGAGTAAGGGGTGCTTCTGGTGGACCCTGCTCCTCCTTACTTGGAGGGTTTCGGTTATGACTGCTAGAGTATGATTCTCCTCTGCCGCTCCCCCAACCCCTTTTTTAGGGTAGAGCGCATGCAAGGGATCTGGCCCCTGTTGTAATCTATTTGTGGGCTTTAAACCACGCCCAGTTTGGTTGGTTTGTGGGTTTGCCTTTTAAGATTTGCTTGATTTTATTAGTGAAAGACATGCGTACGTCATGCTTTTTCCAGTGTTTAGCCCTCCTCGAGCACACCGGCCAACAACTGAAAACATATGAGGCTCCGTGTTTTCCGAATGGCTTCCGCACTATTTGTTTATTTCCTGCGCAGCGCGATCTCGCTGGGCAGTAGTCCAGTGCTTTCCATGACATCGACCCTGTTACATGGATAATTCTACTTTTGCCGGTTACATGAATAATTGCACTTTCGCTGATAAGTTTGACTGCGAGCGAACTTCTGTTTCCTTTTGTGTGTCTCCTTTGCGCTCACGGCGGCCGTAGGCTCGCTTATGTGAAACTGTTTTACTTTTCATTATCAATTTCTGTGGCAAGAAAAGTCCGGTTAGGAGTTTAGAGCGCTAATAGCTCTAACTCGAGCAAATGCGAGACCTATTGCATTGCAAACGGTTGTTCATTTTCTCAAAGTTATGAGAGTGATCCTGCCTGTATCTTCTCTCTACAAACATAAAACCTATCTTATTTACACTTCCCCGCGTACATTTATCTACCCTGCGCTACATGTAAGGCCGGAAAGGAGCCTTTTTGTAACCAATTAAATGAGAACATGCTCCCGAGACTAAAGCCGGCCAGTTCTGTGTTGACACTTATCAAAGTATGGATAGTGTCAAAGTTCAGGCCAGTGGGTACCGGAATGAATGTATAAAACCATTGTCACAGCATCACACCCACATCAACAATCTCTACTTATCAGTTTGGGAGCAGCAATAACCTTTTACAGTGGTTCTTATAATGTTTGCGGTTCCATGATCCCTTCTTAAATTGCCTCTGTGGTTAGTCTGTAAAGGAAGTGCTGCAGAAGGAGAGCCTCCAGGCCCCGCCATAAAACTCCCACTCATCAGTCTTTCCAAGCTAGAAAGACAGCTCAGTGGGTAGCGTGCATGCTCCGTAGAGATGTTGTCTGCAGGTAACAGGCTCGTCTCCGATGTGGTGTATGTTGACCCCTTTGAGGTTGATGTAACAAGATCACTCATTGATCGTAATGTCTTCAAACAATACATTTTGTAAGCTATGCTACATAAGAGAGTACTGTAGGAAGGTAGCCTCTTCCTAGCCTTGTTACCCCCACTTTTAGCCTGTTTGTGAGTATATGTCAGGGTGTTTTTACTGTCTCACTCGGATCCTGCTAACCAGGACCCCAGTGCTCATAGTGAAAACCCTATTTGTCAGTGTGTGTTATATGTCTCACTGCGATCCTGCTAGCCAGGACCCCCCAGTGCTCATAGTTTGTGGCCTGAATGTGTTCCCTTTGTGTTGCCTAACTGTGTCACTGAGGCTCTGCTAACCAGAACCTCAGTGCTTATGCTCTCTCTGCTTTTAAAATTGTCACTGCAGGATAGTGACCATTTTCACGAATTATGATTGGCACACTGGAACACCCTTATAATTCCCTAGTATGTGGTACCTAGGTACCCAGGGTATTGGGGTCCCAGGAGATCCCTATGGGCTGCAGCATTTCTTTTGCCACCCATAGGGAGCTCAGACAATTCTTACACAGGATTGCCACTGCAGCCTGAGTGAAATAACATCCATGTTATTTCACAGCCATTTTACACTGCACTTAAGTAACTTATAAGTCACCTATATGTCTAAACCTCACCTAGTGAAGGTTAGGTGCAAAGTTACTAAGTGTGAGGGCACCCTGGCACTAGCCAAGGTGCCCCCACATTGTTCAGGGCAATTTCCCTGGACTTTGTGAGTGCGGGAACACCATTACACGCATGCACTACATATAGGACAATACCTATATGTAGATTCACAATGGTAACTCCAAATATGGCCACGTAACATGTCTAAGATTATGGAATTTCTACCCCATGCCAAATCTGGTATTGGGGTGCCAATCCCAAGCATCCCCGGGGCTCCAGCATGGACCCCGGGTACTGCCAAACTAACTCTCTGGGGTTTTCACTGCAGCTACCGCTGCTGCCAACCCACAGACAGGCTTCTGCCCTCCTGGGGTCTGGGCAGCCCAGTCCCAGGAAGGTCAGAACAAAGAATTTCCTCTGAGAGAGGGTGTTACACCCTCTCTCTTTGGAAATAGGTGTTAAGGGCTGGGGAGGAGTAGCCTCCCCCAGCCTCTGGAAATGCTTTGAAGGGCACAGGTGGTGCCCTCCTTGCATAAGCCAGTCTACACCGGTTCAGGGATCCCCCAGCCCCTGCTCTGGCGTGAAACTGGACAAAGGAAAGGGGAGTGACCACTCCCCTGTCCATCACCACCCCAGGGGTAGTGCCCAGAGCTCCTCCAGTGTGTCCCAGACCTCTGCCATCTTGAATGCAGAGGTGTGAGGGCACAATGGAGGCCTCTGAGTGGCCAGTGCCTGCAGGTGACATCAGAGACCCCTCCTGATAGGTGCTTACCTGGTTAGGTGGCCAATTCTCCTCTGAGGGCTATTTAGGGTCTCTCCTGTGGGTTTCTCTTCAGATAACAAATGCAAGAGCTCACCAGAGTTCCTCTGCATCTCTCTCTTTGACTTCTGCCAAGGACACCTGCAAAACCTCAACAAAGTAGCAAGACGACTACCAGCAACATTGTAGCGCCTAATCCTGCCGGCTTTCTCAACTGTTTCCTGGTGGTGCATGCTCTGAGGGCTGTCTGCCTTCACCCTGCACTGGAAGCCAAGAAGAAATCTCCCGTGGGTCGACTGAATTTTCCCCCTGCTAATGCAGGCACCAAACTTCTGCATCACTGGTCCTCGGGTCCCCTCTCATCTTGACAAGCGTGGTCCCTGGAACACAGTAGCTGGATCCAAGTGACCCCGACAGTCCAGTGGTCCTTCTGTCCATATTTGGTGGAGGTAAGTCCTTGCCTCCCCATGCCAGATAGTAATCCTGTGTACTGCGTGATCTGCAGCTGCTAGGGCTTCTGTGCACTTTTGCAAGGAATCCTTCGTGCACAGCATAGCCCAGGTCCCCAGAACTCTGTCCTGCATTGCTCAACTCGCTGAGTTGACCACCGGCTTCGTGGGACCCTCCTTTGTAGTGTTGAGACGACCGCTGTGCTCAGATTTCTTGAACGCCTGTTCAAGTGCTTCTGCGGGTGCTGCCTGCTTCTGCGTGGACTCTCTGTGGTGCTGAGCGCCCCCACTGTCTCATCCTCCAAGGGGTGACCTTCTGGTCCTTCCTGGGCCCGGGCAGCACCCATTTTCTTCAACTGCGACCTTTGCAGCTAGCAAGGCTTGTTTGCAGTCTTTCTGCATGGAAACAACTCTGCATCCTCCAGCACGCCGTGGGACATCTTCTGTGCAAAGGAGAAGTTCCTGGCATCTTCCGTTGTTGCAGAATCTTCAGCTTCTTCCACCCGGAGGCAGCCCTTTTGCACCTTCATCCGGGGTTTAGTGGGCTCCTGCCCCCCCCGGACCCTTTCGTGACTCTTGGACTTGGTCCCCTTCCTTTACAGGTCCTCAGGAGATTCTGCAAAGACAACAACTGAATGCAAAGCACTGAAGATGGATTCCTGGACCCATCACGACTCTAGTGTGTTTCTGGGGAAGTAGGGTAACTTTACTCCTACTTTTCAGGGTCTTGGGGTGGGTATCTTGGACACCCTTAGTGTTTTCTAACACTCCCAGCAACCCTCTACACACTATACTAGGCCTGGGGTCCATTTGTGGTTTGCATTCCACTTTTAGAGCATATGGTTTGTGTTGCCCCTAGGCCTATTGCATCCTATTGTATTCTACAGTGTTTGCACTACTTTTCTAACTGTTTGCTTGCCTGATTTTGGTTTGTGTTTATATTTTGTGTATTTTACTTACCTCCTAAGGGAGTATATCCTCTGAGATATTTCTGACACATTGTCACTAAAATAAAGTACCTTTATTTTTAGTAACTCTGAGTATTGTGATTCTTATTATATAGTGCTATGTGATATAAGTGGTATAGTAGGAGCTTTGCATGTCTCCTAGTTCAGCCTAAGCTGCTTTGCTATAGCTACCTCTATCAGCCTAAGCTGCTAGAACACTGCTAATCTACTAATAAAGGATAACTGGACCTGGCACAAAGTGTAAGTACCATCAGGTACCCACTATAAGCCAGGCCAGCCTCCTACATGTACGACAGACGATAATGAATGGGAACCATGCATTATGGTGCTGACTATTAAGGTGCTATGGTGGCTTGTTGGTAGACCACCAGCCTTTAGGTCTTGTGCGTTTTTGGCACCAGTCTTACAAAATGGCACTCTGAACAGAGGAACAAGCCCACAGGCAGTTATGTAGCAGTACGCCGAGGTTACCTGCAATTGCGGTACTTTATTAATTGCATCACATGGTTGTCCCCCTCCTATAGTGCGTTGGGCCAGATCGAGGCCAGCATATTTCTGTGCTGAAATTTGTAGATACAATGAGAGAGCAGAACTGCGGAAATGATACTGCAAATTCCCATTTCATAATGATTTGTAAGATTGTATTGATTGTATTGAAACCATCTCCCTGCGGAATGATTTCCAAGTGGACTGTTTTTTTTGGGGGGGTGGGAGGGGTTTTGCGTTCTGCCACTGTGCAGCCGTAGTCTGTGGGTCTCGGAGATGGTTCTCCAGCTGCCCAAGAGCAGGTTGCTGTTCCGCTACCGGTTGGACGGGGTAGACCTCAGACACGACAAGCTGGGCAGGGAAATGGTTGGTTTTGTGGAGGAATAGTCTTGAGTTTTCTTTAAAGGAATACACATTGGACAGTCCTCTAGGAGATAGTTTTTGTTCATTACAGATTTGCGTTCCCAGCGCTCCATGGTTTTCCTTAATGTCTGTCTGTTTTGAATGTCATGGTGCGTCTGTTTGGTGAGGTGGATGTCCGGATTTGGGCGTACACTGAATGGGGACAGGGGAGCTTTTATAATTATGTTCTCAGACGCTCCATCTGCTGTCACTGCTGTCCATTGTTTTCATTTGGCCTATGGCAGTGCTTCATGAACCAATACATTAGTTTACAACAATCATATATCAACAGTAAATGTGAAAATTAAAAAGGGTATGTTATACCAGGGTACTAAGATGAAAAAACAGTAATAAGTTATTAATACTTTACATCTTTGAGTAAGAACGACATAGGTATAAGAAATTACAAATGTGAGAAAACGTATGCTCAAGGCTGTTGTGATTAGCAATGCAATTTACAATTTTAAAACCGTGTAAAAACAGGGGATACAACTGTTTGAACTAGAATCCGTGTAGGGTTGTGTTTCAAAATAAGTATAATCACAACAAAAGTAAGAGTCAGTCAGATATATATCATACGGGTGTAGTCAACAATGTTTCGACATGCGCCTATAGTAGGGCCATCATCAGGGCCTGGCTTCTTAAGGGAACGAAGGGAACGAGTAGAAGGATCAGAATCACTGTTACAAAGGTAACAGGCCCAAAAGGACAAAAATAACTTGTGTGGCGATGGGACCGGGGTGCCCCAATCCCAGTATGTAAGCAAGCCAAAGGTCAGTTAACAAGGGCAAAATGATTCAATGTGAGCACATGGTGAGGGCAGGGCTACTTACACTTTGGAGAAATAGTCTAGGGGAAATATTAGGAAGAGGTTAGGAACTAAAAGAACACAGACAAATTGATAATGAAATTAATTCAGTCCATTTGATTACTTACGAAGAAGTAAGAGAAGGTTGTGCCACTGTGATGGTGTGACTAGGGGATTACAACAGGGAAGGCAACAAGAGAGGCACTTGTCCAAGCTGCATTTAAATTTCCTGAAACCGCATCTGGCCTCGCTCATCGCTTCCTACACAGCAGGTTTTTAATCCCAACCTGGAAACCGTAATCAAATCAAAACTGATTCCAGCGCTTTCATACGGATCAGTGGCCTTTCCGGGGCAGTGGAATTATCTCCCTAACAGCGCCCAGAGCAAAGTTTATCACCTAATATTCAATCTGCTTCAACATACTTCACCTGTGCAAATCAGAGTAGAGTTTGGGCTTCTCGATCAAGAACAAACGCAACAATGGGCAGTCCTAAAATATCTGTCATCTACCTGAGCTTGTCCATCCAATGCCTTGAAATCTCTCGCCTGGAAAGAGATCCAGGACCACAGCCACTCAGATCACTGGGCCAAGGCGAGCGGAGAGAGGCCCTGAAAACACTGTCTGTGCAGCACCTGTAGGATCTGCCAATATAATACCAGGCTTTCAGACTAGCAATGAACAAACGAGTCAAGTTCCTATCCTGGAAGCAGGACAAGGAACGCTTCTGCAAACGCAGTCCTGCATGGCGGTGCATCAACACTTACACATCCCTAACTCCCCAGAACTATCGGTTTGAAACTATTAGCGGCTTCCATAAATCGAAATTTTTTGTACTACGACTTGTCCTGCTTCCAACTAATGACGCAACACCTCCATGGGCCTCAAAGCCTACCACTCTGTCATGCAAGCTACGCCTCGGACCGCAAGAATCCTTTATGCACTTAATATGCATCTGTCCCACGTTGCTAACTGCACGCAGAAAGCTTCTACTGGACTTGTTTATCATAGAGTCAGAATGTGTCGCCAATCCACGTGATTCTGTTTACAGGAACAAAAACCCCAAGTAATGGCCCGCCTGACAAAGTTTGTCATCTTTGATGAACAACAGAACAAGGCAACTACGCTCTCAAAGGTAGGGGGTGATTTTTAAAACTGCATATCCCGTATGCTGGCACAGGCATTTGAAACTAAAACTTTCTCCGGGAACTGCACCAATTACATTATTCTATATCCTCTTGTTTTGCTAAATTAATAGCTTAATCGTAGAGGTAAAAGCACTTTAGATATTTGAAATATTTGTATTTTCAGTATTAAGTTTACCGGTTTTAAAAAATTGTCTTTTTTATCATATCGTAAGGTTTTAAGTAACTATATCCTGATGAATAAATTAATTCATTCGTGTGACTCAGAAGGTTCACCATATATAAGCCGTTCCGGGTCCTCCTCCCAAGTACCCCAGGGGTCCACCACTCCCAGGTGTCTAGGAAATACTCCTCCCAGTTCCCCAGGGCACATGCCCCGGTGGGCCCTCTGACATATGTACTCCGGGGGTTCACCCCCCAGTGTGTATTCTAAGGTTAACCTCACCTGTTCCCCAGGGCCCCCCTCTTGCATGTCCCCGCGGGGTCATTCTTCCCACGGCCCCTCTCACTGTTGTCGTGTCCTCGTGCGGTTAGATCACACCACCTGCCCTTGACCTTGGAGTTCGTTAGCTTCCCCCTAAAGTCTCCACAACACACAGATTAGTCTGGTACTTTCACACAATCTGTCTGAGCGTCTGCAGCATGAAGACGGTGTTCTGGGTCAGCGAGAGAGAGCCGGGCAGAGCCTGCCCCCTCCACTGCTCGCTCGCTGTCACGTATCCTGCCTTGAGCAATGGAACAACAAGGTGTTATCCTGTGGCCCCGAGGTTTCAGATATCTGTGTCTAGGACTAAGGGTACACCAGGGTATCACTGCTCGGGGAATGTCACAGTGCACCTCTGTACTCGAGGAAGGGCACAGTGCCCGTTGTCCTCGAGGAAATGCATGCTCGTGGACTGCCACAGTACTCCTGTGCTAGAGGAAATGCTGCGGTGCTCCTACCTGCTTTAGAAAATGTTGGGGTGCTCCTGCCTGCTCGAAGAAACGCCAGGTTCCCCTGCGGGTTCGAGTAATTGTTGCACCAGCCATATTTGCCCGAGTTAGATGCCACGCTATCCATGCCGCAAAAAGAAGCAGAGGGACGTCTGCATGTGTAAATAAAAGCTGCATTCAGGACTACCACAGTTTTTGACTGTACTCCAGCCCGAATATAGAGGCTGCAGTATTCCTGCCCGCTTATGTGATCGCCACGGTGTCCTGCCTGCTCAAATTATGCTGTAGTATCCGAGTTCACTTCAGAACATGATGCTATATATGCCTTCTCCCTCCAGTAAATGGTGCGGTAACTCTGCCCTTACATCTAGTATAAATCCTGTCATTGCCTGCTCGAGTAACTTCATTACACCTGCTGAAGGTGTAAAACCACAGTATAATGTAGTGCTTGTACTAGTACTGCATGTGACATACCGAAGCAGGGCAGGTGATACCAGCCTTGCCTTTTTCTGCCCCCCCCCCCCCCACCACCACCACCACACCACGTGGCCGAACAAAGCCTAGGGGTCTTTCTGTTCCTATAAGATGCACAGAAAGGTCACTGCAAATAATAAGCAAGGGGTATTTTGGACCATATTGTCTCTACCCACCACATGCAGGAACAAAATAAGTGGCTAGTTCTTGGTGACTGTAATAAAACTTGTTAAACATGGCCATCGTATGTTTGTAATACAAATGATAAAAGTAAACGTTCACTGATATGGCTGTTTTACTAGTTATGTTTTTTTTGTTTTTAACTAAAAAAGCTTTTCTGTGCACCACGTCTTTTATTATTATTGTTGTTTGTGAATGAGACAATATTAAATTATGACGTAACCAAGCACACATAGGTCAATGTCAGTTATACTTTACAACATAAACTATAAATAAAAAAGATGGAAAATAAACTCCCAGCAAACTGGGCACTCAAGGTGCAGGCAAAATAAATAACGTATTTAAAATTAACATAAAAAATAAACACTATTGAAAGCACGCTTTAAACCAGCTTTGTCACTGAAGAGTTAAGCACTATTTGAACAGTGTGCATACGCTTTGTGCAGTCGCTGAAAGTGAAGGAAGCCGGTGTTGACAGTGGGTGGGCCCAATGTTCTGTGCTGCATGGTATAGTGGGCGGATGCAAACTGTGAATGCCAACTAACAAATTAATGAGTGAAGGTCACTGACCAAAAATCTCTTTATGTATGTGTACTTTGTAAGTTTTTTCGGGAAACACAATAGTCTGTCGAGACAGATAAAACTGTCTCAAAGGCCAGACCTACAAATTGTAATACAAATTCAATAGAACACGTATATCATCTTTTGCATAGCACTGCAAGAATTACTGATGGCAAAACAACATAATCATGGAGTATAACTAGTTGTACACGCAGTTTATGTAAGAATAATAGAAGATGCTTATCCATAACATTCGGGGCACCTTGAAATGTAGCATTCATTGACGCACGCGGGTCAGCCGAAGATTATGTTGTAGCATCAGGCCTCTGATCATTGAGGACGCCAGCTATTGGCGCGTTAATAATAGATTTACACATTCAGAACGATTGACTGATCTTGCAGTCTGTTGAGAATTTAAGTTTCTACCATTAGCCATTTCTGCACTTTTGACGATTCTGATCCCTAGTTCTAAAAACATTTGTTTAAAAAGTGTGTTGCTTAAACCATAGTCTAGGACACAAACAAAGAATGTGTGTTTTCAAATTGCGCCCCCATCATAAGTGACATTCACCAGCTAGAGCTCCGTAAGCAAGCAAGTCAGCCATGCTGGAACGAAAATATCCGGTCACGTTCTAGCCTAATGTGGCCTTATCTGACATTGTTTCAAAGAACATGGAAGTAAAAGCACAGTCCTAAACTGGGAGTACTGAGCAAAGGGCACCCATTTTACAGTCTACCACGGAATTCCTCATGTAAATATATGAAGGTGGGAATACATTGTGCCTGTATTGGGTTAAGAAAAATTTGAGATTAAGCACTTGTTTCTTAAGAGCATGTTATGCGTAACTCCAATAGGTCCTTTGAAGATTATTTCTCGCTCAGGACTTGAGTGTGTCTATTTGTTTTCCACATAGTAGGGTAGGTGCTAGTACACCTCTCATAAATAGGAATCCGTATCCCTTAAGAATGCCCCAGACTAGGATAGCCTTAGAGTGAGGGCAGAAACATGTTGGCTTTCTGAAGATGGGTTGAGTCATTATGCTCACATTTGGCATCAATACGTTTTTAACCATATCCACAGGCACCACTATTAAAGGTAATATCTACCAGTAGTCTGTGAAGTATTGTTAACTGATCTCGATCCCACTACTATTCAGTAGTTCTTATCTAAGAACTCCCTCTGGTGTAGGTTTACTGAGAGGTTGAGTCCGCCCTGGTGTCCTACTAGGGGAGGGAGAGGTGTTCAATGATGAAGCATGACACAGCTAAGTGTGTGAGACCACCTCTTCCATAAGGATGAATCCCCTGCCAACCTAGAAAACACAGTGATTCCCAAAATGAGCATCAATAATAAATTGGTTATAATCAAATAGGTAATGACCATTTGTTAAAAATCCTTGTCCCCACCACACCGTTTGAGTTTATCATATATGATGTAAGCCAAATGGTAGGCATTTAGCTCTCTCTTAACTTTAGATAACAGCATTGTGTACTACCTTCATCTTCTCTCCAAACGGGAAGAACATTGTAACCTGAAACCCAATCTATTGGGCCATTATTCAGATGCCAAGTAAATGCCTTTACTTTTGTTGGGCCATGAATGTCGTATGGTATACAAGTGTATTCCCCTGCTGGAAGTGCCCAACTGCATGTAATTCTTGTGCTCTGACTTTTATTTGGCCTAAAATCACGCTACTATGAGTTTACGCTAAGCCCAAGGCCTGTCTCTGACTATGAAAGGTCCTGGACCTGTTCTTTGATCTGAATAAGTGCATCAAGAATACCCTTATAGAAGACAGATAACTACTGTCCTTGTACTTGATAGAGAGCATAAAGTGGTGATTGCAGCATACAGTGTTTTCAAAATTGACAGTGTGATCTGACCTTTTTTATCTGTGTTACTGAGAGTGTAGCCTTACAGGCTCACTTATGTAAAGTTGTTAATTGTATTCCTAAAACCCTGCACAGGCTTCTGTATGTGTCGAGAGCATGTTTGTGGCATGTGTGCAATAGTAGGGGTTTTTGTGTGAGTGAGCCTGAGTACTGCAGTCAGTGGGATCCATCTTGAATGCCTCTGGTTTCACACAAGATAGATGTTGAGGGCAGCTTCCCCAGTGTAAGTGTATTGTCTGCATTCATGTGGCTGAAGGGTGGAGATACAGACACTGAAATGAAGAGGATGGAGACAGGACTACTATTAAATATTTTATAAGGACTTTTTTTTATGAAGAGGCTGCTGATTAATTATTGCTGAGCAGTGGCATTTAGTTGTTTGTAGACTATAGAGGTGAGGGGGGGTTGTAGACTCAGTTGTGCTAGGTGAGGAAGCTTCTAGGTCAGGTCTGCCCTGCTGTTTAAACCTGATTGCCACGTTAAAGGGGTTAATGACAGGCAGGTGCTGTAACCTCACATTTCATTGTACCTATGTTGTGCCACAGTTCTACTTGCTATGAGAAGCATCACTACACAAAGGCTGTGTCTGGGGAAAAGCCTGAGAGGGACTCTTGAATCGAGAAATACCTCAAACTGTTTTATGAAGTTTGAGACAGTGGATCAACATTTTTCTGGCGCGAGGTTATGTATAAAAGTGGGGCACAAACCCTCCCACTTAGTTCCAGTTACAAGTCCTTCATGAGTAAGGAAGTGCGTGCTCTGCAGAGTACTTGTCTGACTGCTGTGTGACGGGGGCTGGTGTTGGCCTGACAGTCTGTCCCCCAGAGGCTGTATGACTTGCAAAAACCTGTCTGAAAGAGGGGAATCAGGTTATTCCTCTTAGTCAGCTTCTTCAAATTTGTCTGAAGCAATCAAGCATAAAAGGTTCTTTCGACCTCCAGAAGGGCAGTCATGTTATAATTACTTAGCTTAGCGTGTTCTCCCTTTTTAAACAAAGGGCACATGATAGATCCTGCCCATGAGTCAGAAATGCAAGCTGTTGCCAAGCATGATCGATACAAGGGTAACAGACTGCTGTTCTAAAATTCTATATCTTGTGTCACTAGGGCAGATGGCATGCCATTTGGGCTTGGTGCATAATTCAGTCTGCTGGCAGAGAAGGAATCTTCAGAGATAACGCCTTGAGAGACTTATGCTGCCTGTATCAGTGCTTGATTGTGTGCAATTTATCCTCTCCCTTTCTACGTACATAAAGCATATGTGTTGTTACCAAGTCTCCTCTGAAATAATAGTATGTTAAGCTTGTACACTATTAGTACCCAGTGCATCCACAAATTTCCTAACTTTACTCCAGTCACAAGATTGGCAAATCCCAAACAAAATTACCCACTGTATGTTAAAATATTCTTTTTTGCTGTTTCTATCAATTTGTTACTTTTTTTCTTTACCAGCATAATCTCTCTTGTTGCTCTCTTCTCCTGTAGCTGCTTTATTGAACGTCAAGCTTTTATTTTTTTATATGATGTCTTAGTTCTGTGAACTTTCTGAAATACTTGGTCCTAGGGCAAATTTGCTTCCCTATTAGTATTCCTTGAACAGGGCTGTGATTGTAATGTGCAGTCAACGATTTTTCCCCAGATTATTGCATTCAAACACATTTATAAGGCTACTGGTCCTATGTTTTGAGGCTTGAGTGGAGACCATACAAGAAGAGGACCACTCTCTGTGCCTAATGTTGGGAAGTCCTAGCTTGCAAACAATACATGCTAGTTGTTAAAATGTTTGAGCATGAGTAGTGATTAAGAAAAGTGAGCACTTTTAACTCTGGGAATTACCATGACACCATAACGATAGGAACCACAAAAATATATTCTAGTACTGCTTGTCATTGATGTAGGAAGCTGACCTGGTGTATGGTGTTATCACCTTTATACTGCTTTCCCCTAGTAGTGAAGTGTAGGCAGTGTCTAGGAAGCCAGGGCTCTCTAGAGGTAGCTGTGGATGAGCAGCCAAGACTTCTCTAGGAGACATGCAAAGCTCAAGCAATGCCATTGTAGTCACACAGCACGATCATACAGGAAAGAACCACACAGTGTTACAAAAATAAAGGTACTTCATTATAGTAACACAATTGCTAGAATACCGAATAGGCAATCCCCCAACTGGAGGTAAGTAAACACACTATTTTATACACATTAGTAATCAGTAAAGAGCATAGAAAGCAATAACCATTGGTAAAAGTATAGGTAAACAGTGAGGGCCCTAGTGGAGGGCCAAACCATGTACTAAAAAAGTGGTGTGTGAAAGGCACTCCCCGACCCAGGGAAGTAGACTCAGTAGTGGGGAGCTGGACGAACTAGGGACCTCAAGATGTGAGTACCAAAGTGACTCCTAGTGACCAGGAGAGCAGAGGTGATAAGTACCTGGTTTCCCCCAAACCCAACAGGAGAAATTTGGAAAAGGATTATGTAAGACCCAGCCAAGACTGGAAGAACCCAATGGTGGCCCCCCAGTACATGGGTAAAATGGCTTCCCCGCACTTACGAAGTCCAGTGTAATGGCGCTGGAGTTCATAGGGGCACCTCTGCTCATGCAGGGGTGCCCTCACACACAGGTACCAGAACCCTGCCCTCTGGGCTAGAAGGGCCTACCATAGGGGTCACTTGCAGTGACTTTATAATGAATTCTCACCTCTCCTTTAACTCAGCAGTGTATTTAAACGGTATTAGTAAGCATTGCAGTACTTACCCGTATCGGTTTTTCTTAGGGTTTTTAAATATTTTTTTAGCACCTGCTCTTAACACATTTTTTTTGCTTAAGAGGTGGCACTAAACTGATCCCATAAATGCTATAATTACTCTAGCTTGGAGTAGAAAAAGCAACAAGTGTGAGGTACGCAAGGTAATAACTCAGTGCCCTGGTATATATGAGGAGCTGTTGTTTAGCTAGCTGCAAAGAGGTACCTCGACTTCTTGAAAAATCTGTTGATTTATGTGCCTCCAAACAATGGTTTGTTGAGGGGGTGACTGATGCTTGATTCTTTAAGGTCTGTTCTGCTGGGGTATCTAAGCTGCATGAAGTCTAAAGGCCTTATTATGAGTTTTGCGGTCCGAGGGCTGCCAAACATTTGGTGAGAGTCAGACCACTGCACTCCTGGCACCAAACCGCCAGATTACAACCCTGGCAACTGTGGCTACCATCAGGATCATATATCCTGGCGGGGTGCCGGCTGGTGGAGTTGTAACCAGCCATGGCGGCTCTGAACTCAGTGTCGCCTGGCTGATTACAACCCCAATTTCCACCAGCCTTTTCATGACGGGGACCCCACCAAGAAAAGGCTGGCGGAAAGTCAGTGCCGAGGGGCCACAGGTGAGGCCCCCTGTACTGCCCATGGCATGGGCAGTGCAGGGGTCCCCCTGCCCAGCACTGTCGGAATGCGCACTGTCTGCTTTGCAGACATTGTGCATTCCAAGGGTGCTGGTTGGCCCCCTGTATACTACAGTATAGGACTCAGCTCCCGTAAGCCCTGCCTTAAGGGAACCGAGTCCTTTACCGTAGCACTATTCCCGCCAGACTGACCGGTGGGAACGCTCTATTACAATGTTTCTGCCGGTCAGCCCGGTGGAACATTCCAATAAGGAGGGGGGAGCCACTGGTATGACGGTGGCGTCCCCCCCACGGCTTTGGCGGTCCTGTGGTGGGACCACCAAAGTTGTAACTAGGCCATAAGTCTGTAGAACAGGGGTCTTCAACTTTTACAGATACAATCACAATAGTAGCTATATCATGTAGAATAACTAGTAGCGACCACCCAAAAGTAGGTTACAGTATTGAGTGATGGTGAAATATATTGTTCATAATATTGACTAATACATTATCATGAATGTACATATAGAGGTAAGCATAGATTTACAATTCCAAACTCCACATCCACATACCTTGAATATTTATATATTCAAGATAAATAGATATGGAGTTAAGAACGTACATAAAACTATACTTACCTTTACATACTTGTCTTCATGGTATTGTGGCAGTCTGCATGCTGCAAACATTATTTTGGCTGGACAATATTTAGAATTAAATTTTGTAGTTGAGCACCAACAACCAGGCGCCTTACACTTTATCATAATAAAACTCCTCCACATTACTGATATATACTGAACATAAGGATCAGCCCATACACCCATTACGGAACCCGGGTCAACTTGTTAAAGAAATACACAATGGTCCCGTGGGTCTAATGTTTTCAAAGATCTGCCACCCCACTGGTACCTGATCCACTATGGGTGTGGAAGCGTATCAATAAATGCAATTATAGGCCTAAAGTATAATCACAAGATGATTATTATTTTTTTTACAGCATCATGAATCTGAAAAATCAGTGCATGCCTCTCAAGGTGCAAAATGTGCTCTGTGCAACAGAACATATTTACATATATACATCTGAATAACACGAGTTCCAACATTAACACAAGGGTATCCATAGCTTGAGTTCTGTAGTTCGGATATCCCCATGATATGTCGATGTGTCAACCCAAAGGGAACTAGTCCACTGGTCTCAGTAGGACAGCGTAGACTTACTGATATTCTACAAAATAATAACAGGGCCCTTAACGTTACAATAATGTATTAGCAACGAAAATAACAAGAAAAAGGTATAGATGCTCCTCATACCTTGAACGGTAGCAGATTCAGCAGCCACAAATACAAACCATAGATCAGTGGTTCCCAACCTGTGGTCTGGGGATCCTCTTCAGGGGGTCCATAACTGCTTAGAAAATGTAATAATATTAACAGATTAGATCCCCAGCTTTCAGTAATGACTCAATGGGGGGGTTCCCAGATTCCAATAATAATTCAGTGGGGGGTCCCCGGGTTCCAGTAATGATAAAGTGGGGGTCCGCAGAAGTGAATAGGTTGGGAACCACAGCCATAGATACAATCCGTGTGGTTGTCTGCTAAACAATCCGAGAGAAGAGTCAGTGCAAGATCCGAAAATAAATAAGAAAATATTCCGCGTGCAGGTATAGTGTTCACTCCGTCACCACTGCATTACATGCAGTCCAGTGCCCAAACACACGGTTACGTGCCAGGATTAGCACTACAGTGCTCACAATAGTGATATCTTCCTCTGGGACGCAACATGTGAACAAACGATACCATCTCCCGGAGAGTCCTGCATGTAGCACAAGTGGAGTAGCGCACAATCCGCGGCACACCACGTCCCAGACCTGCACAGAATGGTTTATGGCTAAACAAGACCCTAGAATTGAGTACCATGCTGCACGTCAGGCAGCACCCCATGGTACTGGCAAGCTACTCCTCGGAGACTCCTGCTGTAGAATATTATGAGATGCGTAAAAGGAGACATTGCTTTGTTGCCCGAGGCATGTTTGATCTGCACATTCAGAGGGGTGAATCCAGTGCTTAATTTGAGCCGGTGGTTTGCGGTGTGCGGCGCCGGCCCTTATTTTTGAGGGCCGGCAGGTTTTTTTTTTCTGCGTCAAGCATTTACTGCTAGCAAATGAGAATTATGGGAAAGACGGAAGAAGAGAAAAACGAAAAAGTGTTACAAAGGGAGAAATCTGAAAGCTGCAAGAGTGCGCTAAAGGGGCAGGGAGCGGCTGTAAATAGATTAAAATAGACTGATGGCGTCAGGGTTATGCTGCCTCAGTATTCGGTGCTCGCACATTTAAGCAGCAGCGTGTTTCAGAGGAGAGCTTCGGGCACAGGCACGTTTTTATTTACAGATTAAGCACTGGGTGAATCTACCATGAAAATGCTGAAATCTGAGTCGATGCCTTTGTTTTCTGAGTTATATAAGGTGGAAAGGACTTTGTAACATGGCAGTTTGCATAACTGCAAAACGGGACCTAAGGAGATTCTTCTCTGACATATGACTATTTTGTTGACTGAAGTATGAACCTGTGAAATCTGTGTAACCTAAAAGATCGCTCTGTTGTATCAAACACGAGTGTGTAATATCCCTGGGCAGCATGTGTCACCTGAAAGATAGCTGTCCCTTGTCTTAGGCTCCAACAATCGACGCTTTCCTATTTCACATTCATAATTTGAAATCGTGTCGGGTGCATTTGGATCAGTTGAGGTTGCAGGATTGTCATCAAGTGATGCTAGAACGAAAGCCACTCGTGTACTCATCGGTGGCTTCGTGTCTCTCTCCTTCTCCCCTGTAGGTCCACCAAAACCATTTACAAGATGTCGTCCTCCAAAGATAACGAGCTGAATAACCAGAGCAGCAGTCGCCTTCAGAGCCGGAAGCCCCCCAATTTGTCCATCACGATCCCGCCAACAGAAGAACACAGAGCCCGCAAGATGACGGAGCTGACACAGGTATGATGGCGCTCAAGTTCGTAACTGATTCATGGGGGATTGGGGCAATGGGGAGATAGAAAACAAATTCATGGTTGTAACACCCTCACTCCATGGAGATGAATTGATATCTGCTGCTGTACAGCAAGTGCTAGCCAAACAGCAAAAATATCTGAAACCTGTTTTACACTTAATAATTCTGGTTGTCCCTTGCATTCCCTTAATTAGAATAGGCAAGCTTACATTTTATGCTTACATTTTGTGCCTACATTTCTCAGTGTATATGGGTATTTATAGAGTGAACCTAGCCAGTGGCAGTAGAGCACTGTAAATCATCAGAGGCAAAAATACCTTAGTGAAGATGCTCAAGGTCAGGGAGTTATAGAATTTTCTGAGGGGAAGAGCATATTCTGCATCGGCAAAACTATATTTTTCTCTTAGGAGGCGTGTTCAGCTCTTTCCTGAATTAAAATAGTATTGGGGTGGTCCAGCTGGGTGTTGAGATGTTGTTTAATTGTTCTGCTTCCTGTTTTATCCTTTTTTACATTTTTCTTCCCTAGTCTCACAACCAGGAGAGGTGGAGCACTTATCAGCCAGAGAGGCTAAGGAGCCGTTCATGATGCAGCTGGTCCTTAAATAAAACCCATGCACTTCTTAGTCTTAGAACTTCCTCTTGTGATCCTATAATCTTCTACTCCTTTAAAGTCCATCCTCACTGGTTCATGGATTGACTGTCTGCATCAACCCTTTTGCAGGGACAGAGGCCACTAACAGAACACCAGGCTCCCACCAGATCATCCCTCTTCTGGTGTGGTGATGTTAGCCCTACTCAGCCTTCAGTATTAGCAGGACAAGATGCCCCACTGTCCGCCACATTGAGGTGCAAGTTGTTTGAGGGAGAGAGAATATTGTTTCATGTCTATGCCTTCTTTTTGCCGTACTTTTCTCCCACCCCGTGAACTCCTTATCTCTGCTTCCCCCCGATTATTTTCTCCCAGGCATTTTCATTTTATCTGTGTTTTCTCATTTTCTTCCTGTCTGCTGTCTCTCTCACTTTCTGTTTTGTACATTTTCCGACTTTTCTCCCCTCTTCCTACATTGTTCAAATCAGCCCCCTGTTTTTATTACCTTTCCCTCTTTTCCCCTTTCTCTTTCAATCTTCTACTTCTTTGGAGAGTTAGAATAGTTAGAATGGGGGATTTCACGTTGATTCTTTTTCTTCCTCTGCAGCCCCTGAACAAACCAGTGTACCAAAAGAGTGTGAGCCTGCAGGAGCCACAGGAGCGTCGAAGGAACGAAAGCCATGCTTCTGGAAAGCGACCGGGTCTGCACAGGCAAGGATCCCTGTCCCAGAGCATCCGCAGGTAACCATTCACTGGACCACTTGCCTTGAGCATAATTTTCTTGTGTCTAGGCGAGAGGACAGAAGAGCACTGAGAGTCAGGCCTTCATCCACCGTGGGGATGCATGTCTCAGAAGTATTTCATGTAGTCTCTCTGACACTACTGAGGATACCCATCTGATCGATTTCATAAGACTACTCACCCAATCCTTCTGAAGTGGCTGCTCCCCTGAGGAGTCGCCTGGGTTGAAATTTTAAATTTGCACACATGGTAGCAAGAATATGACCTGACTCCCAACCAGGGCAGGGGCTGGTGTTTTTTGACAGTCAAAAAGTGTCATTTCCCAGCCCCTCTTCAAGTGCAATGTGGCCATATTCGATACCTCTAGATGAGGTATGGCACCTCATTTACTGTCAGTGCCAAAAACAGAATCCTAGAATTGCCTTTAGTTAGCAGCTCTCTAGCTCTGCTGAACTTCAAAAAGGAAGAACAGAAGTCCTCCAAAAACTTGTCTTTTGATACTTGGTTAAGGTTCAGAAATTAAATTTAAAAGCACTTCCCACTCTCACGATGAAAGTTTCAGAGTGTGTCGCCTCTAGACGGATGTGAGGCACAAAGAGTCTAACCCAAAGGACAGAAGCCATGATATTCTTGGCAAGGGGACTGCTGAGTAAAAGCAGGTATACACCTCAGACAGAGTAAGCGTCACAAAAGGAAACCCCGAAAGTAACAACTGTACCATAACGTTTAACTGGGGCAATTGTCTGCCCCTTCCCGCCTTCCTCGTTCCTCTTCTCTGATGGAGTTCTATTGTTCGCTTACTCTTCTTATTGGTATCCTCTCAAACCACAGCATGTGCTGAAGTTATCCTTTGACATAAAACACCTAAGGGATCCAGCACTGTATAAGAGTGCTACATAAATAAAGACTTACAGTTAATAACATACAGCTAAAAGCGGGCCGTCTTTTGCGGTGTAAATCCCTGGGATGGGTAGCTAATCAACCACGAGGACTTTGGTTAGTTCAAGGTCTAACCTTAATGAATAGCAGGAACAGGAACTGTATTTTGGTGTCCTGGGAAGCTGCTCATGCCTGAATCTTCGGAATACTCTTGAATACATGATAGAAATGCACATGAGCTTTCAGATACTACTTGAAAAAAGTTCTGAACAGGCCAGATGCTTTTCCGATCTGTGAGAAAAGGCGATTTTAGTTCATGAAACAAACAGAATCAAAAGTGATCCGAGCTTTAGGTGAGCTTAACTGCCTAAGTAAAAAATACTCTTCCTAATGGGTTGGATTAAATTAAACATCACCATAGACCGCAGTTAATGAGATGGCCTTAATAAAACATGTACCATCTGGGTGATTACAGAAACACAATATTTAGTACACATTTGCAAACTGCCCATAGAACAAATTCATGTTCACTCATATAAGCCAATTATTGCCTGTTTTTCACAGGTATTTATGCTACTAGCTTGGATTCCTAATGCGTCCTGAAACATTATCCACTGGAGACCCTGTCATTTCATTTATATTTCTGAACACATTTTATCTATGAAACTGAGCCATTTTCAAACTGCTATCTGAAATGATGTAGAGTGGAGAAGTGTCTCGTATAATAAAGCACTGAGAGGGTTGTTTGATGTAGTCACTCAGAACTTTGAAGTCTCTTCTACTTAGAATAGGTCTCTGTTTAAAATGAAAAACAAGCCAAAATGTAGGCGCCATTGCAAAGTAAGAGTGAAATTAATATACTGTCCTTTCTTATATTAAACATTTTAGGATACACTTTATGTCTGGACACTGTTCTAAGTAATTATCTGCAGTGAAGGTTCATTTTTTTTAATGTCTAATTGTATCTTTTTGCCTTGTGTACCCTGTAACATGTATTTTTTTGTTAACATGAAATCCACTGTAAGGCTTTGTATGGCAAACAGTATGGGTTTTGCCATCTCCAGTGGGGTTTGGTGCAGCTGTACGCACAAAGAGTCACTTGATCTGATGTCCTAGTTGAACCTTTCAGCTTCTTTGGTGGGTGTAACTGCAAGTGCCCTGTGTATATAACCTACCTCACTGATAGATTCCAGCTTGGCGAGGATAGTGAAAGTTATTAAGCGATTCATCCTGTCCTTGTTTCACTAGGGGGACCGCACAGTGGTTTGGTGTCAGTGGTGACTGGGAAGGTAAGCGTCAGCAGTGGCAGCGGAAGAGCTTGCAGCATTGCAGCCAGAGATATGGGAAACTCAAGACCCAATATCAGCGGGACGTTGAACTGCCAAGCCAGGAGACTCCATCCTTCCAAGCAACTGAGTCGCCTGCCCCCTGCAAGTTTCCAAAGGTAAGACCCTTATCATTCCAAGCCATCGAACCGTGCCACATGGAAGCTTCATAAGGTACAACACTGCTTAATGACTAGAATTCGGTGTCATCCCTGCACCCTACTTGGTTCCTTATCAGCCTTCTTTCATCATTCCAAAACCCTGAATGGTCCACAAAGCAAGCCCTTTACATCATTCAAAATGGTTGCCAAATGGTATTTCTGTATGAAAAAACCTTGTTTAATCTTACAAAGATTCAATGCAAGCATATGCCTCAATTGCACAGTAACAAAGTAACCCAACTCTACAGCACAACCTCTCATTATTATTCAAAGCCAATCAGTTACCTTCTTTTGTAAATTCTCTTTACTATGCTGCCCATCCAAGCCAGGCATTCATCTTCTAGTTTCCAAGGGGAACGCCTCTTTACATATTCGTAACCCACCAGGTGAGGTAGTCATTGGCACCTTTAAAGAAAATAGCTTCCTTTATCATTCTACAATACCATGTCACCCTCCCTATGTACGGTAACAAAGGAAACAACCATACTGTAACAGTAACTGTAACTGTTTGTAATGCAGTCAGTTTTTGGCTGCACCAAAGACATTTCCAGCACCGAAAGTGCACTGGCAACAATGAAGAGAAGCCACAGAAGGGGGTGGAGGCAGGGGTAGGAGTACTTCTTGAGCCACATGCATGTAGGGCGATGCAAGACTTGGTAATGGTATGGGGGGGGTAGGTGATTCAAAACGTATCCACAAAGCTGTGGTATATGCCAAAAAAAGGAGGATGGAGGCCATGCAGCACAAAGCTAGAAAAGGAGTAGAAAAGGATTAGGGTACTCTGAGACCGTCCATAGCATTCCGGAGCTCATGGGAGTAGGAGTTAAACCCTCCATGCGTGAAAGAAAAACATATCTGCCATGCAGGGAATGTAGCATGGGAAGGATAATAACATTGACTTTTGAAATTATGAACTTCCCACAGTGAATTTAGCTAGAGCAGACCTGAACTTTCCATCAGTCTGTACTAGATAAGCATTTGAATCAGCTGGCCGCTCGGCTGCTCAGCGGGACATTAGCCAAGCCATCCATGAATAACCGGATCAGAGATCTGATTTTACAGCTCCGGGATGTTGTATTTGTAAGCTCCCTCCGTCCATTGGCCCATCCTAAAGACATTTGTTAGGACTTCGGCTATGTAGATTACAGGGCATTTCAAGAGTGAACGCATCCCTACCATTTGCTGCACTCAGCCCTTCCAGAGTCCAAAATCCATCCTGATCGATATCATGTTCCCTGTTGGTCATTTCATCACCGTTATATTACATTGAGTTGTTACGCATCTTCATTCCAGCCATTAGTACCACTTTTTTTTGGGGCAATTTGCTCTGTAACTGTGTGATGCACGTCTCAATTTTCCTGCTTCCAATCCTTTCGCCTCCATTCATCAACCTCTTCACAGTATACGATTGTCTCCCAGCAGCATCTGCATCCCTTCCTAGCATCATTGTCTTGTCTATCATTTTATATCTGCACTTATTCTTTTAATCTGTTTCCATTATGCCCTCCTGTACCCCTTCTCTTTTCTGAAATCAACAGTTAAATGCCGACATTTTCCCCTTTTCTCATCTTCTGCAAGGTGTCCTGTACATTCTATGAGCCCCCTTACTTGTTACCCCTCCTGTAATTTACTCTATTCTTTGCCTGCCATGTCCTTTTCACATAGGCATCTATGAAGCAGGACAAACCCGCAGAGTGCAACTGATGCGTTTATGATTTATTCCCGGTAACACCTTATAGGAGAGTAGGGGCACTCCATTTACTACTAGGGGTCCACAGCCATTAGCCCCTTGTTCATACCGATGAGTGATATTCTGTGAAATGCTCACTTTCTGCCATGGATTCTGCTTCCAGTACCACATGCTAACATGCCTCTTACTTTTGCTGAGTTGACTTTCTTAGTATTCTTTTTTTTCACTTACTTGTATAAGATTGTGGATCCCTTGGCCAAAGGTCGTGCATTTCGGCACCTAGATGAAGTCGATCACCCACGGACACCCCATTCTGTTCTTCCCACGCCACGTTCTGTGCTCCCACCAGTGACACCTGGAGTCATGTCTCTGACTTCCTTCACCAGTGCCCGGTCTGGGTACTCCCGCCTGCCTCGACGAAAGAGGGAGTCTGTAGCCCACATGAGCTTCCGGGCAGCAGCTGCCATTATTAAGGTGAGTCCCTTCTCCCAAAATTTATGTTACTACATTGTACATGCTCTGTTGTTCATTTATATGGCCTTAGAACCCAGTTGGGCCGCTAACTACAATGCACGTTGGGGCATCATGATATTGGGTTGTGTTTAGCTATCAAGATGGGATTTGTTGGGTGTTTTGTAGGTTTGATATGTTGAATTGTTGATGACAATTGGGAGCCCACCCTAGCTTATGCTTGTTCCAAAAGGATCATCCATTCTTACTGAAACTACAGAAAGAAGGTATTTTAAGGATGGTCTGTACCTGGGATGAGTTTTGAACTGCTTTGCTAGTCTGTCATTGATTTCCTATTGGTGGCTTTCAATGTGATGGGTATCAGTGATTAGACAGCTCACCCTGAAACACAGATTCAAGTTAAATGTCAGATGCCACATGACAACTTCGGAATATGTTTGACAGCTAATAGATATTGGAGGGTGCAGCCAGGTGCTGGGGCCAGTGCTTTACTTAGTCAGTCTTTTCCATTTTTCATCATTTTTTTATTCATTACGTGTTTAAATCACGTTTTTAGATTACAGGAATTCTAAGGCAATAGTACCTTTTTATTTGCACAAAAAAGAAACATATTTTGTATTAGAAGTAAAAGGACTGTCTATACCTGTTCTGAATACACCTCCCTGCTGGGAAGCATCGGTTCTGTGCTAATAAAAGTATCTGCATATGCAATGGGAAATTAAAAAAAAATAATAAAAATACAGTTGTTATTGCAAGCATATAACTACCAAATTTAGACAGACGCATGACTGCCTTTTTTCTTTTTGAGTAATTTCCTTGCAATTAAATGAAAAAATAACCATTGCAACAGCTTTCGAAGGACACGCCTGTTGGTTTTGCCACTGCTTGTTTAAAATGTTTTTATTTTTATTTTTATGAAACCTGGATATAATTTCCGATAAACCTATTGGACCATGACAATCTCAAGGTCCCAAATGTCACTTTGCAGCAGTGCCTTGTCTATCATTGTCTTTCCTTTTGAAGGATGTGTGTTCTCCATGTCATTCCTAACCTTGTAAACATACAGAAGCATGATAGCTTAGTGTCCGGAGGAAACGCATACTGCGGCCCAGTCTCTGTGGTACCCACTGAGTGACTGGTCCCTTATCCCTGCCCATTCAGTCTTCCTACATGTCTTGGACCATAAAAATTACTAGGTGAGAGAAGATTTGTGTTACCATGCCCGTTCATTCCTTGCTATTTTTTTCTCCATTGCCATCACTTCTGAAAACGTGTGGCAAAAGTCCACTATTCAGACAGTTTTTGACCTTTGAGTTCCCTTGTGGTAAATCATTCCTTTAAGTGAAGCATGTTAAGAAGAGGCAGTGACACTTAAGTGTGAATGTACATGTTGAAGTTGTGTTGATATCTGGGCCTTCGGAGCTGTCTGTAAGAGGTTCCACACAAATGAAGAGATGCCAGAAATCTTACATCCTCCTGCCACAGTCATTACCTGAAATAGTTCCACTCATCCTTTTCCCTCCCTCCAACTAGATCGGGATTTCAGGAACACCGAGATGTGAAGGTAGGGGGGAATTATACAAATCTGTGTTTTGATTGTATTGGATCTGTTGCTTCACCAGGGTCGACCGGTGCTGGAGACTCCACATTCCAGGCGAATGACTCAGAAGCGGAGCTTCATTTATCCCAGCTTTATTGACGAGGACACGGTGGATGCCCCTGAAAGCCTGGACTCCTCGTTCTTCAGTAAGGCAAGCATGGTTCCATGGTGAATTTTCGGTGCTTTATACGTTCGCAGCTATGACCATTACTAGTATTGCACCGCTTAAGCGTAGTAGAGGAGGAAACATAAGTCCTGCGACTCTTCATTAGAGTTACACGTCTCTTGAGGAGCCATCCCCGTGCCTGCTCTGGGAAGAAGGGATTGAGAAAAAGTGAGCGTTCATGAGTTGGCCTGAATGGATTAGATTCTTACTTTCCAGAAACGTTTTGCAGCAGAGGAAGGAAACTGAAACTTGTTTTTTGATGGGTGATGATGACAGATCAAAGACTCTGGAGTAGTTATTCTCATTGAGGGTTAGTTTTATCTTCTATGCCCTCTTCTGCAAGAACCCTGATGAAGCAGGAAACTGACAGTCCTGTTTGTGGAGGAGCAGCTGTAAATGAAAGCAAGAAAATTGTAGTGGATGGGTGCTTGGTTCATGCATCTATTGCTTGGTGACCGGTGGTACTTCTTCGCACCGTTTGCAGGTGCCTCTGATTTGCGAGGGAGAACACTTTGGGGCAGATATATACACTTTACCAGGGGGTGCTATATCCAACATGTACATATTCACAGAAACAGGCCCATATGATGAGAAGTGCGGATACACTAGCAACAAACCAGCACATTATTTTATGTATTGCCCCTCGTTGTTTGCTTTCCCTTACACACAATGAAATGGAGTTAAATTTACTGCTTTTGTACGTATTGGTCACCATGCCTGATTGCACTTTTTCTCAGACCTTCTCTTCACCGTTGTGACCCCATGCTCCTCTTCCACCCTTCCTTCTCCTCTCACTCTCCTCACAGGTAGATATGCCAGATGAGATGTTCTCCATGACTGATGATGTATTTGAGTCTCCTCCCCTCTCTGCTGCCTATTTCCGGACCCACCTCTACCATGTTGATGATGGGCCTCCCAGGGAACCAATTATAATCTCCAGGTAAGTGTCGGCTCAAGTGGAGAGCAAAGCAGGGGTTAGTTGTGGAGTGATTGCTTATGAGTGTGTAAACAGGTGCTGTTTTCTCCTTTTTTTGTTGTTGTTGTTGTTGTTGCAAAGACTGCCTGCTTACGTGGCTTCACGACTAATCTTTGTATAGATTTTCGTGACATTGACCTCAGACAGACATGCGGCAATTGCTATAAAGATTTTTACGTTTTTAGATTCTAATCTTGATTTTTTTCCATATAATTGATATGTTTTTCATTCCCGTTTGTGTATGTTGGTCAAGTTGTCAAGTGGTCTGTGTGCCTCGCTGGAGCATCGGTGGGCTAACTGTGCAAATAAACATATTGCCTGATGATACATAAGTTATAATAAGACAACCCATTTCATGTAAATGACCCACTTGCGCTCCTAATGAAACTGGAAACAGCATTCAGAATTAAAGGACTAGCTCCATCATTTCTAGCCCTTAACCTGCCTTACACTGTCGCACACCCGCTCAGGCTGGAAAGGCATCTATATGCACTAAATCTGAAGAGCATCTCACTGGATTTGTACTTGGTTTGCTCCCGTTGTGACGTTGTGGTTGAATGTCAGGGTTGTTTGAATCTGTGCCCTGGCACCACTCTTCGACATACAGACCAGTATCCTTAAACCCCAGTGCTTTTCTGTGCTCAAAAGGACCAGATACAATTTGGCACCCTGTGTCTGACCATGCTTGTACTTTTTCTATATCTGTTGTTAGCTTTTGTTATTTTGTACTCAATATCTTTTTCTGTCTTCTTCACTTGGTCATTGCACTCCTGCAGCAAATAAATAGTTATTGCAATATGGATCTTGTTTGTACCATATCCCTTTGGTGTTATTAAAGGTGCTGGGAGCTTGATCCACCCTTCTGTGCATGTATTATTTTCTTTAGGTATTATTCTCTCAGGGACCACTCAAATCATATACTTTGGTAGAAAGACTTCACCAGGCCTTTTGAAATCAAACTTGCGTAAAACAAACTATTGTCACACACTCCCCATGTCTTTCTGGAAAGATCTAGGGGACCTGAAAGGACTTAAGAAGTCTAAGGATATCTTGCTTTGCAAATGCCTAGCTGCAAACAACACTGGTGTGCCCCCACGCCCTAACACAAAGCATCGTTCAGTGATGCTTCAAAGTCTTTTACCCAGGATCTTGCTAAAGTCTCAAACCCCAGGGGTGCTGGTGTACCCTAATACCGGATTGAGCCTTGAGCTGCTCAGAAAACGTAAAATTGCTGCCAGGTTCAGTGATGCTGCTCAGACACACAGACTTGGATGCCTGTTCAGGTGGACATCTCATGCTCTTCTGGAGTAAATGTGTGGTTCGATGGGGTAGGACTTAGAGCCCTTGCTACTGACTTTCCCACATGCAGTAACTGTACCCAAAGAATTGTAGGATCCACCGCATCAGCAGCTGGGAGAGTCATACGGGATTTTACAACATTTGTGAAAGAAATCTCTATTCAAAGATTAGCTCAAGAATTATTCACGTTTGATGTGAGGCAACATATAAAAGGATTCATGCTCCGAGATCCTTTGGGCTGTCCCGCTCCATGATAACTTTGACACAAGAGAACATTAATTATTTCCTTTTTCACCTTCCACTTCCTCGGTCATTATGCTTCCAAAGCCTATAGCCAACAGGAAATCCTCCTGATTCTGACACTTTGCCTTTACCATACGGTAGGGCCCAAACTTTAAACAATCTTTTCAGCACTGACTCAGGCAATGAGAGTTAATATAAAAGGGATGATTATATCCCACAATATAATTAGGAAAATTAGTGTGAAGAACTCCAAGATGCCAGTGATAAGGATACTTCTCCACATACAGACATTGTGTCTCTCCCAGGTTCTGCTATGGAGAAAAATGCCTTAGATTTACAGCTCCTCGTTGTAGAGGCAAAAACTGATGTTTTTTTGCCAGGCTCCTAAAGAGCATCTATTTCTATTTAATTTAGGCAGTTGGGCGAAACCATGTTCAGGCCCACCTGTTAATAGGCAAATTGCTTGGTACCATCGTCCTGCACCAGGCGGCCCAGCTTTTTTTTTTTTACACAGTATCCAATGCCAGAGAGTTCGTGGTGCAGGAGTCTACCAGTATAGTCAATCCTGATGCCTTTGCCAGCACTCCACCTGAGTGTAAGTCAAAACGTATAGAGATAATTTGACAAGCAGATTTTCTCTTCTACAAGCCTTGCTCTGAGGTCAGTGAATGCTTGCTGTCTTCTAGGCTGCTACTCCAATGCCCCTTGGGACACAGTGGCATACGTTTTACTGACTGATCCAGATGAACTTTGGGTGTCACTTACTCAAGCTATTCAGAATGTTTGTGATGCAGCAGAGGTTAGGGTACCAGTGTTCCCCTGCCTCGACAACTGACTAGTGAAAGCAAACTCATCCCAGAAAGTCACACCGACTACTTCGTAAATGCTCCTGTTCATCTGAGCTACTCTGAATATGGTGCAGTTTTGTGCCGATTGTTCGCAGAGGAGAGTCAGGACATTTAGGCTACGATGCCAATGTTTCAGCCTCGGTCCTGGACCTCAGTGCTAATGACTGAGGCTCCTGTGATTGTTGGCCTCCTACATCCTGCTGACAAATATACCAGGTGACAAATGCAAGCTCTGCAGTGAGACCTCAAATCCCAGAAGGCACAGCATCAGGGTAATCTGTTGGATTGTATACAGATTTCGGAGGAGACTGCAAAAGATCTGCTGTACTGGCTGCTGGACAGTTACTGATCGGTGGCATACCCTCTCTTTACCCCACCCAAAGCTGACAAGGGACACAGAAACATCACTACTGGATTGGGGAGGCCATCTGGGAGAGGTGGAGATCAGAGGCCTCCACACCAATTTGTTGGAGTTAAGGGTGGTTCCCTTGGCATTGAAGACCTTCCTAACCACCATCAGAAGAAGGTTGTCTGCACAATTTATATCTCCATGATTGGAGATTGAGCAGCAGCAGCTGACCTCCTTCAAACTCCCTCCTGGGGACATAGATGTCATCTTGGTGTATGGTGTCCCTTTGCAAAATCAGTGTATGCCAGTCATTGGGATAAATGTGTGGCTTGGCACAACACATGACATATTGCCCCTCTACAAGCCAAGTATTGTTGTTTTTGTTCTTGGCCCAGGAAGGACTTGCTTTGGCCTTTGGTAGAGGCTATTTGGTGGCTCTTTCTGCCTTTTTGTTGCTGTATCAGCTTCTTTATTTAAATCACTTGTAATAATGACATTTTTTTAAAGGGTTGCAACATTTGTTCCGCCAAAACCCTTTGTGATGCCACAGAGGGACTTGAACTTAGTTCTCACTTTTTCAATGTGCAATCCTTTGGAGCCACTGGCAGTTGTCTCTTAAGACTCTTGACATTGAAACCTTTCATTCTCATCTCCATAAAATTGTCTAGGCATGTGAGCAAGCTGCAGAATATTTCTCTCGAACCACCTTATATGACATTCTTTCCAGATAAGTTGGTGCTGAGGACTTGCACTTCCTTTCTACCAAAAGTGGTCACTTCATTACAAATTGGGCACCATATTACTCTTTTGGCATTCTTTGCCCCACCTCATCCCTCAAAGGAGGAGGAGGAGAGACTTCATCGCATGGACCTTAAGAGGGTAATAAGTTTTTATAATAATCACAGCAAGGGATACCAGGTGAAGAATCATCTCTTTGTAGGGTTCGCTGGACAATGAAGGGCAAGGCAATGCAAAAACAGGCCCTTTACCAGTGGATTGTTCTCTGCATCAAAATCTGCTATGCATTGGTAAAGAAGCAGCCTCCAGAAGGCTTACAGACTCATTGCACCAAAGCTGCACGCTGCGCTAGTGCATGTATAACTGTGTTGGACATTTGTTAGGCGACTACGTTGGGATTGTTTCTTACATTTCTGAAGCACTACTACCTCATCAGTTAATTCCGTCAAGAAGGATTTTTTTGCCCACTCGGCTCTACAGTTTTTCAGTATGAGCCATTTTACAGACCCACCACCTGAGGTGTACTTCCATAGTATCTACTCACGAGGTGAGGAATCTGTAGTAAGAAGTATCCATCAGAAGAACAAGTTACTTACTTCCAGTAAATGTTTCTCTGTTGGATACTCTGTCTATCTACAGATTACTCACCAATCTTCCCACCTCACCATTCTGTGAACCGGAAACTTTTTTCCATCTAAGAAGTTCCCAATTTAGGGATCTGCCAACTGGTTATGCTAATCTTCTGATTAGCTCTACATCTGATGGCACTGAAAGCCTAAGAATGCAACAGATGTCAGTACTCATGAGCAGTGCTTATACGCAGCTCCGCTCATCACTTTGAGTGAAACAATGTCGGCACGGAGCTACACAACGCCACTTACTGGTGCACAGGAGCAATGCTTTAAGTTCCGGGTCAAGTCTGATGCCTGGGGAATATTCACAAGGTGACAGATCTGTGGTTAGAGTATTCACCGCAAAGATACTTACCAAGGGTAAGTAACTTGTTCTTTTCATACTGGGGTAGTGCATAGCTGAAGGCCAGTGACTGTGGTATGCTTATGTCTTGTGAGTGCTGGGAGCAGGCCTTGGCCTCCATTCTGTGCGGCTACAAGGAAAGAGGAGGCTTGAGGAAAGCACTACACTGTGTACTGTTGCTCACACTACCTGAAGGCAATCAAGTTTGGCCGTGCCCTGCAAGTATCATATGTACCCGTGCCCACTGCCCTTGTTTACAATGACAGCAGGGCATTGCTTGTGGCCATGTGCTACAAGTACTGGACATATGACATTTCTGGTCTCCAGTAACCTTTTAGTTCTTTTGTTTTATTTTGATGGTTTGTGCCTCCCAATCCTCATTCATCCTAGTCATAAACTACACTTTTTAATTGGCTTAATTCCATCCCTTTTGTTTTTTTCTTTTGGACCTCTTGGAGGGTGTGTTGCCACCCTGCCCCCGTTTTACGCAGCGTGGTTCACAGACCCAAGATGGATAGTGAAGCAAAGACTGTTGAACTTCTGTAATCTAATTAGATGGCTTGTACTGAACAAAAGTGAACTACCAATTCACCACAAATTTTCTGGTAGATATGTTTTGTAGTTTTTTTCAATTAGCACTGGATGGATTTTCACTAGTGCACAAAAGAGTGTAAGTCAAAGCACATGTGATCTTCTGGTCAAAGTGTGGAATTGATAGTTTGCAAAGAAATCTACTTCTGAGATCTTGTCATATGACTCCCTTCCTCGCCCCCAATCCAGACACATTTGTCCCAAGATAAACCTTAGGTGAGGAAATACTTTTTAAACTTTTTGTGTAGATTCATTGCATGGGCTGGCTTAAAGTATTAGTGATAAGAAAACGCTATTAATTTGGAGTAAAGGATTTGCTACCCAGAGCTATGCAGTCACGGTTGGAGATTCTGCAAGATTTATATGTGTGTGAGTTGAACTCGAGGTACAAAGTTTCATATACATTTTAATAAACCTATGTCTGCATGTATGTGTCATTTGTATAGTTAAGGTTGTGTTCCACTTTCCATGGGGACTTAAGATATCATATGTTCCTATCATTTGGTAAATGTATGAGCTATATGTCCACTAAATTCAGAAAAGCCTCCTCAAAATCCCATTTGAAATTTTGCAAACATTGGTTCTGTTTATAGAATTATGGACTGAGCCCTTTTACCACATCACACATGGCAGGTGGGTTGAGGTGGGATGGTATTTCTGGTTGCTGCCTCTCTATTGCTTTCTCTCTCTCTCTCATGTTTCTCCTGGCGACTTAATTGCTCCTTTGCAGCACATTGCTGCCCCTACCATGGAATGTCTGCACTCCAGTCTCCTCCATTCCCTCGCGCTTGCTCTCTATTGTCCTTCGTACTTCTCTTGTCTCTCGCCTCCTTCATTAACTTCCCCCTTCATGTCAAGCCACACCTCTTGTGTGCCCTTATCTATTCTTCTGTTCATTCTCCAACCATCCCTTGCAACTAAACTCCTGTGCTTCGGCACCTCAGCTTCTTCTTCTATTGTCGTATCATTCTCCCCCACCCTGCTCCTAAGGTAAGTGTGTGCAGCTCAAATAAATGATGCTTGTTATTTTCCATAGGAAGGAGTCTGCAAAGAGCCCACTGTCTGCAGCACCCTCATTGGGTCCTAGGAGAGGAAAGCGCATCGCATCTCAAGTGAAGCACTTCGCCTTCGACCGCAAGAAGCGTTACTATGGGCTGGGTATGGTGGGGAACTGGCTGAATCGCACATACCGGCGCAGCATCAGCAGTGTAGTTCAAAGCAAACTGGAGCACGTTGACAGTCACAGGTGAGAACACTGTGGGTACCATTAAAACTGCTGGCAGGGATGCAAGACAAAACCCAAAGTTGTGCTGAAGTCTTAGCTGGCACAGCAGAATGAGGTGTAGAGCTAGACAGGCAGTAAGAGCTTGAGAAAGCCACACATCCAAGAGCACATGACCCGAAGGTTAATGTGGGCACTAGATGAACTTTGAAAATCCATTAAGTCCCTCTGCCGCAGTAATGTGTGGCAGCAGAACGGAATGAACTATAGGTGTGACAGTTGTTCATGCAAGACATGGCGGTGGTTCCAGAGCAGGCCCAGACTGGCCGTTTATTTTACTAGGCATTTCCCCAGGGGCCTGGAGCCAGTGAAGGCCAGAGAGAAGAGGGCAAAGGAAAGAGCAAAATGAGAGAAGGAAGGGAGCAGGGCTGGGTTGAATATTTTAACCAGGGCTGCTTTTGAGTCCCAGTGTGGTGCTGTTCGAGAGAATGGCGTATGAGAACCAAGCGGGTATCAAGGGTCTAAGGACGAGAAGAGCAAAGGAATAGGAAGTGAGCTCATAGCACATGATTTTGAAGTTGTCCTAAACACCTGGCTTTGCTGACGTTTTGCAGTTGTTCTAAACTCTTGGCTTTAGCTAACTCCATTATTTGCACTATTAAAAGTGGGCATGCTTTGCACAAGTTGGAGACCTAAGGGTTAGGACCAGTGATTTTGTGAAGTGTTTGGCTAACACAAGACCACTGGAAAAATAAAGCCATAGTTGGAATGTGTAAATTAATTTCAGGTGCTGATAATTACAGTAGATTGCGTTCCAATCAAACTAAAGACGGTCAATAAGGTTCAGGGGGTGCGAATCTCAAATTTCCCCAACTAAAAAATAAATACATTAAAAAACAAAACAGTGGTTGCTGAGTGAATGGGTGAGATGACCATGGTTCAGGATGGACTGTTCCCATGAGGTGCAGGGTCAATACTGATCTGCATTAGGTGGACCTCTGGGGTTTGATTAAGAGCTTGACACTCCACTGCAGCAGCGACGGAATACCTTGTCTGCCAAATTCAAGGTGTGTCCGTCTCATTTTTAGTCAGACAGGCTGCAACTTTTACTCTGATAGAGTAAATTTTACTCTATCAGTGTGAAACTTCCTCCGACAGCACAACAAAGTAGGTGCCATCCGGGGTAATCCATCTGACCGTCCAACCTATTTAGAGTGGACAGTTGAACTTTTCAACACAGCCAGGTATATCCTGTCAGTGAGGGACAGTATAAGAAGAATAATGACCTCCATGACATCAGAGATGACTCCCATGGTGTGGGGGTCATTTGTTTTTCAATTTTGGAAGTTTGTATTTGAAGAATAAAAAACTTTACCTTCCTGCATCATGTTTTACTCAGCTGTCCTTCAAACTTTTCCTACATTCATAGAAACCACCACGACAGTGGTTCCTACTAATGTATAGAGAAGTTGGTGGGCTGGCGGAGATCTCTAAATTTGGCGGGTAGAGTAATCACAGGGTGGCAGACTTAATGTCCGCTGCCTTGTCTATGTTTACTCTGACTGACAAACCCTAAATCGGGTCCTCTGTCATGAGTGGCACAGTGGATGAAAAATAATAGTTTGGAATGCTACTCCAAGGAATTGCCAGTGGCTAGACTATTTAAAGAATATGTCCCAATACCATTTAGTTGTTTGTTTGCCAGTAGTGTACCTGAAAACCTGAGGGGTGCAGCTTTCCAAGCCTACTATTGCCAATGTTAGTGAATTCTGAAAAAGTAGTGCATTTGCATCCATAGAATGATTACTTCTGTGGGTGCAGATTTGCGACTTTTTTGGTAAACTGGTTACTGTATATATTTAAGTTTCAGATCCCCAAAATCAACATGTTTATGCGCCTGAGTGAAATCAGGAGGTCGAGGGGAAAAAACATCACAGACGTAGCAGACCCGACCCAGGGCCCTTGGAGCCGACTACCAAGTCAAGAAAGCATTCATATGGAGGTTGTTACATCCCAGACCCCCCCCAGGTCCCGAAGCTACTCTTCTGCATGCAATTTAGTCTTGCTTTAGTTCCAATGTCCACTTGAAAACACTGGCCTTTCGTACTCCGGATCCTCTGTCTTCCTCAGTCTCCACTCCACCATCAGCAATGCTAATACCTCTTCATGGACCCTCCCTGTAGTTAGAATCAGCATGGCACACATGACCATCACATAACATCCCAAGCAAACATTTGGATTTGTTCTGTACATGTTTATGGTACTCCATGTGAAAGCACAAAATATACGTCTCTACCAGTTGATGCAATTTGCTCACACCCTTTTAACAGCCTGAATTGGTGGGTGCAGAAGGAAATGGCATTGCACGTTTTTGTTTGCTGTAGTTGAATTTAGCGTATGCTGGACCTGTGGTGTAAATATTCTCCCACCAGTTCTAAAGGCCAAGAAGATGCTCCACAAAGGAGAGGGTCCAAGCCACAAACTTCCTGTATAAAATGCCTATTTCGTAACTGTGGGAGCTTAACCAGGGGACATGGACCCAAGTCCCCCAAAAAAGAGATACACTTATGAACAAAAAGGTAAGGTCCCACTGAAAAGATTAGATAATCTCTGGTTATCGTACAGTCAGTAAAGTTACTAAAAGAAACTGCAAAGAAGTCTTGAATGCTCTGAAACGAATCCTTTATTTTGGAAAGCAGGTGAGCCCCTGGTTGAAATATAACCAAGTAGGTCCCACAAAAAAGCAGAAACTCAGCCAACACGTGTTTCGCCCCACAGGCACGTACGCCGGGGCTTTCTCAAGGCATGATGTCGACAAAATTCATTTTGCTCAATACATTTTTTCGTTATGTAAACACTATTTATATTGGGTAATCTTTAATAATCGGAGCCGGTCAGGTATTTTAAATAATCGCGCCCGTCGCCATTTCCATGAAAGGGGCCTACTTTGCCTTGAGAAAGCCCCGGCGTACGTGCCTGTGGGGTGAAACATGTGTTGGCTGAGTTTCTACTTTTTTTGTGGGACCTACTTCGTTATATTTCAACCAGGAGCTCACCTGCGTTCCAAAATAAAGGATTCGTTTCAGAGCATTCAAGACTTCTTTGCAGTTTCTTTTAGTAACTTTACTGACTGTACGATAACCAAAGATTATCTAATCTTTTCAGTGGGACCTTACCTTTTTGTTCATAAGTGCAGTTCTAAAGGCCAGCCTGGCAAGGCTGAAATATTCTTAATTCCTTTATCAATCCACCTTCTCCATTCTCCTTAATCGCCCATTTTCCTTCTCCAGTGTTGGAATATCAGTTGACCTAGCCATGTGAACTCTGGTAGAGTGTGCAGTGGCTTTTACAAGTAGTCATCCGTGCTGCTAATCTGCTTCTTTAAATGTAATGATTCACTGGTAGAAGTTAATGACACAGTACATATGTGACATCTAATGCTGACACACATTGTCCTTGAATATGTTTAATTGTGTGTGCCCAATATAAAATAGTACATTTTTGTTCCAAAATGTGAATTTGGAAAAAGACCAGGAAAAAGAAACGTATCTTGGACCCCAGAATCTGTGTAATGGGTAGTATCTGACATTTTAGGATTTTGGGGGGCTTTGTTGTCCCACCCAACAGCCTCAGCACATGAAAGAAGAGAATACGGCAGAGGGTGTGGTACTTAGAACAGATAAACAAGAACATACCAAATACCAAAAGCAAAATACAGTGGCATGAAATGGATGTGTGATTGAAAGCTAGTATGGTGCAAACTCAAAAGGGTCACGTGTAACAGACACTGGATCATTATCTAATTTGTAACAAAATAAGAGCTAGAGCGCCAGAAACCACTATCTCAAATTATGCACAGCACTGGATCCAACTACGACGAGTACAGAAGTTCTGAGGTATCCAGAGAAAGCTGTTAAGTGACCAAAGAAACAGCCTCTCAAGAAGTTCTAGAATACGACATGAATTCTAAGCACAACATAAATTTGAAATGCTATGTTAAGCCTCACTAAATGCAAATGAAACACCCAATAAAGCCTACTTCACGCAGCCCCAAAAAAATGGCGCATCTCGAACTGCAAATTCAACAGCCACCAGGTAGAGACTAAGCAAAGTTCAGACGAATAAAATATAATCAAGGCATATACAAAGTAAAAGCATGCATAGTAAAGACGTGCATGGTAAAATATTTGTGTTGTAAAGATTTTGTGGTAAAGGCATTGCATTGAAAAAACATTGTTGTAAAAGTTGTTGGTCAAAGCAAATTGTAGGAATAAGGCATTGTTGCATCCGATCACCTCACTTTAATGCAAAGACGTTTGCTAATTAGAAAATCAAATAAAATTAGCTTACCAAATCATACCCATTCCTGGAGTAATTGGTGTCAATGTTTGGTCTCTTCTTCTGGTTACATTTTGCTGCCCCCTTCCCGGCCCCTCTGAACCAGGTACAACTAGCCCATGGCACTGCTTCCTGGTGCACCTTCAAGGTTAGCAGACCTTTCCAGCCCCACAGCTCTAAACTCTGGACTGCATTTCCTTCCTTTAAGAAGGTAAGTATTTCTAAATCCAAAACTAGAGGCCGTTTCTGGAGCTTATTACTTCAAAGCATTCGCACTCTAGCAGGCATCTAAGAGACATTAAATGTGGGACTTGATTATTACCATTTTTAGTGTAACAAATGATTCCTGTGGCATTGGCCTAGGGTCCGAGATAAGACTACATTGGCAAGATTAGAACAGTCCTGTCGCTGTAACCTGCCTGGTCCTGCCAAATCTATTTTCATGGTGTGTAATATCTGAAGTGGGTGACATTAGTTAACCATATAGGTAAACCAGTAGAACCTGTTTTTCTCGGGTCTGAAGTAAATGCTGTCAGTGACATCTTTGACTGTGAAGTGGATTCCCTTTGCCTATTTTGTCTTTTAAACAAAGCTTTCACTTTGAATGTGCCAATTGAAAAGCATAATGCACTGGTTCTTATTTTTATTTTGTTTCTTTTATAAAAACACAAGTCGAAAAACAATGTACAGGTGCTGTAGATGTTTCAAAATGATGCAGCTGGGCTTCATTGAAAGTGCTGAATGTCTTTAAATACACTATTGCAATAGAACTGTTGACTTGAGTTGTGTAGGTACATAGAGGTGTACCAAGCAAGCATTACTCCCTAATCCTCATGAAAGCAGTAGGCAATGCAAGTGGGCGTCTCTCTTAAAAACCTGGGGCATGGGATTATTATGAGACTCGCTTTACTTCACTTGTGCATAAATATATTACTGCAAGCAACTTTTTTGAAGATTGTGGAAATCTACCTCAGGCATGTTAAACTTGTGCTATTGTCAGTGCTGCTACAATATAAAAAGTGTCTGTACCCCAAGAATGCTGTCCAAAGATGAAGAATGAGCATTACCACTGGTTAGAACTGACAGATTCTTCGGTTGTAGGGACTACAAAATACCTGTGTATCAGTGGCTAAATACTAGACTGGATCAGAGTCTGCGAACCACATCTTATCCCACCTCAAAATCTTAAACACGCATTGGATCATTCTTCACTGGGAGTAAATAGCCATCCTCAGCCTGCAGCATTGATAATACAGAATATTGATACTGAAGCCGTTGAAAAGTAAAAAGTAATCCTGCAGGGCCTTTTAATGATCACTGTACATTTTTCTGTACATCTCAGTTCATTCATATCTTTTGAATCCAACTTCATCTGGTAAAATTCTAATTCTACCCATCTTTGCCACCACCCTCTTAAGCAGCACCCTATCCGAAGACTTTTCTCATCTAATGAAAGTTCTAGTGAAAGTTCAACAGGCCTCTCACATGGTTCTTCCTTGTAGCATTTTCTGAGAATGGGAGCACAGAGAATGCTTGCAGAGCCTAGTATCTTGCCCCCAGAGAAATACCCAATCACAAAGGTCCATCCAGGCACTTCACACTCCCTCCTTCTTACATAGCTAGCCTAGTTCATTTCATCCCTTCTGTCTTGGCAATCTACAGGACACTGCAAGCAGGAGAAGATTTCAGTTGATAGAAAGAACCACTTGGTGAATACTAAAACAAACAGTGCACACACATCTACCAGTGTAATACAGAACGAAAACGAGCTGGCTAAGCTGTAACTTAACACATAAAAGATAGTGAAAAGGAGAACAGCTTTAGTGTTTTTTGCAAACCGCAATCAATCAGAACCCAGACCTGGGTATTCTGTTCATATAGCTTATGATACCGGATAGGTTATGAAGGTAGATATTCGCGTCATCACCACTGGGTACTGACAACTGTTGAGTAGGCTAGCCCTTTCGTGAGGTGCACCCAAAACATCCATCCCCAACAACCCTCTGTTCACATCTCTGTGGGACATAACTATGGGGTGGTTGGACTTGGATCATCCCAGTTTCTTTTCCTTATCTGTTATGACAATGTCCACCATACTCTGGGTTCTGGTGGTCACTGGAGGCTTTTCTTTACAGATCTGTGGCCACACAATGTACCAAATAGGCTGGGTGACCTCCAATGAATATGGTGCTAGCAAAAAGTCCTGCATTGCTGCCCCAGAACTTAAAATCCTCACATATTCTGTTTATCAAACACTCACCAGAAGGGAAGAAGCACAAGGCAGACTAGTGGTTGAGTTGTGACATCATACTTATTCCACCATAAGTATGTCACCATGATGACAATCTTGGTATGGCTATATAATAGCACTGTTCCACTCACTTCAGATGTGGTCAACAAAAGAACTAGATGAGTCCGTGCAAAATAAGATAATCTTCCTAATAAATGGTCATGGCATAGGAGCTACTAAGAGTTTCATATGGATAAAGAAGAAAAAACAGGTTTGTTTTTAAAGCTTCAGAGCCTGATTTAGAGTTTGGCAGGGAAGTAAGGCAATGGAGTAAATCTCCACCCGACTGAAGTTCCACCTTCCTTATTTAGAGTTGGGTGGAACTGAAGTATGTCAGTGGCGGGGACTACTATGATGGCCCGACCAAGAGAGGGCAGTTGGAGGTTTGGCCACTTGACCACCTGCCTGATTTAAAGTGAGGGGGTTAAATGGCCAGTTCTCAATGTCCATCACTGCTAGGTAACACTTGGCCTGTAAAGGGCAGTAAAAATGTGTAAGTGACCCCCACGCCATGGGAGACATCATTATTTGCCACTAAGGGATTTTGTTTTTGAAAAAAACTTTGTAAAATATTTGCATACGGCTCCATCATGCTGATTGAAAACTCTGTTAAACGTTCAATGCAGTGAAAGGAACTGCTGTGACAGTGGTTCCTGCCAATGCAAGAGATGTCCTCTGGGCTGGGTGATACCTCTAAATTCGGCAGGTGAAGTACCCTCGGCATGTCGGTAGTAAAGTACTCTGCCATGCCAACGGTACATACTTCACCTCCAGAACTCTAAATAAGGTGCCTACTTAATTTCTTGTCCAGGTAGCTACACTATTCCTCACCAGTATGACCTTTTATCAGCACCAGTAAGCATGAAAAAGACGTTTGCTTAACACATTTAGTTTTTACTGCTTTCAACCATAAACTGCTTTGTTAAACAAATATTATGTATGACAAATCATGTTAGCAACTGTAAATGTTGGCATTGAACAAGGAAAGTCCTAGTTACAGAATGTAAATGTAAAACCTTTTGCTGTATACGGTCAAAGGGCAGATTTGAACTAGTGCCTCGAGTGTAGGGTATTTGTGCAGCACTGTGCATTAAATGCTGCCCTGTGTAGTCCTTTAATAGAGGCTGCTGTTTCTAATTTCTAGATTCAAATGCTGTCATGTTATTTGCATTTCATGCTTTGCTTCCATCGACCATTTCTCAGGCCATATTTCACATACTGGATAACCTGCGTCCACTTGATCATCACCCTGCTGTCCATCTGCACATATGGCATCGCACCTATTGGATTTGCACAACACGTGAAAGCAGAGCTGGTAAGGCAAGCACCGGCAGTGTTCCGCTTTCGGTGTACTCTTGTGCCACATCCATGATAGCTTATGTTGTCTGCTTTTAGGTGTTAAGAAACAAAGGTGTCTATGAAAGCGTGAAGTACATCCAACAGGAGAACTTCTGGATCGGACCCAGTTCGGTGAGCCATAGCCGTGCTCGGCTCTGTGTGTGATGAGTATTGGACTACGGGAGTTAGAGGCACAAGGAAAGTGAGCAAGTTAATGGGTTTATGGGTATTATGTGTGGGTAGAGAACATGGTCATTCAGGATGATAACGGTGAGGGAGAAGCATGTAAGAGTGCCAATCTCCCTGACATTATTAAACCTAATATTGTTAAATCTTGCTCAATGTCTTATGTATATAATTGCACACACAGCCATGACAAAGCTTCACACCAAACCTGCAGTATCTCCTCTGCCACCATTATACACCACCTACACAAAGTGTCGACTCTGCACCGCAATCCTTATATTCTGCATCTTCTGCTGCATCTCTTCTCTTCTTGTATTATGATTCACACAAAACATGCCACATTGTTTCACAGCTTGCTGTGGTTGCCATGCCCTTCTAAGTACTAAGATCTTCATAGCCTGATCAAAGCACCTCATAGTGTTATAGCACTGGGACCCTGCTTAAAGATCAACTTGCTGTAGCCCCTCAGTTTCCACTGTTTGGTGAGAAAAGGTAGCATAGTGTCAGTGCAAGTCAGACCTCAACTGCAGTACTCCCACTATTCCAGTATTGGAACCTGTATCTACCTACCAATGTGCTTCTAGCCCAATCTGTTGTACAGACTCCTATTCTAGAACTTGAATCTGCACTAAGTACTTCCATTGCACCTCAGTGTGAGTTTTCAGATCCCCATACTGTTCTGAGTTACCTCATTCATTACATGAATCCTTCCCTGTGTTTCCAAACCTGGCACCCACACAGATCACTACTTATACTTTTTTTGACTGATTTCAGATCTCCTTGATCCATCTCGGGGCAAAATTCTCTCCGTGCATTCGACGGGATTTGCAGATCGAGAAGCTGACCCAGCGGCAGCGTGACCGTGAGCGCGAATCTGGCTGCTGTGTTCAGAATGATAAATCTGGCTGTGTGCAGACATTGAGGGAGGACTGCTCGGTGAGTCCATTTCGAAGTGCATTCCATGGATTTGAACTTATTCTCTAGTCTTTATCCACCACACTTTTGTACCCATGTTCGATCTTCCCAGAGCTAGTAGTTAGCATTGTGGGTGGTCATCCTCCCACTGCTCACCTTATCCGAATATACAGGTAAAGACTTTCAGGTGGATGGGCTGAGTCCATGGAATAAGGATGAAAGGCAGTTGTTTCTCGTAGTTAGTGCAGATAGCATACTATAGCTAGCTTCCAGAGTGTCCCTTAAATCCATTCTACAACATGTGACACTTTTCTCTCTTTACCCATGGGCCTAGATGTGCTTTTGGTTCTCAGATTTTAGATTTGTTTCTAGAATTTGGAGTTTGTGCACCAACAAATCCTTCTTCTTATACATTTTATTTCCTTGAGGAATTTGAATGGCTCTATCTCACTCACCCAACCCTCTTTCCTTCAATGTATACATATATATTTTTGAGCCGCTCTTATTGGCCATACAGTATCAACCTCACTCCTATTTATTAGCCCATCTCTGGTCTCCCACCAGTATGTTTTTAATCCTTCTAGCGAGGAGACTTACAGATCTGGACACTGCACCCAATTTGGCATCTACAACTTGACTGCCCACTCAAGATGCCTCTTCCAGAAAAATATTGTGCCTAGCCCTGCCACTGACAGGGAAAGGGTTAACACAAACTCAATGTTTGCGCTTTTATTAACCTCTCCTTAAGTTTCATGGCCGTCTCTCAGTTCTCACCACAACCTTCATATCGGTTGCCCTCTGAGACAAGAACCGTAAAGTATTGCTCCTGTGTGGTGACCTTCAAGACTTTGCTTTCCATCCTGCACGTCTCAGGATTTATCTGCCCTACTGTAAATGTATTCCTTTGCATTTATCCACATTAAATGAGAGCACTTGGCTGCTTTTCCATCTTTATAAGTCGTTCCTCATTCCATTTATCTCATTCTGGGACAGAAGCATTGTGAAAGACCTTAACGCTATCTACAGATTGCCATACCATCCCACTCAGCTTCTCAATAGTAGAGTGTCTGAATGCATTGAGGATCATCAGATAGGCCCGACCCCGCTAGCACAAAATGAGTCCTTTCCTTGTACTGAAATTTTACTCAGTTTACTAGCCCTCCTAAACTAGTATCAATGTCTTGGTGAAATGCACTGTATACTTCTATCTGGTGTGTCCTTGTCTAGTTAAAATATTGTCAACTAGGGCTTTCTCCTTATGAAACCATGTTGTTACTGAGCAAGCGGAAGAGAGAAATAAAAGGAGGAAAATTAGTTTGTGTTTAGAGTCAGGCTCATTTAAAATCAATCAATCAGAGTTTGTAAAGCGCAACTACTACGTAAGGGTCTCAAGGCGCTAAGGGGGTGGGGTTTCTCCTCTGATCTTCAGTTGAAGCGCCAGGTTTAAAGGTCCTTCCCTAATTGAGGTATTGATGGGGACTGCCTGAGGTGCAGGGGCAGGGTGTTCCAGCTCTTTGCTGCGAGGTAGGTGAAGGATCTCCCACCAGCCAAGGTCTTCCATATGCAGGGTACGGTGGCTAGTGCTTGTTGTGCGGAGCGGTCTGGTAGGAGAGTAGAAGGTGATGTGGTGGTTGATATAGGTGGATCCTAGGTCGTAAAGTGCCTTGAAGTTAATTCTCTTCTCCATAGGGAGCCAGTGAAGGTCCCTTAGGTTACTGGCAATATGTTTGTGGCGGGGAATGTCAAGGTTGAGTCGGGCGGAGGCGTTGTGGATGTGATGTAATTTCTTGAGGTTCTTCTGGGTGGTAACGGCATAGAGGGTGTTTCCATAGTCGAGTCTGCTGGTAACCAGGGCATAGGTTACAGTTTTGCAGCAGTCCTTTGGGATCCATTTGTAGATCTTCTGGAGAAGTCAGAATGTGTGAAAGCAGGAGGATGTCACTGAGTTGACTTGGTGGGTCATGGTGAGCAATGAGTCCAGGATGACGGAGAGGTTGCGTGCATGGCTTGTTGGGGTGGGGGGTGCCGAGCGTCGATGGCCACCAGGAGTTGTCTCGTAGCTGAGCTTAAGGCAGCTGTCCTTAATCCAGGCGGTGACGGCTTCCATCCCGTTGTGGAAGTTCTTCTTGGCAGTAGTGGGTTTTTTGGTCAGTGAGATGATTAGCTCGGTTTAGGAGACGATGTTCTATCGGTGGTCCCTGACGATGGTAGCGAGTGGGGCCATGTAGACGTTGAAGAGTGTGGGGCTCAGGGAGGAGCACTATGGGTCTCTGCAGCTGATCTCCGTAGGTTCTGACAGGTAAGGTGGAAGCCTGACTCTGTGTTCGGCCAGACAGGAAGGAGAAAATCCATTTTAGGGCCTTTCCGCAGATGTTGGCTGCGTGGAGCCTGGAGCAGAGTGTGAGACTGTGTCGAAGGTGGTCGATAGATCCAGTAGGGTGAGGGCTGCTGTATGGCCACTGATGAGGAGTTGAGCGGATGTTATCTGGCGATGAGGAGGGCACTCTCTGTGTTGTGATTCTCCCTGAAGCCTGATTGAGAGGTGTCTAGGATGTTGTTGTCCTCGATGTGCTTACAGAGCTGAGTGTTGGAGGCTTTTTTGATGACCTTGGCTGGGAAAGGCAGTAGAGAGATGGGACAGTAATTCTTGAGGTCCAGGGGGCCGGCTGTGTGTTTCTTCAAGAGCAGGCGGATCTCTGCATACCTCCAGTGTTCTGGGAAAGTGGCTGTCACCTTGGAACAGTTCAGGGTGTGTCAGAGCTCGGGTGCGATGGATGTGTTGGCATTATTAAAAATGTGGTGAGGACAGGGGTCCATAGGGGCTTCCAAGTGGATGCTGCTCATGATGGTGCGGATCTCGTCTGTGGTGAGGGTGGTCCAGTGGTGTAGAGTCTGTGGTGGTTCAATGGGATGGATCTGGGGAGTTGTTGAAGGGCTCGGAGGGTCTTGGTGTCCGAAGCTGTCGTGTTTGTCTTTGATTTTCCGGTGGAATTCCTATGCTTAAGGCACAAGTTTAAATTAACTTACTGTGCAGTTCCGGAGCCCACTGTGTGACTTCTAGTCATCGGTCTGTGAGAAAGAGTTGAAATTGTACATTTCTGCCATCGTGGAACATCAAACGGCTTTCTACGTGCCATTTGAGGGTATCGATTTGTGATCCTTCCCTAGTTACCCCAAACACACATTTACAGATCGCCAATATGTTATTCGCTGAAGCTGAAACACAACATTTGGTGGCTGGGTGTTGCAGTGGAACAATGGAAACATATTTGGATCTGGTCCGTGTGAAGAAGATAGGATGAACTGCTAGTTATTGGGAAGTTTGTAGGATTGGTGATGAGATTGAGTTGAGCGCAGCGCATTTCAGTTAGGAAAAGGGAAAAATGCTTGTGAGATGAACCTCTGCTTCTCTCTACTGCAGGAGACTTTGGCAACCTTCGTAAAATGGCCAGATTTTAATGCTCCACTCAGGGAATCTACAACAGAAAGACGGCAGTCCGGAGCTGTATGTCACCAAGACCCCAGGTGAGCCACCCTTTATATGCTCTCTCACCAGAGATGCAGACTGTCAGATGATGAATCAGCTCTGTTCTTCAAGGAACTTGTGTTTTTTAAGTTGAGATGAGTGGCGCAGAGTATGCTACGGCTGGCCTCCTGTGGTTAATAGGAACGAGGACAATGTAAGAGCCTTGGAGGGGAGTAGAGCCATTACAGAGAAAGGTTGGTGGTAGTTAAAGGGTCTTAGGTAGAGGATATAGTGAGCCAATGCAATAGACGTAAATATGAGGGGATTGTGTAGTGAGAAATGTGAAGGGGTAAGACAGGAGGTGCACAGAAGCTAAAAATGGAAAATGTGAAGACAGGAGGAATTTATAGCATATATTGTGGATGAGCTGGCACAGTTGTAGGGGATAGGGACTAGTTGGAGTAAGTTATAGAGTTTCGGAAAATAAGTGAGGCTCAAGGCATTTCTAGCTGTATAGAGAATGGCGGCTGAGGTGGTGGAGTCAATTTTAAGGGATAAGGTATGAGTGACCAGGTGTAATAACGGGACAGAGCCCTTGTGGAATCAGGAGAAATAGTGGTTGAATGTGTTTTGAAAGGATTTGGCCACCAGTGGAATCAAGATACAGTGGGTATGGGACAGAATAAAGGCCTCTGTAGAGGATCGGATAGAGTAAGAAACAATATGGCGCAGTTCTAGCTGTAGGAGGAGTTACAGGATGAATTGGGCAGTTAAAGGATAGAAAGGAGTGCAGCACTTGGAAGCAATTTTCGTTAGGAGATTCTCAGATCAGTTGGTAAAGCCTGGGAGGGGGTGTATGCTAGACGGCTGGCATTGTGTTCTCATTTATTACTGAGAGTGACTTTCACTTTCAGGACCTGCGAGGAGCCGGCCTCAATTGCCCCGCATGTCTGGGAAGATGACATCACCAAGTGGCCGGTAAGGTTGCAATGACTAGTACCAGGGACATCTTTCTGCATCATACATTCTGCCGCTTATCATGTAGTACCATTTCCTACAGTAGTCCACACCTCCTGAAACCACCTTTACAAGAGTCAGCTTCACTCTGATCTTGTACTCTTCCTTCACTGAATGTACCAGCCTGATGTGACTTACTGCCCTCTTCATACCTGTCTTCCAGAGATAAGATTGACATTCTGCTGAAACTGCCATATGTTAGCCAAACTGTCAGTGCAGTCCATGCAGGGCCATCAGCTATTTCTTCAGTCAGCATTGTAGAGAATCTCAATTGTCAAAAAATATTCCCATTTCCTACAATTAGGATAATAGGTTTGTTGTATCGTAACAAACAGCCACCTGTACCCTTACCAACCTATCTGCCGGTCATAGCCACTCCAAATCACAAAGCCATTTCAGTTAACCTTCTATTTTTTATTTTTTTTTATTTAAATTTTTTACTCCATTTCCTTTTCTCCAGATTTGCACTTATGAGCCAAAAAAAAATCTCACAGGTTTGATGCACATGGACTGTGACATCACAGGGCGGCCATGCTGTATCGGGACCAAGGGCAGGTAAGAAACTGGAAAATGGGAGTTCAGATTGTGAATGATGACATCTTTTAAAAACACCCTCCACTCCCTGAAACGGGCTATATGGTCTTCCTGCTGATGATAGAACTAATGCAGAATTTTGCTTCGGTGTGGTGGTGCAAGAGCGCCGCTCAGGAAAGGGAGAATAGTAAGGGTCATCCTGATCTCTACATCTAAAGCAGCTTGCACATCATCAGGACAAGTGACCTCTAGATTATATCTACAGTTGGATAGTTCCGACTTCATGGGGGCCGTAAGATGTACTATCACTAATGCAGATCCTGTTGCACTTCAAGGAGACATCCAGGTCCACTCTAGTCTCACTATTCCCATCGAGCTCCCTCAGCATAGGGCAAGGTTAACCCAAGGTTATACTTAATGGTAATTATCACTGACAAAGCTCCCACTACATACGGTGAGGTCAGCTGTAGGTTCTGCATCTCTAAACCAACTCTCAGGTTACAGGGTTGGTATTTGCAAATGCTTGCCCATCACTCATCCTCCCCAGACAGCTCTTGCTGCTTTGAGTAGAGTGATCCATAGATTTCACCATCTTTAATGCAACTAGCGTCTAGTGGGGTAGAGCCATCAGAGGTCCTCAGATTGATCCATTGCATAAGGCAGAGCCAATCATGTGTTCATCATCTTCCCTCCAACAAACTCTGAATGTGGATGATTGGCTGGAGACTTGATACCGAAGTAGCTTCTGCTGCAGATAGGGCAGAATTAGCCTAGGTCAGCTGTAGATTTGACCTCATGTAGCAGCAGTAAGAAGAGGATCAGTCCTTGACCTATTCTATCCAAGACCAACTAACAGCCAACCACCCTTCCCATCATCTCTTTATTAACATTGTTTTATAGTGGGCTAAGTATGTGTATGGCCTCTGGCTTGAAGTTATTTCCTTTCTTCATCTGAATAGTAAGTAAGGTATCTTTACAAAGCATTAGGTATCAGCTAGTGTAATTGTGATAATGTGGGCATAGAGACTATATTAGACAGCTAATTATACAAACATTAAGATGAATTACAGACCTGCACATTATGCTCTAAAGGTTAAGACCATGGGAGTTGAAATATGTATAGTGTACGGTTAGAACATTGTTTCCCAAAATGTGGCTCAGTCGCAAGCCAATTGTTTTGAGGGTCATAAAGTCCAAACAATAAATGGAGATACCGTTAAATTCTGTATTTATCTTGCCACATTTGCTATGTTTTAAAGACAGAGGTCAAACGTCAGGCCATGTCTTCTGACAATTTGCTGCTTATTCTCTTAACATGGGGATTGGCGTTTACAAACTCCTCATTTGAAGTCAGAGAAAGTAAAGTGAATATGTGACAATCTTGCTGGGGCTACAGGGAATGTGAAAGGAAAGGCTGTAATATGTCATTTGTTTCTTACACACAACAAAATATCTAAACCTATAAATGTACTGTACACATTCAGCAGTTACAAAACAATGTGCTTCATCTTCGCTTTTCTAATTCTGAAATATGATGAAAACATAGACTTTAATAGAATCGAAGCAAATCAAGACTTGGTCATGCACAAATGCTAAATATGCACTGAAACCTGATTTCTACACATTCATTTGTGTTTAATATAGTTTTATCAGCAAAACTGTACGCCTGTGCAAATTTAATGCACAGTTTGATGGAAATGGGCTATCTCTAAGTGTCAGTGCGCTACTTCACAATGCTTTAATTACATTAAAAAACAACTGCCTCATGCCCATTAAAGCTAGGTGGGTCGTGACCGTTTGTCATTCTGATAGTTAGGTCATGCTTCAAAAAAGTTTGCTTTAGAGTATTTGTTAGGACTTGTTCAAAAGTGGGGCACTGGGGCATGAGGTATTTTTGTTAAATACCAGCACCATGGTGCTCAAGTGTTTACGGAGTCCGGTAAATATTTAGAGTTAGCTTAACTTTGGAACTTGGTGCCTACCGCAAGGATTCAGCATGTCTTGGTAATCACTGGTCGTTTTACCCCTGGCATATTTCAGCTGGTTTGATCTGCCGAAATTAACCTGGTTTAAATTGTGGGAGTAATTATGGAGTGCGACAAACTGTGCAGTATTTGGAAGTCCAATTCTTATGCAAACTGTGTGTTGTCCAGATATTTATATTTGTTTGCCTACTTGTCATAATGGCTCGGGTCTCTGAGCTGCTTCAAAATTCACTTTTTTATTTTTTATACTTCAGACACGATAGATGTATCCCATTAATCATCGCTACGAAAAAAAGCCACAGTGTGCATGACATCGACACTATTTTAGCACATTACATATGCATATCAGAATTAAAACGATGTTTTGAACTGTAGGTTTAACCAGACGTTGGAGAAGCATGCAGGCTTCTTGCATATCAATAATTTTTGTTAGATGCAAATACACGAGTTTTATGCAGTGTGTTCCACACTTTTGGAGAGAAGATGGTACTCAGAATTCACCCATTTGATTCTGCTTTTCTACAGTACTACACTCTGCCTCCAGGCCTGACTTACCTTGCTTGGTCTTTCTGATATGGGCTTTTTTCAAAGTGCCTTGGGAACGAGCTTGACAGAGGCTTGTGGCAGATGAGTTAGACGGGAGCAACAGTATATAAGGGGCTAGCTTAAATGGAGGCATTGCACTTACTTTGGTGGGATGCTAAGAGTGGGTTCACACATACAAGTGAATCCTAGTGAATTATCCTTTGACTTTAGGATACTGCCAGCTGGCTCCATCTTCCTGGGTGACTTTTAGGAGTGTGGGATACGAAACGACGACAGTAGAGCTCTTGAGGGAAACCTTCATCTTCGTGTTAGGCCACGTTGTCTTCTGCATACTAAAGTCATAAGAGGATTTGCCTTTGAACCAGGCATTCCGTAGGAAGGCGCTAAGTCTAAGGCAATGAGAATATGCTACCCTTAGGCATGTAGGTGAAATGATATTACAAAAATGAGAAAATACAGCTATGCTAGGCCATTTTTCTATTGAAAGTGCTGTTTGACTGAGAATTCTCACTAGAGGGCCAGAGGTGTATTAGGTTCCTTTCTCCTCTGCTGGCCAGGTGACGCTAACTGCACTTCAGTGGGTCGAGGTGTGAGGAGTCCGTTCCTTTTTGTTAGAGTTCATCCAAGAGAGGTGTAATTCCGAGATTGTATAGGGACATTCTTTCTACTTGGCAGAATACTTTATTTCTCTGTATACAAAATGTATCTTCAATGAATTCTTAGAATGGTTCTTAACTAGGAGCTCAAGGCCGGGTGTTCAATGTATGTCCGTTTATTGGAGTTGAGATGGAGCATGAGCTGTTAAATAACTGGGATGACTTTCTTTCTCCTTCCTTCTCACCCTGATACCCACTCTGTCTGTCTTGGCCTTTTTCGCCTCCCTCTCTCCACCTTCTATTCTAGTTGTGAGATCTCGACGAGGGAATACTGTGACTTCATGCACGGCTACTTCCATGAGGAGGCGACACTTTGTTCACAGGTGAAGTATTGAAAAGTGGATGCTGGATTCTTCTAGGACACTTGCATTCTCAAGTTTCCTTAATGAGATTAATTGGTGGCACAAGTCTTTTCCTTACCACTCCTAAAATATTGCATGTGCTTAATGACTTCACATCTCGCTGTGCCAAGTTCTTTCTCTTATATACTTGCTTTACTGCCGTCCGCGTCCTATTTTCCTCCTAAGCAGAATTAGTTATTGAGTCAGTTTGTCACTTACTTCACTGACAGCCTTGAAAAATGTAACACTTCTTAAATTAACAGAGTTTGCTTTTATTAATATGTTTTGGACATATGTTGAAGGAAGTTAAAAGAAATGAAGTTAAATAATTTATTAACAAATGTTGCTTTGCTGGTAAAATCACTTGGCCAGAGGACTTCACAGTTTTGATACATATTTGCATGTTTTAAAGAAGTTGATGGTTGATTACCATGTCGTTACACCCTTCGCTGGGCATCTCCCTCTTCTCCCTGGATGTAGGTGATATCTGTGGTGCCCCACTCAGTTACCACTACTATTCCAGTGTCTCGGGTATGTTTCCACCCCACTGCATCCAAGTTATGTCTTTTGAACAACATATTCTCTAAAAGTGGCGTTGCTGAGCAGTTAGAACTTTCCCCACGTGGTGATAGAGGGTTTTTAACTCTGCTGCAGTATAACAGAGTAATCCTACCATAAACGGAATGTGGAGTTACAGCTATGGCTTTTGACAATAAATGGTCTTTCTGCACATATAGGGCATATAGTCGCTTCTGTGGTTGAAATTTGAACCTCAAAATGTTTTGTAGTACTTACATGATACAGTGGTACAATTTAAAAAAAAAAAAAAAAAAAAAAAAATTATGCTATGGCCAGTCTTACTCTGTGGTTATCAACTGAAACATCTTACCTCTTACTATGGCTTTTCTACATTTCCTAGGTAATGGAACAAAAGAGGCGAACAGAATGCTACAAATGTATTGGTTTTGAGGGGGGCATGGCTACAAGGGCTAAGATGGCGGATGTTTAATTGCTTCCTCCACTGCTCTAGCCCTTAATCCACTGTAAATCGTTGTGTGGTGCTCTGTCCTGCTTAACTGTACACATCTGAGGCCACTTCTCCATCCTGTGCTAGGGGAAGAGCCACTGTAGCAGCAAAGCCCTTGTGGCGTTGCAGTGAATCCTGCGGCCTCCCAGGCTTGCGCCACTGAGTCGGGCCTGCGGACCACATAGAGTCCCCTTGACCAGCACAAAGGTGCAGCAGCGACTTAACATTCTCGGAGACCCTTATGCGGACCCTGTTAATGGTCTGTTGGCCCCAGCTTAGCATGTGGCCGCAGCAGTGGATGAAGGTAATCGGTGACACATTACTGTTTTGTGACCCCTCTTATGGCTGCGTCACTGTGGCAATGCCACTCCCACCTCAGGCAGGCCTAGTGCAGCAGGTACCTCGTGCCACATCACCTTGGCCCTTCTGCCTTCATTTGTAGCACATGGCGGAGGGGAAAAATTGAAGGAGGGGTACCGCTCATCTCACAAAATGGACACATTTGGTGGGGGAGCCAGGAGGAAGGGACTTCTTGAGTAGCTCACTGCTGGGGCTACGGTGGAAGAGGAATCTTGGGAGTCCAGCTCTGGTGAGGCAACCCCCGCAGCAGATTAAAACTTGCCACAGCTACATCGCTCCCTAACAAACGTGAGCTACCTGCGTCCTTCTCCCCACATTAATGTGTATGCGGGCCACTGCTGGCAAAACCTTGGGCCACCACTATGGACTGTGAAGCCAGCTGACCCTGAACAGTGGAGACCCCATACCTTGCCACAACATTTGAAAATGAGCCACGTGAAAGTGGCCTCGCCTTTGGTCCCCCTACCTTCTACGGAGAACTGTCTGCGTGGACAGAGGCATTCAATGACACAAGAATCTACTGGTCTCTGTCCTGAAGCCAGGCAGGGAAGCCTCTAAGCTGGAATCTTACTGGATGCTTGCAATCTTTAATATGGATTAAAAGATTGAGCAGGATTCTAGCAGATAGATTGCTCCTTCTACATTCCCAGCTTGTTCACCCTGACCCGAATGGCTTCGTACCAGAGAGAGCACAGCCTTGAACATTCAGCCCCTATTTCATGTGATGGAATTTGCACCACATGCCTTTGAAAGTGCGGCCTGTCTAGTGCCTGAAATAGGAAAGGCATTTGATTCTCTTAGCTGGGATTCCCAACTTTTAATTGCTTCCTGGCTGGGATTGGGCAACTACATTCTGAAAATTATTCAACTACGCTACGCACACCCCTTGCCTTGAGGGAAGAACATGCGGTATTCTTTTTGGGAGATTGAACACTTGTTGCCTCCCTCCATGCAGAAAACATGCTTCTGTAACTGAAGAATGTCACAAGGGACCACGCAGATATCACAGCCTTGAGGTGTTTAGTAAAATTTCTGACTCCACTGTCAACTGGTAGGGATCTTGCCTTGTTCCCTTAAGCCTCGCAGCCTTGGAGATGGAATTGGGAGGTAGCACTATCTATTGGCAACAACACACTTTGAGATATCTGTGTATACCCATTTACCATGACTACAGAGATTTACTGGACGGAAATGAAACATGCACCGTTGCAGCTCTTGGAAGCCAGGTGTCATTTTAGAGGATGTTGGCTCTCTCTGTGATGGGCAAAATTGCCCTATCAAAGAAGGTAATGCTCCCTCGCCTACTTTACTACTTAGCCAACCTGCCCAAATACCTTCCTGCAAAGTTTTTTTTAGGCTCACTAGTCACCCTAGTAGTGGAGTTGATTTGGAACAATGGCCAATATAGAGTGGCATTCGCTAAGATCACATATTCCACGGTCATTAAAATTCTTGGGCAATGCCAAAGTTTGAGCACAACGTTCTTGTTTGCTTTTATGAATACATTTTGGAAATATGCCAAAGGAAGTTAAATGAAATGAAGTTACGTAGTTTATTACCTAATGTTGCTTTGCTGGGAAAATCACTTAGCTGGAGGCCTACACTGTTCTGATACATATTTGCATGTTTTAAAGAAGGTGATTGTTGATTAACATGTCATTAGACCTTTCTCTGGGTATCTCCCTCTTCTCCCTTATCTCGCTCTTCTCTCTGGATGTGAATGTTATCTGTGGTGAGCCTATTTATTTAACACTGGTATTCCAGTGTGGCAGGTATGGACCCAAGTTATGTTTTTGAACAACTTATTCTCTAAAGGTGACTATGTTGAGCAGTCAGAGCTTACTCCATGTGGTGGTAAAGGGTTTCTAACTCTGGTGCACTATGACTGAGAAATACCATACAATAAACGGATTGTGCAGTCATACCTATGGCTTTTGACACACATAGGACATGAACAGCACTTGAAAATAAACACAAACGTGCATAGACCCTTCTGTGGTTGAGACCTGACCCTTGATAACGTGTCCCTTACCAGATAACTTAGACTGGGACTCGTTTTAGGCCAATGACCTTTTTGACCCTGATTGAAGACACCTTAGGACGAGACAATTAATCAACATACCAATCAATAGATCAATAACATCATCGATATTCACCATAACAAATCGATTCAATCTAAATAATGACATTAATGAGAATCGGGACACACCATGTCCTTCCAGTCATGAATAACCACACAGAATTTATAAGGGTTATGATATTTATTCCCTATTGGTTACAATCTACTAGCAAGTTTATTAGTCTCAAAACCATAAAACACATCAACACTGTTATAATATGACAACTCGAATAAGATTTCAGCACTGCAAAAATCATAAACATTAGAACAAAGCAGGACGTCAACATGGATTAACTTTAGCAGAGTATCATTAGCGCATTATTCAACGAAGCATTGTATCAGTCATTTGTCTATTTGCGTCCGTTTTAGTGAACTCCTTGACTAACCTCGAATTAGCATTAGCATGTTGGGCTTCATGCAAAACAATTTAGCAACACAAATTTAGAAAACATCTAACTAAGGTCTCTATCAAAAGAAGCAGTTGGTACCTAGGATGGAAAGGCAAACAGACAATTACAATGTCATCATCATATAGTTACCCTCCGTAATGGGTCAGCATACAGAGTCAGTCTTCGTCCTCAGGACATCAGTTGATTCGCTATCAGCCAGGAAGCACAGCAAAGTTCAGCAAGACTGGGCAATAAGGAATACCTCCCTCATAAGGAGGAAAGGTATAGATAGGGCAAGGCAAAGTAAGGATGGTTCGAAGAATCAAACAGCAAAGTCAAAGTGACAAAGTGGCTGGGTAATAACAAAAAGACACATAACGGCTGATTTCTCCTCGTGTCCAAGAATTATATCGATCTTGTTGTACAGTCCCCTGATTTCCAATTGGGCAAATTTTGGTGCACCCTTATCTTCATCCAATGGTTTACTCGTCACCTTATTAAGATTGTCACCTTAGAACAGTTCTAACACAGTTTATTGGCTCCTGTAATTGACGTCTCCAACGGGTAGAATGTCAGGTACGAGTTTTTACTCTCCCAGGCTCAGTCAGTAGTTCAATTGTCTTTACCAGTTCAGGCGACCTTGTACCTGTTGCAAGTTTAAAACTGTTGCATTCAGCAAGAATGTCTCTTTGAGCAAGTCAAGTCTCATGAGAAAGAATTTACTACGGCTACACACATCTTCTGGCTTCTGGAAAAGTACGGCTACATGTCCTTCAACAAGTCAGCACATTGCACGTTAGAAAAACATGTTTAATATGAAACCGGGCAGCTAGGCCCTGACTCATGCTAACTAAGGCCTATTAATTAATTTAGCAAAAATCTTAACATATAACTCTTAATGCTAATACAGAACCACACATTAGTACATCAATAATCCATTATTAGTCAATTTAATTTAACATCATATACATTGGTGCCACTCCCCGTGGGCTAATTCCAAACGCACGTTTAGTGAAACACAGCAATACATTTTCTATGCGGCATCATTAGGCATTCATTTGCAAACATTTCATTGTTAACTCTGATTATAAAAACTACACTCCAACAATCCCTCCTCTGGCACTTGTCATCACACAAATTTATTCCTTAACAATCTTTACTTTTTCAATTCCCTCATTTCGATTTCTTCTTTCTGTTTCGCCTTTTCATACCTTGTTCTGAACATTTTGTCTCTTTTCTTGTCTTCCCTCCTCTCTTTATGTTTTGCTCATCTAGTTTTAACCCTTTTGATACATTTGCTCAATATCCATAGTCCAAACAAACAACCCAAAACAATTACTATTCCCTGTATTAGTTTTCCCAGGAACCCATGCCAAAGACCACTAACCCAGCTTCCCACACGTGCAAATCCTTCTCCAACCTTTTCCCAGACTCCTGGTTCTTTCAGTTCCTTCAAATCTGCACTATCTCGTGTTAGGTTAGTAAGCATACTTCTAATCTCACTACTATTATCTGGTATATAGGCACAACAGTGGCGCTCATTAAGTATCTTACAGACTCCGCCACTTTTCGCTAAAAGAATGTCTAAAGCAAGCCTATTTTGAAGAGTCATAGCCCTCTCCGCAGCAAGTTCGGTATCCATCAGGAGTATAGCCCCTGTAAAGTTTGTCAGCATGTTATCCACAATAGTAGACAACTTTCAAATCTTTACAGAGTTCAAAACAACTCCCACTGAAGGAATTATTGCTCCAAATATATCTCCTACTACACCAGCAGCAGTTTCTCTCTTTTGTCTAGCACGAAGTAATTCCGTCACTTTCGGAAACTTCTTTAAATCATCTAGTTGATAGATCTTTGGAAAAACTATTCCCAAATAACGTGTCCCATACCATCCCTTAGGAAGACGGTAAAAACCACTAAGTCCACAAATATAATAGACCCCTGGGATCGCTTGATCCATTCCATTCAGCATGAAAGTCCATTTATTCTGAAACAAAAACACATGCTTACACTCACTCATTCCCACAAACACATTATCATAATATGACTTAGGTCGTGTAATGCAAAGCTTACCTACATGTTTCGCATCTAAAGCTAGCTTCCCTTGTTCCCTAACCCCATTATTGCTATTACTAAGGAATGTTCGTTGCTGCAAGCCCTTTTCTAATTTCCCCTTTAAAACCCTCCTTCTGTCTTCAGTGTGATCTAAAAAGCTCTTTTCTACAGGTGTAAGCAAGCATGTCAAATTATTGCGGTGCGCATATGATGTACTAATTGTCATTCTAGGCTCGAAGAAACCCTTAACCAGTTTTATGGCATAATATTTAGCTACACTATTTAAATCTTCTATAATAGGTGCATACGAAAACACTAAATCATAATTCGAATAAAAATATTGCACTTCTTCTTGATTATAAAAACATGTTAGTAGCAGACTACAACTAATCCCATACGTTAATGGAAAGCTGTGATAGGTAACTCCCTCCTGGACTGAAAGGGGAATTTGTGTACACACATAACAAGCCTTCGTATCCATAGTGTCAACATACTCACACAGCAGGCGATCAAAAACGTTAGTAGACAGCTCCCCCTTTGCATTACTCTCGCCATGCAAATACTTCGCATCCTGCTCAAATCTATCCCACGGTGTTAATGTAGTAGTCTCAGAAACCATAGCATTGTTAGCTTCACTCTCATCCACCAAACGCATTTCTACAAATATAGCTATAACGAATATCACACATACAACAGCCAAAGCACCACCCAAATATTTACAACGCTTATTCCCCTCAACGTCATCTCCTAACCTAGGCATGATCTGTAGAGAATCAGAAAGTAAAGTACTATAAACAAACAACTAATGTGAGGATGGTTAATAACTCCCCTTTCCTCTGCAAAGCTAAGCAAAGTCTTTCTTCAGCAAGTATTTACAGCTTTCTCATTCACTCCAGGGTCTTTGTCGAATCGGGTTAGCAGCTTGTCACAATCGTTTTTCAAAGTCAATTCAGGTTAACAGTGTCACATCCGGTAATTTCATTCGTTTATTTTCTCAGGTTTCCCCTTTATTCAATTTCAGCTTAACACAGTCTCATTTTATTAATTGCCAACTTCAGGTGCCATAATATTGACCTGGAACTTCACGATCAAAACAGAACGCCAAAAACTCTTGTTGCAACTCGGCTGTCATTGCATAAGCTGATTCAGGACCTGAGTACCTTCTGTTTGCAACTCTCTTTCTTTTCAGTTTGTGATCACCCTGCAACTCTCCCTCACTGTGATCTTCTTTCCTTGTAGTATCAACCTCTTCCTCTATCGTTTCATTTATGGCCACTTTCTCTTTCGCAGCTTGTGGCTCTGGCCATTTATCTCCTTTAAGTGGTTTCCTACCGCTCGGCTTTTCAGGATGCTGATCAATGCCCTTCTCTTGTGCTATGGTGTTTTCTCTTGATGGATCTGCAAGTGGCTCAGGAGGAGTTGGAACACTTCGACTTCCCTCTGTTTCACCTCCTTCGCCTTCCGGGTCTGTCAGGGGTTCAACTTCAAACCCGTATCCGTCTGCTTCTGGGAGAACCTCTCTTTGGGATGGTCCTCCTGGTGCCTCAGTTGAGATAGGCTCACCTTCACCCTTCTGGATCTTGTTTACTGGTTGAGTGACCAAGCCGTCCTCAACGGGCTTTCCTTCAGTCTGTTTCCTTTTGATTACTCTCCGTCCCTGAGACTTCCTTTTCTGTAGCTGTTATTTTTAACAACTCAAGTTCCTCATCAGTTGGACACGTCACCTTCTTTGTGTGACTGGCATGGATCCAGTTTGGAATTCCCGCGCATTTCACAGCAGTAGTAGTCGTCCGTATCACTTGATACGGCCCCTTCCAACGTGGCTCCAAACACGACTTCCTCATGTGTTTCTTGACATAACCCAGTCACCGGCTTTTAGATTGTGACCTGAATCATTTATCGGTGACAGTGTGGTTGCTTCCACCTGGTGAGAGAAAGAGCGGACCACGCCAGCCAGACCCTTGCAGTAGTCCAACACCATATCATCCGTGATATTCACAAGAGCATTTGCAGGCACTGCGGGCAATCTCATAGCTCGGCCCATGAGAATTTCATGAGGACAGTCCTGTTTTCTTGTTAGGTGTATTTCTCATTGACATTAGCACTAAAGGCAATGCATCTGGCCACTTCAAATTTGTAGCTGCGCACATTTTTGCCATTCTCGATTTCAAGGTACCGTTCATCTGCTCCACTAGCCCTGAGGCTTCAGGACGGTAGCTACAATGCAACTTCTGTTCAATGTTCAGTGTGGCACACAACAGCTTAACCACCTCATTGTTGAAGTGACTTCCTCTATCTGATTCTAAAGAGATCGGGAACCCGAAACGTGGTATCAATTCCCTAAGCAACAACTTCGCTACTGTGAGACTGTCATTCCTACGTGTAGGGTAAGTTTCAATCCAGTGGCTAAAAATGCACACAATCACCAACACGTACCTCAAGCCTCCACACACAGGCATTTCAATAAAATCCATCTGCATCCTGCTGAATGGACCTCCTGCTCTCCCAATGTGGCTCAAATTCACCACAGTCCCTTTCCCCTCATTCATCTGCTGACAGATGATGCACATGTGACAGATTACTTCCGCAGCTTGCCTGAATTTTGGATTGAACCAATCGACTTTGCACAACCTGATCATGGCATCTCTCCCAATATGTGCTTGACCATGGTAAAACCTTGCAAACTGTGACAAGAGACTGTTTGGCAAAACCATTTTCCCCTCATCTAAAACCCACAAATCATCAGGTCTTTGTACACATTGCATTTTAAGACAAGAACGTTTCTCCTCTTTGCTGGCACGTCCCTGCAACAATTTTAACTCTTCCAATGTGTCAACTACCCTCAATGCATAACCTGTGCATGTCTCATTCTCTGTTTCAGGTAACAATTCCCACTGATCCTTGAACGATATACAGTTCAATGCACAAAACCTTGCAACTTGATCTGCATATCCATTTCCCATTGACACAGTCTTGTGATTTCACATAAGCGCTGCATTTCACCACGGCAATTTCAAGAGGTAACAGAATCGCATGGAACAACTCCTTGATTTTTTCACCATTTTTCACTGGAGAACCAGAAGAGGTCATGAAACCCCTGCGTGACCATAGCTGGCCAAAATCATGGGCAATTCCAAATCCGTATCTGCTGTCAGTATAGATAGTCACTTCCAATTTGTCAGCAGCATGCATTGCCCTAGTAAGAGCAACCAATTCAGCCACTTGAGCAGAGTATACTCTCGAGAGCCAAGATGCTTCTAGGATACTAGTGATTGTACACACAGCATATCCCACTCTCAGTACTCCCACTGAGTCTCTCAGGCATGAACCATCAACAAAGATAATGTAATCATTTTCCTCCAATTGAGTATCTTTAATGTCCGGTCTCGGTTTGGTGCACAGTTCTGTTACCTCAAGACAATCATGTTCTACTTCCTCAGCATCATCAACATCTGTATTCTCATTAGGAAGCAAAGTTGCCGGGTTTAACACAGTACAGCGTTTCAAAGACACGTTGGGTGACGCCAGTATAATCGTTTCGTATTTGGTCATGCGGGCAGTTGTCATGTGCTGCGTCTTGGTTTGAGTGAGTAGTATTTTGACTGAGTGTGGGACCATAACTGTTAGGGGATGTCCCATCACTATACCTTCACATTGAGTGAGGCTTTGACCAGCTGCTGCAACTGCACGCAGACAACCAGGTAAGGCTGCTGCAACTGGGTCCAAAGTAGCTGAAAAATAGGCTACTGGGCGGTTTGCACCTCCATGGACCTGTGTCAGGACAGACAAAATAAGCATCACGTTCATGACCCACCAGGACAAAAGGCTACGTGTAATCAGGCATACCTAAAGCTGGAGCCCTACACATACATTCTCTCAGTTCAATGAATGCCCTCATCTCTTTCTCGGACATAGTCATGGTATCTGGGCCATCCTTAACCTCCTTGACAGTCAACCTCACCAAAGGCTTAGAGATAATCGAGAGGTTGGGAATCCACTGGCGACAGTAGCCCACCATTCCCCAAAACATCCTAACGTCTCTCTTGGATGCCAGGGGATTCATCTGCAGTATGGCTGTCACTCTTTCTTTGGATATTTTCCTTGATCCCTTCTCAATCAGATGGCCTAAGTACTTCACTTCTTTCTGACAGTACTGCAGTTTCTTTGGGGACACTTTGTCCGTTCTTTCCCAAATGATTCAGTAAGGCAATAGTATTGTACCTACAGTCATCTTTTGTTTTGGACGCAATCAACAAATCATCAATATACTGCACTAGAGTCGAATTAAAAGGCAGTTCCAATGACTCCAAGTCCTTCTTCAATATCTGATTGAAGATGGAAGGAGATTCCGAAAACCCTTGAGGAATTCAACACCAACTGTAAACCTTGTCCAAGAATTTGAAACTGAAGAGAAATTGGCTATCCTCATGGAGAGGCACAGAAAAGAACGCTTGAGACAGGTCCACGACTGTGAACCACTCCGCGTCACATTGAACCTGAAACATGATCACGGCTGGATTTGGCACTATGGGGCAACATTTTACCACTATCTCATTAAATTTCCTCAGATCTTGGACAATTCGGACTTTCCCACAATCCCATTATTGATGAATTACATGGACTGCTCATCACTTCTTTTAGGACCCCCTGCTTCACAAAATCGGCAATTATCTGTGTCACCTGTATAAGGACATCTTGTGCCATGTGGTACTGCGGTACCTGGGGAAACACGGCATTTGGCTTCACATCTACTTTGACTGGTTCTACTCCTTTTATCAATCCCACTTCCTTTCCTGTCAAGTCCCACACTTTCTCTGTCACTGTTCCCTGTAATTCTGTTGGCAAATCGGTCACTGTGAACATCGGGAAGAAGCTTATCAAAGGGTACTCCTCATATGTGGTCTCCGTCTCAGGTTCTGAGATCTGACCTTCATCCCCCTTCATCATCACTGTTTGTCTGCACTTCAGTTCCTTCATTGGAACAGGTGATCAAACACCTCGTCTTACACAGCAAGTCTCTTCCCAGTAGGGATATGAGACTTGAATCACAGACTGCAAACCTGTGCAATCCCTGAAAGGTACCAATTTCAACCGGGACCGGATCTGTAATCTGATTTGTCAGGAGCTGATTCGCTACTCCTACCACCTTTATAGTACGCCCCGAAAGTGGTAATTTCGGAACCTCTGCACTTCTGACTGTAGAGTGTGTAGCTCCTGTATCATCCAAAAATGAAACCTTGTGACCCATCACCTTCCCTTACACATAGGGTCCCCTCTGATCTACTTCTAGGGACGCTGCAAGCCTGCACTCCTCACTATCTGAACAATCATCCGACCATTCATTGTTTATTCCATTCTCACCATGCAATGGGAACTGTTGTACTGTATTATTTTGACTCATTGGTTGGCCTGTGACCTGTTGAGGAAGCCTCACCTGTTGCTGTCCCATCGGAGCTAAAGGCAACTGCATTTGCTGTCTAGGTACCATGGGAATCTGCTGTTGCACTTGCTGCATCTGCTCTGGTTGAACACGTGGCATTTGCATTTGTTGTATGGGCTGGAGACCCTGCATCTGCACCTTGTTATTCTGGAAGTTTGGATTTGGACCCCTCATTCTTGGACCCCTTACATTTTTAAATGCACTGACATCATTGCTTTGTTGAACAACACCATCCTGAACCATCATCGGACATTCCCGCTTCCAGTGTCCCACTCCCCCGCATGCATGGTGACATCTTTTTCATCCCTTGTACGTCATTTTGAACCACAACCGTATTCAAATCTGGACCACGATTCACAAAACCTCCCCGACCTCTGCCTCTCGTTTGCAGCTGAAACATTCTGTTTCCTTGAGGTTGCTGCTGTACAATCTGTTGTATTCCATTTCCCTGCATCCCTGCCTGAGCTGCCTTAATTTGCATCACCATCACCTTCTCTTTTAGCTTCCTTTGCTTCAACTCAATCTCATCACTACAGTATTTTGCGTACTGCAACACCTCATCAATCTGTTTCGCTTGCCAACAAATCAAATGATTCTTAATCATCTGGCTAATCTCTCGCCTCAACCCTTCAACAAACCTGAACACAAGAGGATTCATGTCTTTTGGTTCTACGACCTCGGTGCCACTGTAGTGTTTGAACGCTTTTAACAACCTCTCATAGTAAGCATGTATTGACTCTTTGCCTTCTTGTGCCGTTCGATCAATTTTCTGCCAATCAATATTCTGCGTCGACACCTTCTGCTTCAAAAACTCGATCACTTTATAGTAGTGTTTCATAACCTCAGGAGACTGTGCTCCCATAGCCCGGTCCCTTGCTGGTTCCGTCGTCGGCCAATCCACACTCCTCTTGCCCTCAAGCCATAAATCAGCTGGAACTATAATCTCAAACAGTGTGTTCAAGTCTTCCCAGAGACACTTTGCAAGTTTCACAAACCTGTCCGTTTGCTGATACCACTCTATCGGCTTGTCCCTCAACCTGGGATAATCATTTGTGAATGACAGAATGTCACCTCTAGACCATGGTACATGAACTAGAACCCCTCCAGCTGTCTCTCTCATCAGTAACATCTTTATTGTCCCCGTGTCTGGCGCAGCTTTCATCTGCTGCTGTTCCAGGCACTCACTTTTCCTTTTATCTCTCTTCTTTGCCCATCTACCTTCCCACTTCTCTAATGCTCCCCAAACTTGAGCACTCTGTAGTATCTCTTTAAGGTGTGCCTTCATCCCGGTAGACCTCATGTGATCAAAATCTTTAGGTTCGATGTCTAACCTGTAACTCCTCTTCAGATGCTTAGTATTGTCTAAGTCTATACCGTATTTGTCTGCCACGTTCGCTAACCTCTGGTGCACCTTACTCACTTCTTTTGTTATTTTCGGGCACAGATACCTTAATTCTGCTTCAGTGTATGATTGTAATCTATTCACTCCCATGCTTCCTTCTACTAGCTCAGCTGCTTCCACCCCAACCTCACAAAATTCAGGTATTCCTCTCCTTCTGACCGCTCTGCTGTCGCAGGAGTAGTCTGTGGAGTGTTAAGCTTGTCTAACCATTCATTCAGTTGTTGCGCAGTTAAACCTTGCAACAAGATATTTCCAGCCTGCATCATTGGGGTTTGCGACGTGTTTGTACTCATTACCTGTGGAGTCAATAGCCCCAAACCTGCTTGTCTCATAGTTTCTAAAGGAACCCCAATCGGACTGAAGTCCAACAAGGATCTAGATCTCTCGACTGTCTGTTCTCCCGGTATCCTCCCATGAGAGCTTCCTGTGAACCCTCCTCTTATCACCTCTTGAGTCATTACTCCTTGATCGCACACACTAGGCTTTGCCTGCGCATATAGCGGTACTGGTGGACCAACAGTAATCGGCAAGGATATAGCAGCTTGTGTTTGTCCATTTCCCAATCCTGGTGGAGCACTAACTCCCATTACAGGTGCTGTAACTGCCTGCGGTCCTGTGACCGAAGTATAATTCGGAACCATCTGTTGCTGCGGCTGGGGCAGCAAATGTGGAGTTGGCTCAATCTGCACTAACTTTGATCTCCTGTATACTGGGTCAGGTGGCACCATCAAATTCGTAGTTGTCTCTAATACTGGGACATCTGGATAGAGCCTCTGAACTGGTGGTGGCTGCAACTGTACCTGCTTCTCGGGTGCAGTGGATACACTAGCACCATTCTGTATCGGAGCTGATGTGATAACATTATTTGCCTGCGCTGCATTCGTGGTCCACTGATTTTGTGTCGAATTTACAGGACCTGCACTAGTACTCAGTCTGTTGTCATTCATGGCATATGGTGGCGGTCGATCATGTAACAACTGATTAAGAAACTCATCATCTGAATCATCTGCATCTACCCAAGACTTCTGAGTCTCATTCTGCTTGCTAGAGCCCTTCTCTGATTTTCCAAGTGGCCTTTCTTCCCTGTGTTTCGGCTTCTTGAGTTATTGCCGGAAACATCCTAACTCTGTCTATTATTTCCCTTCTCCACATCCTAATCTCACTATACCATCTAGCCCCCGCTAGAGTCTTTTCTGCTTTTCTCATTCTCCTCTCGAATTTTTGTTGCCTCTGTCGTATGGCCATTAATTCCCAAATTGCTAACGTCTCAAACTGAGCTGGTCTCGGAGGCGGCTTCTGCTCATTTAGCACCTTCCTCAAATTCTCTAGAACCCCCCTATGTTAAAGGTTCCATTCTCTGGAAACGCCAAACACCCATCTTTCTCTGTTAATTTGCACCAATGCTTTAGCCAAAGACATGGCACGACTCTCTTCTCCTCCATTACGGCATAAGCCGGAGTATCCTCTGGCAGTGTAGGCTCCCCCACACTCGCGGTAATATAGGTATCTCCCCTCAAAGCACTCTTCAAAGCCTTGAAAAACTTCATTTTTGCATCTTTTATTTTGTTTATAATTGAATCAGGAAGTGATTTTAATGCCCAGAACACTCTTTGCCTACCTTCTCAACCAATTGCCTCTCACGGACGGCTGCCAATCCGTGCGCGACCCTTCTTACTAGCTGGCCTATCCCAGCGCAGCTCCAACGACGTCACATTCACACACACTGCGGCTGACAAAGTCTTGCAGCTTGTCTTCCTCGCTCTAAATCCACACAAACTAATGCAATATATTGCGAGCACCTTAACAAACTCAAATTTGCCGGTTTACTACAGGAAGGGTAACACAATTGCTTCAGAACTTTACCGAGATTTCACTTGAAGCCTCGGCCGCTACTCTCGCCTTCTCAGATCCCGCACTTGCAAGCAAAATATGACCCGCAAATTTCACTCTTGACTTGTCAGTGGTTTGTCATAGTGCACTTTAGAATTTACCAAATCTCCATCGAAGGTTTCACTCACACACTTTGACCCAAAACTCGACTTGTCAACCACGCACAATTGACCTATTAAACCGAGCAAATTACAACATAAACCAGGTGTCTCATACACTTCTCAATATACTCCGGAGTCTTAGACCACACCGGGTCCGTACATCACCAACAACCACATGGACAATTTTTTAGCACAAAGCGCCACACTCACATGAAGTTCGCTGACTTCCCTACTCTCATACTGCGGAGCACGCCCACTCCTACTAAAACATTACCTGGCCTATAATCTCACAAACCTTCACAATTCACCTGCGATACGCATAAGCTGAGCAAGCGCAAATTCTACATCACACATACTTGTCGCTAGAACGCAGAGAACATACCCAACTCACTTCGGTAAGCTCCGAGATTCCGGGAGAGTCATTTGGGACTTAGGGGCACATCATACCTCCAATCTGCATTATTTCAAAAACAATTCTAAAACAATGGTCCCTCGTCCTAGGGCCCCAAAGGGCCTAAACCGTCCTCTGCTACCAGAAATGATAATGCATCCCTTACCGGATAACTTACTTACACTGGGACTCGTTTTAGGCCAATGAACCTTTTGACCCTGATTGAAGACACCTTAGGACGAGACAATTAATCAACATACCAATCAATAGATAAATAACATCATTGATATTCACCATAACAAATCGATTCAATCTAAATAATGACATTAATGAGAATCGGGACACACCATGACCTTTCAGTCATGAATAACCACACAGAATTTATAAGGGTTAGGATATTTATTCCCTATTGGTTACAATCTACTAGCAAGTTTATTAGTCTCAAAACCATAAAACACATCAACACTGGTATAATATGGCAACTCAAATAAGATTTCAGCAATGCAAAAATCATAAACATTAGAACAAAGCATGACGTCAACATGGATTAACTTTAGCAGAGTATCATTAGCGCATTATTCAACGAAGCATTGTATCAGTCATTTGTCTATTTGCGTCCGTTTTAGTGAACTCCGTGACTAACCTCGAATTAGCATTAGCATGTTGGGCTTCATGCAAAACAGTTTAGCAACACAAATTTAGAAAACATCTAACTAAGGTCTCTATCAAAAGAAGCAGTTGGTACCTAGAAAGGAAAGGCAAACAGACAATTACAATTTCATCATCATATAGTTACCCTCCATAATGGGTCAGCATACACAGTCAGTCTTCGTCCTCATGACATCAGTTGATTCGCCATCAGCCAGGAAACACAGCAAAGTTCAGCAAGACGGGGCAATAAGGAAAACCTCCCTCATAAGGAGGAAAGGTATAGATCGGGCAAGGCAAAGTAAGGATGGTTTGAAGAATCAAACAGCAAAGTCAAAGTGACAAAGTGGCTGGGTAATAACAAAAAGGCACATAACGGCTGATTTCTCCTCGTGTCCAAGAATTATATCGATCTTGTTGTACAGTCCCCTAATTTCCAATTGGGCAAATTTTGGTGCACCCTTATCTTCATCCAATGGTTTACTCGTCACCTTATAAAGATTGTCACCTTAGAACAGTTCTCATATAGTTTATTGGCTCCTGTAATTGACGTCTCCAATGGGTAGAATGTCAGGTATGAGTTTTTACTCTCCCAGGCTCAGTCAGTAGTTCCATTGTCTTTACCAGTTCAGGTGACCTTGTACCTGTTGCAAGTTTACACTGTTGCATTCTGCAAGAATGTCTCCTTGAGTAAGTCGAGTCTCATGAGAAAGAATTTACTACGGCTACACACATCTTCTAGCTTCTGGAAAAGTACAACTACATGTCCTTCAACAAGTCAGTACATTGCACGTTAGAAAAACACGTTTAATGTGAAACCGGGCAGCTGGGCCCTGACTCATGCTAACTAAGGCCTAGTAATTAATTTAGCAAAAATCTTAACATATAGCTCTTAATGCTAATGCAGAACCACAATTTAGTACATCAATAATCCATTATTAGTCAATTTCATTTAACATCGTATACATTGGTGGCCACTCCCCATGGGCACATTCCAAACGCACGTTTAGTGAAATACAGCAATACATTTTCTATGCGGCACCATTAGGCATTAATTCGCAAACATTTCATTGTTAATTCTGATTATAAAAACTACACTCCAACACCCTCAAAATGTTTTTTTTAATACTTATATTGCACAATGGTACAATTCAAAAGCTTGTACACTACAGCCAGCCTCATTCTGTGGTTATCAACTGTCCTCTAAAACATCTCACCTCTTACACGATACTGCAATAATACTAGTGTCATGTTCAACAACCATGGTGCTCCAGCCTTTCCACGTAGTGAGACATGCTGCCTGTCCATCCACTCGACTAATACTTGTTGTTCACCTATGGTACCACTGAGCCTTAATTCCTATGGCTTGAATCATCCATATGTCCTGCCAATTCCCCTTCAGAGCCTGACCCACATAGGAGGAATAACAGTTCCTTGCTGGTCTCAAACAGTTCCCTGCCCTTCACCTGGAAACCTTCCAGGACATTTTTCAGGAGAGACACTCATTGACCCTCAAGGCGCTGTACTAACCTACACATTGCGGCGTTGCTGACAAATCATACATGATGACTACCTACATGTGAGGTAATGGAAACGATATACACACGGAGTTCAGTACCACTGAATGGGACTAGATATTAGCACACGCCTCTGCTGTACACAGAAACACCAGGTTCAAGCACATCACATTTTGCATACATTACAGAGCATACCTGACTCCTTAGAAAATCAACAGTCTTTTCCAGACATTTATGCTTCGTGTCCAAGATGCAGCCAACTAAAAGCAGACATACAACGCATGTTCTGGAACTCCCCCAAAATGTTTCTGGGCTGCAATTACTGACCAGCTGAGCAGGTATCTGGATTTAATAACTTACGCAACTGGAAGATCTGTTCTCTACGCTTGTTCAACGGTCTAAAAAAAAACATAAAACCATTGCTTCCTAGATTCAGCCCTTATTTTAACCATGCGCCCCATAATCCGACAATAGAAAACCATTTCCCCCTCTTTCCTAGAGCACTGATGTGGCATTGCTTGGTTGTCTCTTGGGCTGAATCCAAGAGTAGACTGCTCAGACATGAGGACGCCAGAGACCTTAGAAAGCGCCCTTATGTCACATGAATGGGATGAACTACTCGTTCCCTGGCAGTTCGAGAAGCCTTTCACTGGAATAGACTACCTGTATGACTAGTGACTTACCTCCTCAAGTCCTTCAAAACAAGTGAAGTGTGGCAATGCATTTACCTCCTATATCACACCCATGTCTAGCACACTTTCATTGTTGCGTGACTCAAACCAATCTGCAATATGCAGTCAGTCTCTCCTCCCTAGAATTACCCGAGTTTTTGTTGTTTCATAAGGTTTCTTATTTGGAACTCACAAGTACTCAAACAACTTTGCAAAAATGACAATGATTTTTTTTTTACACATGCCAAAGATGTAGACCTCATCTATGTCGCAATAGGTAAGAGAGAATTAAAAATCAGTAAAAACGTGTAAAAAAAAACAAATGTATTGAGTTTAGTCTCATAAGTGTGCTCTTCACTTGCTTTCTTAAAGGCCTGGAGTACAAGGACTGTGGATTCAGTGGGCTCATGCTGCATTAGCAGAAAATATGCCAGAAATACCATTCAGCACAACATTATTTAAAATGTAAACACCCAACTCGTCAATCAAAAGTGACTTGAAAATCCCACCACTGCAAAATGATGGATTTAGGGAACTAAATGATTACTCTGAAGTCACTGTGTTCTGGTGATGTGTGACAGTGGTTGGCTAGGTGTGTGGTAGGACACATTTTAAAGGCAAGGAGAGTTACTCCAGAACTGGTTTCCAAAGTCCAAATAAGTAAACTCCCAGTACTGAAAATGGGCTAGCACCACCAAAGGTGCAAAACCATAGGCCCACTTGTCCCATGCATTGCTATTTGCAGTTGAAATTTGGATTAGTGGAGGCACCCATGAGACAACAGACCCAAGTGACCCACCAGCTCTCAGTAGCCACTGAGGAACTGGGATTTACCAATCTCGCATTTCGACTGCAATAAGTCTGAAACCATAATGAATAGCACAATAGTTCAATGGTTCTGCATTTAGAGCACCTGCATTTAGGTCAGAGTTAAAGGGAATGACAACCCTTTTTTCTCTTGGGCTGAAAGTAAGGTGCTATTTTTATTAGTGTGATGCAGACCGCCACACTTAAAATCCTGAAGTGTCACCTACAGATCTTCGACCTTCTTGCAAAACTGATGTCTGCAGTTAATTTCTGGTCTACTGGACTGTCAAATTCTCTTTCATACTTCGCAATGACCCCCTCATGGGCTTTAGTCCTCTCTGCATTGTTTCATTTCTTCCTGATAAGAGGTCCGATCCTCTTCTCATATCAAGCAGCAGAGCCTCCGCTAGAGTTCTAGACAGTTTCCATGTCATGGAGGGGGAAAAATAGAAACTTGAGTCTTGTTCTTATCATGTGTCCTTTTCAGGCTGCAGAACTTCAGCTGAAGTAGCCAAATACACCTTATTGGCCCAAAGAGATCAGTGATTATCCAAAATGGGAGCGCTCTAGGAGGAACCTTGAGCCAATCGACTATGGTGCTAGGGTAAAAAAAGAAAAACACAACCCTCATCAACTAAAGCCTTCAGCGGAGCAAAAAGGATGAAGCTATAGATGGCCACAAAATGGGGTTTGGCCTCACACACAAGCTAATCGCCTCGAATGTGGGTAACATAAATCCAGGCAGATCTGGATGCAGATCGTCTCAGGCAATTAGACTGCTTTAGGTCAGTGGTTTGTGTTAAAGCAAGACTTTGGGCTGGGTGTGTATTGCAGACTGAATCCAAAACATGTGAACCAGCTTTGAAGTGTTTAGTTGCAGCTGCAATCACATGGAACCTGTAATGGTCTTAACCCTACTCGAGTAACCACCATTTTACGTACTGTATTATAGACTAGGCCAATGTTGATAGTACCCAGCACCACATGCTTACCACAGGTCAGCCAAATAACTCACTGTATACACAAGGAAGGGAAATTACCCCAGTTAGGGACTCTGACAGATCTTACATGGGCTGGTTTAGGTGAATCATTTCCTACTGATACACGTAATAAAGACTGTGTTCCTGATTAGACTTTCAGATGATACCAGCCATGTGTCTACCCATAGTCTGGCATTGGAGCTGTTGGCAGGCACATCTATGGATGAGGGATATACTTTGGCTGTGCACCCTGGCCACCACTAACTTATGATGTATGATTGAACTTCAAAACACACAGAGCGTCCTCAGGGGAATCACAGATTGTCAAGAACAGTGAGAGAATGCATGGCAGGATAGGAAGATGTCAAACAATGGTGGGATGGCACAGATTCCTTTCTATTCAAAGACTGATATAACCGTTCCCAATGTTGTATTTGTAAAACAACACCAAGAAGCACTTGTAACATTAATTAAAATGACCATTCAACTGTCTACACTTTTACTATTGTTACACTGTAGTGTGGTAGAAGTTGCACTGATCGCTTTTGCACTCTCTTGTAGGCTGCTTACTTACTACAGTTTTTCTTTATACTGGAAAACTCCAGTTTTTTTTTTTGTTGGTTTCATGGCATATGTAATTGTCTGTCTTATTCTGTCTTTATATTCTGAAAGATGACACTCAGGAAAGACTTGAATCATTCAGAACATTAATGTGTGTTAAAGATCCCTACCAATTATTATTCTTAATATTGTAGATGCTTTGCTTTCCATGGGAAAGTTACCTTCTACCAGAGGTCCAGTGATCTATTATACCCTTTGTATTTCTGTCCTTTACAGGTTCACTGCATGGATGAAGTCTGCGGACTGCTGCCCTTCCTCAATCCGGAAATCCCGGACCAGTTCTACCGTCTTTGGTTGTCGCTGTTTCTACATGCAGGGTATGTAGTTTGCCCTAGTCTGTAGTTATAAAAATGGTAAATAGGAGTGTAGTTTCAGGGGTGAAAAAAACTGATGGCCAGAAGGATACTTGTGCAGACCTTTTCATAATACAGCACCAGTCATTCTCTGGCTCCTATCTTTATTCGATCTCACGATGTGAGGATTTGGATCTACTATATGATGTGGCTGTGGGGACTTATTGTGCAATACACTCACAGATACCATCTTGTGTCTAGTCAGCACTCATTAACTTAACCTCAAGCTCAACCCTGGGTAGCTGTGGCTGTGAACAGTATGGCTTAGCAAAGGAATCATGTGTAAAGCATTTAACAGCACCAAACAACAAAATAAGAAAGCAGCTTCACATGAAGGAGAGAAGACACCCATTTATAAAAATAGATTTTATTTTAATGAATTTTTATAGACCTTGATCAACAAAATCCCCTAGAAGGGATCCGGGAATGTAGATTTTAGAAGATATCACTATTAAATGCAACTGTAAACAAGTATTGGTTAACAAAAACACTTTTGAACATTCTGAAACAGTTTGACTGCTCCAACGTGTGTTGGGTGACCAGTTCCGGCAGGTCAGAGGTCTAGGGGGCCAAAGTGGACAATTTACCAGTTACCTGGCATCAGAACATTTTTAAAACAAAATCCAAACTTTACAGGACAGCCTTCATAGACGTCAGTAGAGTGGTCTTGATGCTGAGGGTTGCCGGTCAAAGATGCTCAAGGGATGCTCCAGTTGTGGTGCGGTCGACAGGGGTGTCTTTGTGGGTGCTTCTGAGTCCACAGGTGAAGTGGGGGTAAACTTGGCCACAGAGATCAGGGTCCGTCAAAGTCCTCTACTTTGCAGTAGCAGGCCAGCCGATGCTGGCTACTGGTCTGTCTGCAACACGGTTGGGTTGAAATCCTTAAGTGGGGGGCTAGTGCCCCTTGGGTGCGACATTTAGGACTCGGATAGCACTCCTGTGTCGGGCAGACTGGGGTGCAACATTTTGCTATCTCAGATTTGTCTTCTTGTGTGCCTGGTGATTGGTAGCGGCAAAACATCTGCTATGGCGAACAACTTGTTGGTTTGGGTTACTTCAGCTCTTGTGCCCCTGAATCAGGTCCAGAAGATCAACCGATAGATCCTTGCAGTCACTGCTGTAGGTTGGGAATCAAATTTTTGAGCCAGAAACTATAGGCACAGTCCAAACCTTGCTAGCCCAAAGTGCAGCAGGTGCAGTCCTTCCGACAATGTAGGCACTCTTTATGTGGGTCCAAGGGCAGCTGGGTAGTCCTTCTTAGATCATTATGAAATTGGAGAGAAAGGATCTGAGGGTCAGAGTGCCAGGGGTGCCATATTTATCGCAGGAAAGGACCACACAGCCATTAGCCAATGGGCTGCTGGGTCCCCTCCTACCTAGCGGCGAAGTTCCTGTGATGTGTGGTATTTCGCTATCCCAGAGTGCCACATTGTTGCCCCTTTCAAGATAGCACGACCCTTCCTTGGTCGTTAGGAGCTTGGTAGCCCACCCTAGAGCTGTGGCTGCTAGAGGGCTACACACCCACGGTAGAACCAGTTTGAGGCAAGTTTTTTCTCCTTGATCCTGTCTCTACTTTGTCTGCAGGAACAAAAGGCATCCTTCTCAAGGGTGTTACTTTCTTCACAAATGCGGCTTCATCTTTGAATCTCACCTTTTGAGCTAACATCCCGAGTGGCCATCCTGGGAGAGGAGGTTACACCTTACTCTGCAGCAACTGCCATTGTTCCTGTGCTGGGGAGTCGTTCACACGTCTCCCCAGGTAGCCCAAAACCTGTCTGTGTGCCAGGGCCTTTGTGAGGCCGCTGGGCTACCTAGAGTACAGAGTGGCAACTTTCTAAAAGTTGCCTTCTTTAATAGTGGTAATAAATTTAACCTGGACATCAGGTCAGGTTTAATGTCACAATTAATTGGATACCGTACATGATCCTGTTATGTAGTCCCATTCAGGATTTAGCGGGTTGGGGTGCCAGCCCGAAACTCTGTATTAGCCAGTAAGGCTCCTAACTTTATCAATAGCAAAACAACAATTTGGATGTGTTGCTTCTAAAACATATTAAAAATATGTGTTACTTAAAATACAGCTCCCGCCATTGAACTCTATAGGCCTTCCATAGGGGAGACTTACATATAGTGTTAAGGGATAGGGTGGCTTTGCAATTGGTGTGAATGGCAAAAATCAAACTGGCAGTGAAAACACTGTCCTTCCAAGCTGCAGTGGCAGACTGGGTGCCATTTTGTACTTTGTCTCACACACAGGGTGGCACAAATAATACTGCAGCTCTGGGTGGGCACTCTGCCTTGCATGCCCTGGGTATTCTGGGATTTATAAATTAGTCAGTCCTTGCCAATTGGCTGGATCGAATTTGACGTGTAATTTTATAGGGTCAGACCACTGGCATTTAGGTCTGGTTAGCAGGCCTGAGTGCACTTTCAGAGTTGCAGAACCAGCGGCATCAGTCCAAAAATGTGCGTGTGGGCATGCAAAAAAAGAGGCATTTCCTTACACGCATACTGGGTAAATGCTTGGTATTTAAAATGTCTGATTCATATGTGAAGTGTGTTACGTATGGGAACAATGGTTGTGCATTTAGAGGGATAGAAGTGATGTTTGATTAATATCAGTTAAATGGGAACCCACATGTTGTCTGAGAGCCTGCATCTGCTCAATCTGTGTATTCCAAAGAGAAATGGATGTCCGGAGACCTTCATCTGTTATACATGTAACCTTATGTGCAGCTCTGCTGTCTGAGGCTTGAGCCTAAAAGATCTATATAGCCTAATTGATAGATTACTGGCTGAACACTGAACGTTTGATCCAATAATATTTATATTACATCTAAACCTTCCAGCATCAACATGCTTGTTAGCATGATGTCACTCTTTCCTCAATTATGTAAAGATATCCTTGAAGCTATTGGTAAAAAAAAATGCACAACGTTAAGGGTGTGCATGATGACGACTATTCTACTCTTATTTCATGATTCATTCAAGAGGAAAAAATCACAACAGGTCCACAGAGAAAAGAAGAGATTTGGGTTCCCCAGGGAAGACTTGCAAGCGGAATGGAGCGCCAAAGGGGGAGGGGGGGGTTGAGAGAGTCAGCTGGAAGGGTAGTTGGAGGACAGAGGGCTGAGAGCATTAACAAGATAGTGAATGCAATAAGCACCTCCTCCTACCACTACCCAGCATGCATGAAGTGACACAGAGGTTTGCTTGGCTTTGTTAGATCTAGATGGACCTTTTTAGGAGTGTGAATGGTCAGAATATAATTGGGTGATTAAGGCAGGTGGGTGTTTGCAAGACTAAAACAAAGGGGAGTGTCTGATAGCTGAGGGCATCCATGCTCGAGTCTTGCAGGTTGGCTAAGGAGTCCCATCTCCTACCTAACAATTGTTTGTGTGGGAGATGCAGTGGAGGTGGGAGGGCTGGAGGGAGAATTAGTTTTAATTATTGTTATAAAACTGGGAAGCTCTGTGGCCTTTCACTCAGTGCTAAAAGTACGCTGGAGAATTATAATATTCTGTTTGACAAGAAGAATCTGGCCCAGCTCATTCAGTCCCTGAAGTAGCATCTCCTGGTGATTAGGTCAAACATGATGTACTAGTCTACTAACCCTAAAACTGATGTTTGAACCTTGGCTAGCTGCAAAGAAATGTTACAATCTTCTTCGTCTCTCTCTCAATAATTCATGGAACTCTAAATAATAGCTCAACTAAATAGGGACCCTTAATTGTATCCAGGAACTTGGCTCTTGAGTTTGGTGGATAGCTCATTGTGCTTTAGTGTCTCAGTAGGCTTGCTTGGTGCTGTGAATAATGGTGTAATCATTACCTGTAAAAGTCCTAATGGCAGCATGTTGCAAACAAAAGATGTACAGTGTTTCCTATTTTGACACTAATCCACAAGAGGGTATTTGCACAATTATACATAGTATCATGGGACACCTGTCCACCAAATGGGTTTGAACCTCCTCTGGTGTTTGAGGAAGAATGAGGGGTGACAAGATGTTGTACTTGCAAGGGAGGAGTTTATCTGCCTTTCTACCATCCCTCAGTCTGTCTTGGTTACAAGTCACATTTGCAATATCCATATTAATTCTCATTGGGATGTTGAAAATTGTATTTCCAAGGAAACCATCAATCCTGTTCCTCTAATGTGTTGGATTCTTTGGTTCAAATACCCCATAGTGCAATGTGCACAGTGGTTTCTCTTAGCCTTCTCAATAGCTGTCCTTCAATTCCATCTCAGCACATGCCCAAAATGTATCTTGGTCAAAAGTTCTCTTTACCACATTTTGGCTGTAGCTGAGCATAGTTTAGCCTCAAGATAGTTGATGTTCTGCACGGCGTATTTTGTGAGGGCATTTTCTTGCCCCTATTTATAAAAGTTATCATTATTAAATGAAACTAGATCATTCACAGTATCCTTTCAGAGTTAGATGTTCAGGTGTACAAGAAGACATTAGGTAATTTTTCTATTGATATTTTTTATATTTTGTTGTCGATGATATTGCAGATATGTCCAATCTGGGTCTTCTACTTACTCTGTCCAGATAGTAGACACCTGTAATCACAGGTTTCCTAAATCAGTTCATCAAGGAATTTAATACCCTCTCCTACCCTTCTCCAGATTGCCCGCCGTGCCCCCTCACTGCACTTATTCTCAGTCACAAGGCCAGAGATTCCATTTCAAAAGAATCCAGAACAAAGGATCAATTTACTGTCTGAGCAACCAGTGACATTTTTTCCCTGGATTATACCAAACTAGTTCAGATGCAGAAGAAAGTGTTCAGAGATGTGAAAAAGAAAATAAAGACACCGAGATTGGATTATATATATGCTTATGTTGCCTTCACAACTCAAGATGATGCACAGCCCTGAAACATTTTTCTTTCACACCCTAGTTGTGCCTTGGTAATGGGTGGTAGAATAAAATGGCCTGTCAAGACCTATGCAGGGACACCTGTATCCTGAATGTAACCCTTCAAGGGAGAGCACACAGGCCCAGTAGCTGGGAAGCAGTGACAAAGAGACCGACTTAAACTGCAAACTGTTTGTGTCCCCTCCTGGGGCACCAGGTGACAGAAGGCTGGAAGATGACAATCTCATATTCCACTGAGGGCGCTCTGTTTTTTTTTAAGTTCGGCCATACTTCATAAGGTATAGAATGACTTTGCCATTGAAAAGATGTCAAGCATGAAGACTGACCTAGCTGTGGTGTCCATTGCAATGATCTTGCTGGGATACGAGTCCTTGATTTGGCCATGCATCAGCATTACTGTGTGAAACTCAAGCAGGGTTTGAATCCTGGCCAGAAAGCCTCCCCCTTCTTAGTAAAAGAAAAATAGATTGACTCTTGTGTTCTACATGGGCATAAATGTGACATGGAGCAGGACAGTTTTAAATTGTATTTAATGTGTATGCCCTGCCAAGTTTCCAAAATACAAAAGCATACCCTGGATGAAGTTGGCATCCTGATTTTGGGGACACCTCCATCCCTGCATACTATTGGCAAGATTTTTAAGGATGTTATGGAGCCCATTTAAGATATATTGACTGACGTCACAAATAATAAGGGCGTCTGATTTAATTGGCCCAATAAATGGAAACCCTGGGGTTGACTGGTGTATGACAACTACTGCATGCCGCTGATCGCCAATACCCAGCTTTCTTTATTTTTAATTCCAATGGTTGACAGTCACAAAATTCTGAGGGTTGATTACTTGGTGAGAGGGGTCTCTGACCATTTCCCCCAATGCTAATGATAGGCACACTGGACGACTCGATGCATGGGAATCAGTCTTCAGTGCTTTGCAGTCTGTTGTGGTCTTTGCAAAATCCTCTATCACGACTTTAGTGTGTTTCTGGGGAAATAGTAGTACTTTACTCCTACTTTCCAGGGTCTTGGGGTGGGGTATCTTTGACACCCTTAGTGTTTTCTTACACTCCCAGCGACCCTCTACACACTACACTAGCCTAGGGGCCCATTCGTGGTTCGCATTCCACTTTTAGAGTATATGGTTTGTGTTGCCCCTAGGCCTATTGCATCCTATTGTATTCTACAGTGTTTACACTACTTTCTGACTGTTTTACTTACCTGATTTTGGTTTGTATGTATATTTTGTGTATTTACTTACCTCCTAAGGAAGTATATCCTCTGAGATAGTATTGGCACATTGTCACTAAAATAAAGTACCTTTATTTTTAGTAACTCTGAGTATTATGACATAGTACCTATATGATATAAGTGGTATAGTAGGTGCTTTGCATGTCTCCTAGTTCAGCCTAAGCCGCTCTGCTATAGCTACCTCTCTCAGCCTAAGCTGCTAGAACACTACTAATAAGGGATAACTGGACCTGGCACAACGAGTAAGTACCATTGGTACCCACTATAAGCCAGGCCAGCCTCCTACATTGGCAGCAGCGGTGGGATAAGTACTTGTAACTGCTTTACCACTTTGTCATTGGTGCTTTTCATAAGAAAACCATATTCTAAATACTTAGAATTATACACAGTTAACCTAAACAGTCTTACTTTCTTTCTAAAAACTTTCTAAAAAGTTTCAGAAAAGTTTGAAAATGTTTCTCTTTTTTCTAAAGGTTTTCTAAACTTTTTATCTCTCCCCTAAACTATTTCTTTCAACTATGTCTGTAGTACAGGCCACTCCCAAAGTTGTGCAGACAACGTATGACAATTTAAACTTCAAAAGTTTGAGGGGTCTTTGTATAGAAAGGAGTTTAGGGATTGGTAAGAACCCTACCAAAGATCTCCTTCTTAGCCATCTCCTTGAAAGTGACCAGAACCAGACTGGTCAAACCCAGGATCAGGAGGTTGCATCAGTACTTGGTAGACTCAGATCTGACCTCTCCCCAAGAATTGGGAAAGAAGGCCGACAAATGGGTCAGAACAAGAGTGAGCAGAAGGTGGTGACGAGGATGGCAAGAAGAAGGATGGTAAGTCTTCTGACGAGGGTAGGGACAAAGATAAAAATAATTCAGTCTTCTTCAGGCCCACAAAAATCCTCTGGGGGAGGTGGGTCCAAATCCTCTTCAAACAATCAAAATAAGCCATGGTGTTATTTATGTAAAAGTAAAGGCCATTGGGCAAGTGATTCCACTTGTCCAAAGAAAAACACCAAGGCTCCCACTACCACAACCCCAACTGAGTCCTCTAGTGCCCCTAGTAATAGCAGTGGTGGTGGGAAGAACACTACAAATAGCCAATCAAAGTGTGTAGCTGGGCTCACCATTGGTAATGTAGTTGGGGTTGGTTTTGTTAGGGAGACCACAGAGGCTGTTTTAGTCTCTGATGGTGGTTTTTATTTTGCCAATTTGTTTGCTTGTCCCCTTAATATGGGTAAGTACAAGCAACTGCCCCTAATAAATGGTGTTGAGGTTGAGGCCTACAGGGATACAGGAGCCAATGTCACTATGGTATTGAGAAACTGGTTGCCCCTGAACAACACCTACTTGGTCAGCAGTACCAAGTGACTAATGCTCATAACCACACTCTTAGCCATCCCATGGCTGTTGTGAATCTCAACTGGTGAGGGGGGGGGGGGGGTACTGGTCCAAAGAAAGTTGTGGTAGCCACTGATTTACCTGTAGACCGCTTACTAGGCAATGATTTGGAGACACCAGCTTGGGCTGAAGTGGAGTTGGGGGCACATGCATTAATGCTGGGCATTCCAGGGCATACCTTTGCTCTCACAAGGGCTCAGGCCCAGAAGCACAGAGGACAGGGAAACGTGGATCCTGGAAAAATGGACCAAGTGCTCCCAAAAGCTAGGGGTAGAAAGGGTAAATCCTTGCCCACTATCCCTCCCTCTCCAGAAGATTCCCCTTTTGAGGAAGAGGAATCCTCTCCCTGTGCAGAACCTACACCAGATGCGCTGGCAGCAGACACTGCTGAGCTTTTGGGTGCAGGGGGGCCTGCTAGGGAAGAGCTGAGTGTGGCACAGCAGACCTGTCCTACACTAGAGGGTTTAAGACAGCAAGCTGTCAAACAGCAGAATGGGGATATCACTGATAGCTATAAAGTCTATTGGGAAGACAACCTGCTCTATACTGAGTCAAGGCACCCTAAGCCTGGAGCTGCCCGGAGATTGGTCATCCCTTTGCAGTATAGGGAGTTTCTTCTGACTTTGGCTCATGATATTGATTTGGCTAGGAATCTGGGCTAAAGTAAGACTTGGGACATATCTGTTCCATTGTTTCACTGGCCTCATATCAGAGGACACCAAGGAGTTTTGTCGCCCCTGTATGACCTGCCAAGCCAGTGGCAAGACTGGTGGCACACCTAAGGCCCCCTTAATCCCACTTCCAGTAGTTGGGGTGCCCTTTGAGAGGGTAGGGGTTGACATTGTTGGCCCCTGTGACCCTCCAGCAGCTTCAGGAAATAGGTTTATCCTGGTGGTAGTGGACCATGCCACTAGGTATCCTGAAGCTATACCCTTAAGGACCATTACAGCTCCTGCAGTGGCAAAAGCCCTCCTGGGAATATTTTCCAGAGTGGGTTTCCCTAAGTAAGTTGTATCAGACAGAGGTAGTAACTTCATGTCTGCATACCTCAAAACTATGTGGAAGGAGTGTGGTGTAACTTACAAGTTCACTACTCCTTATCATCCACAGACAAATGGACTGGTTGAGAGGTTTAATAAAACTCTCAAAGGCATGGTCATGGGACTCCCTGAAAAACTCAGGAGGAGACTGGATGTCCTGTTGCCATGCCTCCTTTTTGCTTATAGGGAGGCACCCCAGAAAGGAGTGGGCTTCGGCCCCTTTGAACTCCTTTTTGGACACCCTGTAAGAGGTCCCCTTGCTCTTGTAAAGGAGGGTTGGGAACAACCTTTAAAAGCTCCCAAACAAGACATTGTGGATTATGTACTTGGCCTCAAATCAAGGATGGCTGAGTACATGAAAAAGGGCAGTAAAAAACTTCAGGCCAGCCAAGAGCTCCAAAAGCAATGGCATGACCAGAAGGCTGTCCTGGCTCTGTACCACCCAGGACAGAAGGTGCGAGTATTGGAGCCTGTGGCCCCAAGAGCACTCCAGGACAAATGGAGTGGACCCCATCTCATTGTGGAGAAAAAAGGTGAGGTCACATATTTGGTAGACCTAGGCACTGCCAGAAGTCCCCTTAGGGTGCTTCATGTCACTCGCCTGAAACCTTATTATGACAGGGCTGGCTTAACCCTGCTCTTGGCCACTGATGAGGGGCAGGAAGAAGAGAGTGACCCTCTCCCTGACATATTCTCCACCACTGAAGCTGATGGCTTAGTGGAGGGAGTTGTACTTGCAGATTGTCTTACTGCTGAGCAGAAGGACAATTGCATAAATCTCCTTGAACAGTTCTCTGAACTCTTCTCACTGATCCCAGGTACAACTACCTGGTGTGAGCACATAATCGACACTGGAGACAGTTTATCTGTCAAAAGTAAGATTTATATGCAGCCTGACCATGTCAGAGATTGATTGCATTAAACAAGAGGTACAGAAAATGTTAGATCTGAGAGTGATTGAACCTTCTGAAAGTCCCTGGGCTAGCCCAGTGGTGCTTGTCCCCAAACCTCACAGTAAAGATTGCAAAAAGGAAATTAGGTTCTGTGTGGCTTATAGGGGTCTCAATGAAGTAACCAAAACTGATGCTCACCCTATACCCAGGGCAGATGAGCTAATAGATACACTGGCTTCTGCCTAGTATCTAAGCACTTTTGACTTAACTGCAGGGTATTGGTAGATTAAGTTGTCAGAAGATGCTAAGCCTAAAGCAGCATTTTCAACCATTGGAGGACACTATCAGTTCACTGTTATGCCCTTTGGATTGAAAAATGCACCTGCCACTTTTCAGAGGTTGGTGAATACAGTCCTCAAAGGATTAGAAGCATTTAGTGCAGCATATCTAGATGATATAGCGGTCTATAGCTCCACCTGGGAAGATCACCTGGTCCACCTCTGGAAAGTTTTGGAGGCCCTGCAAAAGGCAGGCCTCACTATCAAGGCTTTAAAGTGCCAGATAGGGCAGGGGAAAGTGGTTTATCTGGGCCACCTGGTAGGTGGGGGAACAGATTGCACCACTGCAGGGGAAGTTCCAAACCATTATGGAATGGGCTCTCCCTACAACTCAAACCCAAGTGAGAGCCTTCCTAGGCCTCACAGGGTACCATAGGAGGTTCATTAAGAATTATGGCACTATAGCTGCCCCTCTTAATGACCTCACATCCAAAAAGATGCCTAAAAGGGTATTATGGCTAGCTAACTGTCAAAAGGCTTTTGATGAGCTCAAACAGGCCATGTGCTCTGCACCTGTCCTAAAAAGCCCTTGTTACTCCAACACATTCATAGTTCAAACTGATGCTTCTGAATTAGGGGTAGGGGCAGTTCTATCACAACTTAACACTGAAGGCCAGGATCAACCTGTTGCTTTTATCAGCAGGAGGGTGACCCCTAGAGAAAAGCATTGGTCTGCCATAGAGAGGGAGGCCTTTACTGTGTTCTGGGCCCTGAAAAGTTCAGACCATACCTCTCTGGTACTCACTTTATTGTTCAGACAGACCACAAACCTCTATTATGGCTTAAACAAATGAAAGGTAAAAACCCTAAATTGTTGAGGTGGTCCATCTCCCTACAGGGAATGGACTACACAGTGGAACATAGACCTGGGAGTACCCACTCCAGTGCAGATGGACTCTCCAGATATTTCCACTTAGACAATGAAGACTCATCTGGGCAAGGTTAGCCTTATTGTCCCTCGTTTTTTTTTGGGGGGGGGAGATTGTGTAGGAATGTACCATCTTGCCTGGCATGTTACCCCCGTTTTTACATGTATATAAGTTTGTTTTTGCCTGTGTCACCTGGATCCTGCTAGCCAGAACCCCAGTGCTCATAGTTTGTGGTCTGAATGTGTATACCTGTGTAGTGACTAACTGTGTCACTGAGGCTCTGCTAACCAGAACCTCAGTACTTATGCACTCTCTGCCTTTAAATTTGTCACTATAGGCTAGTGACCACTTTTACCAATTCTCATTGGCACACTGGTACCACCATATAATTCCCTAGTACATGGTACCTAGGTACCCAGGGTACAGGGGTTCCAGGAGATCCCTATGGGCTGCAGCATTTCTTTTGCCACCCATAGGGAGCTCAGATAAACCTTTACACAGGACTGACATTGCAGCCTGAGTGAAATAACGCACACCTTATTTCACAGCCATTTTCACTGCACTTAAGTAACTTATAAGTCACCTATATGTCTAACCTTCACTTACTGAAGGTTAGGTGCAAAGTTACTAAGTGTGAGGGCACCCTTGCACTAGCAAAGGTGCCCCCACATAGTTAAGGGCCATTTCCCCGGACCTTGTGAGTGCAGAGACGCCATTACACGCTTGCACTACATATAGGTCAATACCTATATGTAACTTCACAATGTTAACTCCTAATATGGCCATGTAACATGTCTGAGATCATGGAATTGTCCCCCCATTCCAAATCTGGTATTCTGGAGCCAATTCCATGCATCCCCGGGGCTCCACATGGCCCCTGGGTACTGCCAAACCAGCTCTCTGAGGTTTTTCCCGCAGCTACCGCTGCTGTCACCCCACAGACAGGGTTCTGCCCTCTTGGGGTCTGGGCAGCCCAGTCCCAGGAAGGCAGAACAAAGAATTTCCTCTGAGAGAGGGTGTTACACCCTCTCCCTTTGGAAATAGGTGTTAATGGCTGGGGAGGGGTAGCCTCCCCCAGCCTCTGGAAATGCTTTGAAGGGCACAGATGGTGCCCTCCTTGCATAAGCCAGTCTACACCGGTTCAGGGAACCCCCAGTCCCTGCTCTGGCGCGAAACTGGACTAAGGAAAGGGGAGTGACCACTCCCCTGTCCATCACCACCCCAGGGGTGGTGCCCAGAGCTCCTCCAGTGTGTCCCAGACCTCTGCCATCTTGGATCCTGAGGTGTGAGGGCACTCTGGAGGCCTCTGAGTGGCCAGTGCCAGCATGTGATGTCAGAGACCCCTCCTGATAGGTGCATACCTCACGCCGGTTTCCTGGTGGTGCATGCTTTGGGGGCTGCCTGCCTTCATCCTGCACTGGAAGCCACAAAGAAATCTCCTGTGGGTCGACGTACTCTTCCCCCTGCTTCAGCAGGCACCAAACTTCAGCATCACTGGTACTCTGGGACCCCTCTCATCCTGACTAGCGTGGCCCCTGGAACACAGGTGGTGGACCCAAGTGATACAGACTGTCCAGTGGTCCAACTTCCCAAATTTTGGAGGAGGTAAGTCCTTGCCTCCCCAGACAGTAATTCCTGTGCACCGCGTGAACAGCAGCTACAAGGGCTTCTGTGCACATTTGCACGAAATCCTGCATGCACAGCCAAGCCTAGGTCCCCAGCACTCTGTCCTGCGACGCTCAGCTCCCTCAGTTGATCTCCGGTAATGTGGGACCCTCTTTCTCAGTGTTGAGACGACCGCCGTGTTCAGACTTCTTGAACCCATGTTCAAAGACTTCTGCGGGTGCTACCTTCTTGTGCGTGGGCTCTCTACGTTGCCGAATGCCCCCTCTGTCTCCTCTCCCAAGTGGCGACATCCTGGTCCTTCCTGGGCCCGGGCAGGACCCTTTTTCTTCATACGCGACTCTTGCAGCTAGCAAGGCTTGTTTGCGGTACTTTGATAAGGAAACAACTCTGCAAACTCCAGCACTCGTGGGACATCTTCTGCACGAAGGAGAAGTTCCTAGCACCTTTCGCTGTTGCAGAATCTTCAGCTTCTTCCATCCAAAGGCAGCCATTTTGCACCTTCATCCTGGGTTTAGTGGGCTACTGCCCCTCCCCCCCGACACCTTCGCGACTCTTGGACTTGGTCCCCTTCCTTTGCAGGTCCTCAGGTCAAGGAATCCATCTCCAGTGCTTTGCAGTCTGTTGTGGTCTTTGCAAAATCCTCTATCACGACTTTAGTGTGTTTCTGGGGAAATAGTAGTACTTTACTCATACTTTCCAGGGACTTGGGGTGGGGTCTCTTGGACACCCTTAGTGTTTTCTAACACTCCCAGCAACCGTCTACACACTATACTACGCCTGGGGTCCATTTGTGGTTTGCATTCCACTTTTAGAGTATATGGTTTGTGTTGCCACTAGGCCTATTGCATCCTATTGTATTCTACAGTGTTTGCACTTCTTTCTGACTGTTTTACTTACCTGATTTTGGTTTGTGTATATATTTTGTGTATTTTACTTACCTTCTATGGCACATTGTCACTAAAATAAAGTACCTTTATTTTTACTAACTCGGAGTATTGTCTTTCTTATGATATAGTACCTATATGATATAGGTGGTATAGTAGGAGCTTTGCATGTCTCCTAGTTCAGCCTAAGCTGCTCTGCTATAGCTACCTCTATGAGCCTAAGCTGCTAGAACACTACTAATCTACTAATAAGGGATAACTGGACCTGGCACAAGGTGTAAGTACCATTGGTACCCACTATAAGCTAGGCCAGCCTTCTACAGGGAGGCTGCTCAGCCTCCAGAGAAGTGACTATTAATTACTTTAAAGAGAAAGTGGGATCCGTGCAGTCAGGCATCAGGTGATGGGAGGCGTACAAGACAGTGCTGAGAGACACACAGCCCAAGATATAATAGGTGTAAAATAAGGGTGAGGCATGTTTTGGAAGGGAGCATAACCAAGCTTTAGATACTCATGAGCCCCTGTCACATGGAGAGAGATACCTGGCTGCTGAGACAAGTCCATATAGATCACAGGGATGAGGTAGGAAACAATGCCAGAATACATTATATGAGCACACAAAAGAAACTACATGAAGTGGGAACTAAGGCAAGTCAACCGCTGCCATGGCTAGATAGGTGGGTTGGAGAAGTCATCTATGATGAGGGAGTGAGAGAAGGTATTGATGATGAGGCGGTGATGGTGTGCACAGAGTGGCACATGGATCAGACTTTTTCCAGTTACTATATGGAACTGCATGCAACTAGGGAAACAGAAGAGTACTTGTGACTTCCAAAGCATTTTTGGGAGGATAGGGAAGCCATAGACAGTAACATAGAGATTAATTAAATATCACACGCCATTCAAGAGCCACAGGTTGAATGGGTCCCTGGCCCTAATGGCCTACTTGCAGAATCCCTTAAGTGGTTGGCATCCAAACTAGGGCTCCTAGTGACTGGACATGTTCAAGGAGGAATGCAAAATGCTGGAACTAAATGGTGACCTTACACACCCCATAAGAATGGCAAACCTAGGTCATCACAATGCTGCTCATACCATCAGATTCTACTCCTTAATATGGAGATGAAAGTACTTGTTATAATTATGGCAAGTAGACTCCTAAGTGTGATTGCAACTCTAATGCACATGGACCAAATATGCTTCATGATCGGGTCCGCGAGACTTAACCTACACAGACTCTAAAATTGGTTGGACAGGACAAGACAAACCCTTTGGGAAATGTATTCATTAGATGTGAAAAAAAGGAGCCTGGCAATAATTGTACCTAGACCTTTTGAGTACTTTGGTGTGGGTCTAGTGATCAGAGCCTTGGTAGACCTCTTATATATGGTAGTGATCACAGTGAATGGAAAGCTATCTGATTCTTTTGCACTGGAGAGAAGAACAAGGCTTGAATATCCACTCTCTCCACTCTTGGTTTGTTGGATTAGGTCTACAACTCAAATAAGTGGATTCAAGAAGCATGACAAAACACTCTATGCAGGTGGCATTCTTTTTATAATTTGTATTTTTACTACCCTTATAGCTGTAGCACACGTGCTGGTATTAATGTTTCGCATGATTCCAATCCTACTATTTGGGACCAGACATAAACATTAAATTTACAACTTCATGTAATACAATACAATTATTGGGGATGAAAAAAAGGAAAAAGTTTGTAGTGGGACGTTATAGTTGAGTTCGGAATTTACTCGCACAAAACCTTAGAAATTCAGCAGTTATAGTTAGTTATTTCAAGTATCTATAACTCTCACCCTAAGGTAACTATAACTCGCGCCCTCGCCATGCACAGCTTTCCGATCAATAATTGTATTGCAAATATTGCAGTGATAATATCAAAGATGCCAAAGAAGGTGTCATCAGTGATATCAAATGTGAAGTAATTAGCTGCGCATGGCGAAGGCGCAAGTTATAGTTTCATTAGGGCGTGAGTTATAGTTACTTGAAATAACTATAAATGCTGAATTTCTAAGGTTTTGTGTGAGTAACTTCAGAACCTAACTATAACATCCCTGTAACCTTTGAATTTGTTTAGTAAATTTCTATGTTTTTTTTTTTTTTGGCATGCACAGACGTGAATATAAGCAGCGATGCGCACAGCCCAGGGGCCAACCCTCCTGCATGCACCCAAACTGCGCATGTCCTTTGGCCATGCACAACATGAATTTGGATACAGTGGGTGGTTTTTTTTGTTTTGTTTTTAAATAAATCTATGGATTTGTGAATCCTCAAGTGGATTGGCGAATTTGGGATCCGTGGATCCATCTGTGGGTCCGCGAATTGGATGAAGAAAAAAATAATTGGGCAGTTGTTGCCCACGAAGGGTCCCTAAGGGATCCTTTGGGGTCAGGATACAAGTATCCTGACCCCTCTATGTGTTCCTTCTCTCCTTTTCCCATCCCTGAGCCGATGCGACAAACAAAATGGCGGCTGCAACTTTTCTGTCAGGTTGCAGCCAGCCAATCAGATTCTTCTTGTGATGCATAAATCGATCCACAGAGGATCCGCGCCCCTATATATCAGTATTTTTTAGCCTTAAATTACTCCAAAACTACTGAACGGATTTACACCAAATCTCAAAAAGCATGATCTGTGCAACAGAATCTACCTTTGTGCCAAATTTGGTGTAATTTCGTTCAGTGGTTCGGGCTGTAGGCATTTCTAAAGGTCCTATGGAAAAATGAATGGGGAAAATGCATTTTAGGACCCCCCTTTTTTCTCGGCTGTTGCTTGTCAGATCACCCTGAAACTTTCAAGACAGAAGTTGAACTTAGCAAAGTATAAGTTTTGACAATTTCGTGAAGATTCATCAAACCGCGCCAAAGTTCTTAGCAAAACAAAAAAACGCTTTTTCGATGGAAACTAGGTCCTAACTATAACTACTTAGTGCCGACTACCACTAGATAATAGAATATATATGGATATGAAACAAACTTGCCTAGTATACCGAAATGACCTATGGCATTGTCTTAAAACAGTTACTTAAATTTCAGTAGCTCCCAAAATCCCAATTTGTGCTCATCTTTAAAAAAAAAAAAAAAGAAAAAAAAAAGAGAAACTTATCAGAGCCAATATCAAGAGACCTGGGGCCAGATGTAGCAAAGGGTTTTACCCATTCTGTGTCTATGGGAAAATGTGTTTGTACATATGGCCCCTGATTTCTTAAAAGTTCCCTTTTCCATAATCTAAAGGAGGGATTATGCAGTTGATTGTAAAAATATGGCACAAAACAATGACTGCACAGACTGATGCAGAAGGCTTACAAAAGAAATCCTTGTACGGGTGGGAGCCTTGTTGGAAGGTGTGCTCAGGTTAAAGGGCTTTCCTATAGGGGGTGGTAAAGGCACCTCCAGAGTGGGTGACATGTATAGTGTTGATGACATATGACCAAATGCAGGATGCATACAAAATAAACACCTCTCAAGGATTTAAATACATACTACTAGAGCATGCAGTAGCCATCTCTTTAGAATGCAAGGTATTATCTGAGAAATTGAACAGTGGTACAGCATCTGCCATTTTCCAGACTGTAGTGAATAAAGTAATATACCAGTGATGTGGAGGTGGGAGACATCACCCCCTGGAGGCGGTGGACTGGTAAGCATGCCAGGTAAGTTGCCGTTTAGGTGAGCATACATTTGAAACACTTTAAAATTGTACATAGAGCTTTCAATAATAGGACTATGCTGTACAAGATGAGACTTGCACCTTCAGGCAGATGTTTAAAATGTACAGACAGAGACGGCACTTTCATACACACAATCTGGAATTGCAGGGTGATGCAATTCTATGCAATTAGCATTGGAGGTGACCTTGCTAAGCTCCGTAGCATAGCTATCCCAACAGCACCTTAATTTTGTTATATTAAGTATTCCTATTGATGTTGACCTAACCGATGCACACTTGCTTTATGCACTCTGGGGCTGATGATTGCAAAATAAGATATTGCTAGGGAGTGTGGGAACCTCCTTTGTTCTGTCCTTAAAATTAATGCATGGCTGTAGAAACTGGTGTACGAAAACAGGAAATCCCCTTGGAAATTCACAAACATATGGGGACTCTGGGGGAACCACTAAGGCCTTGACACTGTAGGAGGCTGGCCTGGTTTGTAGTGGGTACCTAAGGTACTTACACCTTATACCAGGTCCAGTTATCCCTTGTTAGTGAAGTGTAGGCAGGGTCTAGAAGCCAGGCTGTCTAGAGGTAGCTGTAGGCAGAGCAGCCAAGGCTGAACTAGGAGACATGCAAAGCTCTTGCAATACCACTTTAGTCACACAGTACTTATACACAAGAAAGACAATACTCAGTGTTACCAAAAATAAAGGTACTTTATTTTAGTGACACAAGGCCAAAAATATCTTAGAGGCTATACTCCCTTAGGAGATAAGTATTATACATAAAATATACACTACTAACCATAATCAGGTAAGTAAACAGTCATAAAATAGTGGAAATCACCATAGGTTACAATGGGCCTGGGTGAACACAAACCATATACTAGAATAGTGGAATGTGAATGTTGGTTTCCCACCTAGGCAAGAGTAGTGTGTAGAGGAGCGCTGGGAGTGTAAGAAAACACCAAAGGTACGTGAAGTACCCCACCCCAGAGCCCAGGAAAGCAGGAGTAAAGTACAGCACGTTTCCTCAGAACACACTAGAAGTCATGATAAAGAATTATGCAAAAACCAAGCAAGACGGCAAGATACGATGGATTCCTGGACCTGAAGACCTGCGGAGAGAGGAGACTAAGTCCAAGAACAGCTGAAGAGTCCAGGAGTAACAGGAGCCCCTTCTAACCCGGATTAAGGTGCAAAAGTGTAACCTCCAGTTGGAAGAAAAAGTCAGAGGTGCACCAAAGAAGACCGCTGCGAGTTCTTGCTTGGATGGATGCAGGCTGGGCCTTAGCTCACACAAAAGATGCGTTTGGTGGGAAAAGACACTACTTGGGCCCAGGAGGGACCTGGGGGTCTCAACTCGGACTGAGGAGACAGAGGGGGCTCTCAGCACTTCACACAGCCCTCAGAAGACCAGGCAGCACCCACAGGAGTCCCAGGACATGGGGACAAAGGAGTTGCAAATCGCGGTAATCGCAGCACTACACAAAGGGATCCCACGCCACCGGAGAACAAGTTAGGGAGCTTAGCATCGCAGGATAGAGTGCTGGGGACCTGGGCTATGCTGTGCACAAAGGATTCCTTGGAAAAACACACAGAAGCCCTAGGAGATGCAAAACACACAGTGCACAGGGGTACTGTCTGGCTCGGGGAGGCAAGCTCTTACCTCCACCAAATTTGGAAAGTTGGACCTTTGGACAGTCAGGGTCACTTCGGTCCACCACCTGTGTTCCAGAATCCACCCTCGTCATCAGGAGAGGGGACCCAGAGTACTGGTCGTCGCTGCAGAGAGGTGCCTGCTGAAGCAGGGAATCGGCTTAGTCACTCCTCGGAGATTCCTTCTGTCCTTCTGGTGCAGGATGAAAACGGGCAGTCCTCGGAGCGTGCATGACCTAGAAACTGTTGCAGTTACTGGCAGGAGCTTAAGTTAGAGTTGCAGCAGCCTTCTTGGATACTTTGTTGCCGTTGTAGAGTTACTGGAGCAGTTCTGCGGTTGATCCGTCGGTAGAAGGTGGAGCAGAGGATTCGTGCTGGAGTCTTGCAATCCGGATCTGAGGAAACACCCACAGGAGAGACCCTAAATAGCCCTCAGAGGAGGATTGGTTACCTAACCAGGTATGGACCTATCAGTAGGGGTCTCTGACGTCACCTGCTGGCACTGGCCACTCAGATGCTCCCAGAGTTCCCTGACCATCCTGAAAACAAGATGGCAGAACCCAGTGGCACTCTGGAGGAGCTCTGGGCACCACCCCTGGGGTGGTGATGGACAGGGGAGTGGTCACTCCCCTTTTTCCTTTGTTCATTTGCATGCCAGAGCAGGGAATGGGGGTCCCTGAACCAGTGTAGACTGGATTATGCAAGGAGGGCACCATCTGTGCCCATGCCTTAACAGCTATTTGCAAAGGGAGAGGGTTTAACACCCCTGTCCCAAAGGAACAGGGGTTCTGTTCTGCCTTCCTGGGATTGGGCTGTCCAAGCCCCAGGAGGGCAGAAGCCTGCCTGTGAGGTGGCAGCAGCTGGGGCTGCAGTGGAATCCTCAGAGGGTTGGTTTGGCAGTACTGGGGGTCAATGGTGGAGCCCCCGGGGTGCATTGACTTGGCCCCCCAATGTCAGATTCAGATTGGGGGTACAATTTCCAGTTCCTAGACACCTCACATGGCCATATTCGGGGTTACCATGTGAAGCTACATATATGTATTGACCTATATGTAGTGCACACTTATAATGGCGTCCCCACACTCACGAAGGTCAGGAAAATTCGCCTGGAATGCTAGTGCAGGGGTGCCCTCACACACAGGTACTACGCATCTAGCCTTCAGGGTCTGAAGGTTGGATATATAGGTGACTTATAAATGACCTGGTGCAGTGAAAATGGCTGAGAAATAGTGCTTACACTATTTCACTCAGGCTGCAATGGCAGTCCTGAAGAAGTGTTTGTATGAGCTCCTTTTGGGTGGCAAAGGAAATGCGGCAACCCATAAGGATCTCCTGGAACCCCAATGCACTGGGTACCTAGGTATTATATACCAGGGACTTATAAGGTGGGTCCAGTATGCCAATCTGGAGTGAAATATGTAGTCACTAGACTATAGTGACAAATGTGGAAACCGAGAGAGTGCATAAGCACTGGAGTTCTGATTAGCAGGACTCCAGTGACACAGTCCAGCATACTGACAAAACAGGAAAACATACTGACATGTGGGCCACAAACCATAAGCACTGGGGTCCTGACTAGCGGGATCCCGGTGACACAGTCAAAACACACTGACAATCAGGCAGAAATTGGGGATAACATGCCAAGAAAGATGCTACTTTCCTACAGACATTCAATCCCTCAAACTTTGAGGTCCTTAGGAAACAGCACATCACGCAAGCCACACATTCCCATCATAACTGTAGGAGCAAATGTGCACTCAGCTGCACTAGTTGTGTATTTGGATCTTTTACTAAGTGAGTACTCTAATTAGTATAACAGAAAATAATGCTTTGCCTCATTAATTTTATGATGTAAATGTTTGCTTCATGCAATTAAAAACAAATATGTATATATTTTTTTTAACTTGACTAACAGTCCTAAAGTAAAATAATATTTGTAAAAATGTTTGTCAGAACGACAGCTGTTATTGTGATATCTCACTCATCACATCACCCTAAACTTGTTTTTTGGATGGTTCCTAATGGGAAGGGGTGGGCAAGGGCCTTGCATGTTTTTTTGTGGTGTCTGCAGAGTGTTCTGCAGCTGACTAGGGGACATTCGAGGTTAATAAATGTTGATGATGGATAACGCCACAATCTAGATGGTCCATTTTAGCCTGCTAGGAGGAAAGTGGATACAGGGGTAATTCCTTAAATAACAAGCATTTCTATTTTGGTTCCTATAGGATCATCCACTGCTTGGTTTCTGTAATTTTCCAGATGACTGTGCTCAGGGATCTTGAGAAGCTAGCTGGCTGGCTGAGAATCTCCATCATTTACATCCTCAGTGGGATTACTGGTAACCTAGCCAGTGCGCTCTTCCTGCCATACAGAGCAGAGGTAAGGCTTTTCGATGAGGAGAGCATGAAGGGTGGGAAGGTTGTGAAAACAAGGGATGAGAGATCTGCTGACTTTTAATGGGCCAAGAAAGTAGACCAAGAATTCAGGAGCTCCAACAAGACCAAGAGTTACTGCAATGGGTAGATCCACAGCATTGGAGTCAGAACACATTTTTAACACATAGTGGGTCAAAGGGTGAGGATATGTATGTGTATTCCAGATCCTAAAATGAATAAGACCAGTGACCTATAAGCACTCACATAGAGCACAGGATGAGGGAACAGTGGGCCCCACAATCAATGACTGAGTGAAACTAGTAGCTATTTTTATAAGATCTAGATTTCTCCAGTACATTGGAGGATGCAGAAGCTCAAGTTTAACATATGAAGGCATTGCTAAGTCGACTACATGTGTTTAAACAAATGTTCTTTTAATATGATTCGCTCACGTAAGAATCGCTTTAAGTATAGACAGAAGGTTTTGCGTGCACTTGAAATTCAGCTTTTAGACGTAAAATTCTCAGATATTTAGGAATATAATGGATATCAGTGTAGGTTGGAAAAGAGAGTTTGCAAGAGAAAAAAACCTGAAGGATACAGAACTTCAATGGGAGAACTCTTGTGTCAAACTAGGAAGGCTATGACATGGTCCATTCTCATTAAATGCTTCAAGAACTTGACATTGGGGACTCCCACACAGCTTAGGTTGTATGGGACCTAGGGGCCACAGTCCATTATTGTTATGAGGAATCATATAAAATCAAGGACTAAGACACCTAGGGAGGTCAGCCACATTACTTGGTAAGATTTCTGAAGTTATATGAAGAGATTTAAAGAAATAATTACGTAACCTAAAGAGGCCTATGAGGATATTAAAATTGACCAGCTGTGACTGATCTAAGGAGATGTGATATGTTGGATGTTGCAAATTTTAGTGGGATCAAGTAAATCTTGAGATAATGCCTCAGGCCAATATATTACATCAAGGGATGAGGGTTCTCAGATGGAATGTAGTACATTAAGACATGAAGAACCTTCGAGATCTAGTTGCTTAAGATATTGATTTATGACGATCTCTCACTTTGTGAGGTCCTCTGAGGAGACCTTAAAAACTCAAGAGTTGGTGCAGCTAGGGATGCTTTGAACATCAACAGATGGCAGATGTAGCCCATCGGGCCAATAAAACACTGTCTCTCCCATGCTTCTCTGTAGAGTGGAAATAGATTACAATTTGAGGGAATCAGACCTCCATATCAGTGATCTATTACTTAAACATCAAGGGTGCCAAAGCCCATTATAAGGTGCATTCTTGAAGCCCTGACAGAGAAGAAGACACTGAAAAGTAAGCGTGTTGATTTCATCCTTTTGTGCAGTCCGCTAACACTCAAGGATCAAAATCCCTTGACGAAGAGCACAATGTATAGAGTAGACTCCTAGGGCTTTATGCATAGACCAGGCTTCTCCAATGAGTAGCTCGTGAGCTATTGGTAGCTCTCTTCTTTGCAGCTCACCCTTCTAAATTAGAGGTTTTCACTCAGTTGAATTAACATATGTATACCAGAATTGGCAAGTGTCTATTCAAGAAAACAAATGTGTATTTCCTGAACTCATATATACTGATGTTCGGATAAATATTGTTTAATTTCTAAAATGTATTAAAAACTTATATTTTTGTGATGAATCATGCAGTGTTGGTGATACTTCTCATTATCTTGCTGGCAGGGGCAAGTTATGGTTGTTGTGCATTACCCATTTAGAGGCATTATATATTGACAACCCTTTTTAACTGGCAACAGTGACTGTTACTCTGAGGTAACCATTGATGGTAATGTTGCATTTGATGGCAAGTAATGTAATCTTGTCTCATGTGGTCACTTGTGGTCACTGTTACAGCACTAATAATTTAATTGCTCTGGAACATTTTCACTGAACGTACGTAGGTCTTGTTACAGAAAAGGTTGGAGACCCCTGGCATAGACACATCAGAGAGTTACAGACCACCTGGATACCAAGTGAAGATGAGGGGTGTATCTTCCAAGAGATTGAGGTGTAATGGATAAGAATCCCTAAGGAACCTCCAGTATGTCAAATGGGGAAATCTCTGAGCAGATTAAATATTTATAACATTTTTTTTTTTTTAAGTGAACCAGAGACTTCACTTATGAAATGGTTCTTTGGATTTTAAGGGCCCAGCCCTTCAAACCACAAGGTACCTTGTGAAGGCTCATCCAGGTATCTTCACATCTGACATTGAGTGATAAGAGATCTGGGGGAATATATTTTCTTATGGATCGAACAGATATGGGGAAGACTAGTACACATAGGACGTAAGGAGCTCACATATTACAAGGGATGAGCCCTCTGAACCCTAAGAGTTTTAAGCTGACAAGGTACACAAAAGTCGGGTGATGTTCGTAGCCTCTCTGGCCTTGGGAGGGAAGTGTGGTGGTCTAAATCATGCGTGGTCAGGTCCCAGGGGGTTTTCATAACTTCGTAAATTGAGACCCTGCTACCTCGATCTAAGATCATTTTGGACCCCTGGTGAGTTGCCTTTTTCGTGACCATATGTAGCTCTACCTCTTCACGGTGACCTTTTGATACTCTGACTTCTAAACACATGTTGAGGCAACATATATGAGGGCTATTGATTGGAGAAAAGTTTGTAGACTGCCTTGGCAATGGCACAATTTTCCACTGCCTCGGCGTTAATGTTAGGAATGATTTTCCCTTCAAAGCTAATTCTTTCTAGCCACATCTCAGGCTGTACTGCGGAGCGAGGGTTACGACTCCTAGCATTCCCTGGAAACAAGGTTGCATTTTAAGCCCTTTCATTACCTAGAGGAGTAATTAAATGTTCTGTTCTTGCCCTTTCTTGAATAACCCTCTCTCGGTTCCAGGAAAAATATATTGCACAAAAGAGGGAAGCAGAAAACAAGCTAATAATGCTCACCGTATTGAAAGACACTTAGAGGTTTTTAAGGGAACGATGTCACAATGTCTAAATACCCCCAGCAGACGCCGTGAAAGAAAGCAACGTTTTAAAATGTTTGTTAGGTGATAGTTAGTAATGCTGGACTTCTGTTCACAAGTCTGAGGAAGTTACCCACGGTGCTACAGGAAAGTAACCTTTGACCTCCGCGCAGAGGCCAGGTGTATTCATGGCATGCGGGTTACCTTCCGCGAGGACTTCAACGTGCACAGCCTGCACGTGCCTGCCCATGGAGCGCACCTGTGGAGGCTTTGATGGAGATTAGTATCAGCAAGTGACACCACAGGGCTTTAGGCGGCTCATTGTCTTCCTGTTAATCCGTTTGTCCCGAGCAATGGGCGCCTGCAGCGAAACTTTAGGCCCCGGGATTGAGGGGGCGTTTGAGAAGGTTGTTAGCAGACAATGTTGATAACCTACCCTGGAGTTCAACCGATGGGATGAGCTTCGAACTCACTCCTTCAACCTCCCTCGGAGCCCGTCTCATGTTATGGAAACCTTGGGACAGTGGGGTACAGTGAACAGGAGGAGCTCTGGACTTGAGAAGGGAGGTAGAAGACCAGACAAAATATTAGAGAGAGGCAGCGACGAAGGGGTGAGAGGAGTATAATGTATCATGGCCATGAAAGAATGAGACCAGAAGAAATGTTGGAAGGGAAGCCGTAGTCATCAAGGGAGGCGGCGCTGGGCATCAAGTGGGCAAAACCATAAACTATTTTAGAGAGTGGCCACAGTACCAAAAAGAAAAATGAGGGCGAAAGGCGACTTGTGGAGGGAGAAGTGCAACTTGTTCAGAAGGGAGATGAGTGAGGGGGAGGATGTGGCATGGATAGAGTGATGAAAGTAATGAGTGAGCGGCAAAGCCACTGACGCCTGTTCCATTTTTACACACCGGGCTGTGCTGTACCCCACTGACCCTCGGCATCAGAAACGCAGGCCTCGGCAGCACGAAAGCGCGCTAAACAGCATGCACAGCCTCTCATCGGAACACAGCTCTGAGCACTAAACAGCCATTAGTACAAAGGAGGCGTGTTACTCATGCACTCTCTCCACGGCAATAGGAACACATCTGCGCTGTACACCCTCCCTGCCAGTGGTAGGGAACAAGGGAGACGTCAGAAAAATAAAATAATCCCACTTCCAAATTTATCCCAAATGGCAGTGAATGAGGTGAGTGAGCCTGGGAGGCGTTCAGACGACTTCTACCCCAAAATGGAATTACGGAATCTCCTACGTTCTCTCCATCCTATTAGTATCTTTTTCACTTCTTTCCTTCTCTAGTTCATTATTTCAGTCTTTTTCTATGTTCCTTTTCTCCTTCCTTCTCTCCATCCCTTCGTCTGTCCTTGTATCCATCTACCCATCAATCCATTCTTCCATCCATCATTTCTTGTTCTTTCCCTCCTTCTTTCTTTCATCCTTCTCTCCTGCGATGTATATATCTTTCTGTACACCCACCCATTCGATAAATTGTAATTTTCTTAATCTTTCCAGCCACCCATTCACTCTTTTCTCTAAATCCACCCATCTCTCCTTGTCTTTATACATTCACCCGTTAGCTCTTCATTGAATGCATTCTCTTCCGTCCATCCATCCTTCTCCCCAGCCATTGTCAAGCCACCATTCTCTCAATCCATCTCTAGCCCTCCATCTCAGCCTCTATGCATCCATCTACCTTGCCAACCATCACGCATCTATCCTTCCCTCCCGCCATCAATCCATCCATCAATTCATCCTTCCCTCTGCCATCCGCCCCTCTCCTTCCTTCCATGCTCTTGTGTTTCATTTGTTTCTTCACCTCACTGCTCCATCATAATATTCCTTGTTCAGTGGTACTTACGAGCTGCTGTTTGGAGACCGTGTCCGGTCACCCTCGGAGGACCTAAAAACCGAGCTGTAGATGTTTTATGTTATTCTGAACTGCACAGTGGCACCCCTGCTCAAGCTGCCAAAGTGGAGGGTTCATGGCTCCCTGGGAGGGAGACAGCCACTGCCCCCTGCCTGCTAACGCACCGTCGCGCAGCGGCGTAGTCTCTGCAGTGGGGCTGGGTAAGGTAGTTCCCCAGGGGGACTAGCAGGGCACATGATCCACGAACTTCAGAGCCAACAGCTGGCCGGAGTATGTGAGTGAAGCCTGGGTACCGAGAAAAGATACATTGGTGTGACTATATGATAGGTTTTATATTCGGCTGTAGAATGGTATACCCAAGCTATGATGAATCTGTCCCCACCTCACCCGCTTTTACTGGTGTCTGGTAACGATGAAAGAATGAAAGGAGGGTCCTATCCATGGGAACACCGGTCCGATTGTAGGTCAGGTAAAGGTGGGGTGAGTGCCTACTCTTCCACTGTAGCTGCCCGGACCGTGTACAGTAAATGATCATAATTGCACACAAACTTAAGCTCATTTCGTCTTCACTTCTTGTATCTACTGTTGGTGTGGCACTTCTAGATCTGAAAGTCTTTGGTGAACTTCTCTCTGTCACCTTGCTCCCGCTTTTCCAATGTCTGATGTCGGGCATGTTTCCTGCAGAGGAGGTCCCCATCCTGAGTCATGTAAAGGGAGCTGTACGTGAGATTGTGTTTTACTCAGCAGTGCAGGACTCTGCTGGAGATGGGGGGGTCAATCCAAAGTATAACCACTTATAACATGGGTACATACCACCACAGGTCTAGCCCATGACACAGCTACTTAATACTTGAAGGTACTAGAGCCATTTTTCCCGCACCTTTAGTACTGCTTAAATAGCGGAGGCATTGAGTTTGCTGTCTCGTCCATTGCTTGGGATGCCTTTAGGCTGCTCACCCCTCTTTCTCTCCCTGCGCATACCATTGTAGGCAGGTGTCCTGTCTCGTTCTGAATACTAAAACGAAGTGGGACAGGGCGAGATCCATTGCATGTACCCTGCTGGGTAAGAGCAGCTTGGATAAGTCCCCCTGTAACCTACGATGAAGAATCAACAGTGAGAGAAACCTGAAGAAGTGCCCATCCATCACCCCCGGGACTGAACTCTGGCAGAAGCACGGCATCAAATTCCTGATTGGCTGCAGGGTTGTAGACTGAATCTAGAAGCCCTGTGGTATGGGATGTCTGCAGTCACAGAGGGACTTGGGCTCTTAGATATTATGGGAAGTTCGTTGTTGCAAAGAGACCAACTGAACTTTGAGCAAGAGGCACTTGAACCTAATTTGATTCCTCAAAAACATGTAATCACTATAACAGTCTTGAGGTTCCAATTGAAGCCTCAATCGGTGTATGGGGATATAAGCTGTTTCTGTGAGCCAAAATAATATATCCAGCGTTGACTTATAGTGGAAGAAAGCTGTGTGCCCAGCCAGAGAATAGTAACAAGAAGATTTCTAGCCTTTCCGCAAATACTGGACAAATGTAAGATTGTAGCCATGAAAGCCTTTTCTGCACAAACTGAAGGAGGGATGGCACAGTACTGCTTTCCCTGCTGAGAGCATTCCTTATCAGCTCACAGAATGCAGACCCTGCTGCTTGAGGGCTACTGTGAGAATCACTCTGAAGAAATGAGTGCTGCTAAGACTGGAGACTGGTGTCACTACCCAGTGCAACACTGCTGAGAGTGGGGCTTTCACTGACCTGTGCTGAGGGACAAGAAGAGATGAGCCCTTGCTCCTGAAGCCAGATGTGACGGTGAAGAACTGAGGACACCACAACTTGAGTCAGTGTGCATTATGGTTTGCCGAAGGTGTTCCTCCTGCCTCTGACACCAGTGTGCTGCTTGTGTTCCCAATACAGTGTTCAGACCAGGTTGCACCTTGGTGTGATTTCCCTGGTGTTAAACTGCTGACAATGAAGGTCCTGTCACACCCACAAAGTCGTGTTCACCCATTTCTCTAAGTGCATCTAGGAGTTGGACCATGTTCGCAGGATCGTTGGCTCGGCCAGGGTTAGGATAGCCACCTCCCTCCAGGTCATTAGACTGTCTCGAGTTGTGGGCTGCCTGTATAGTGCATGGCAATCTGAGTGATGTAGTCTTCTTTTATTTCCATTGAAGTAATTAGACTAATGCCTGAAATCAGTCATGTGTTGGTAAAAAGTTCAGGACTGAATACAGAGTCCATAATGATCTGGAGCGAGGAGGTAATTTGAGTTGGGACATTGAATAGCTGTAGTCTCACTGCACAGCTTGATCACTGCAAAAGAGGATTCTCTCCACATTTCTGAACTTCGGTAGGCACACAAAAAAGCCAATGCCCAGATGTGGGTCCACCAGAACAAAGTAGGACTCTCTCTTGCTAGATCTCCCGAGAACCATAAATTAGTTTGGGATATTTGACTATACTATAAAACCTTTAATTGTGAATTAAAGTTTTATAACTTTGGTCAAAATTACAACACTGCATTTATTGCATGCTATTCTAATTTTAACTTAATTTTTTTTATTCCACACCAATCTTCGAGAGCAGGGGTTTCCAACCTTTTCTGTAGCAAGAACTACTTCTGATTAGTGCATATCATTGTGAGCTGCTAAAGGCTAAACAACTTGTGCATTATTAACAGACACCTCCATGCCAGCTTCCTTGACTTTCAGCCTGATGTCCATAAAGCCAGATACTATGATTTGAACTAAATACTTTGACTAGGTGTACTATGACAGGGCTGCAGTGTGTGTGTGTGTGTGTGTGTGTATGTAAGTGAATGAGTGGCCTTTGGGGATGTATGAACATGTGTACGTATAAATGGGCTATATGTGTATGGGTAACAGAGCCTGTGTTGAATTTATTTGTAGCACAGAACATACCTTTTGCCATATGTGGCACAGTTACATGTATAACACAAACATACAACCATGTTTTTAAATGGGAGCAATTTAAAGTGCAAAAATGTTAATGATGTTTGACATTTTTCTGCACTTTAAATTTCTCCCATTTAAAAAAATGACTGTATTTTTCAGTTCTAATTATTGCACAGTGTTCTACTGGGAGCAAGAGGACTAGTGTTTCTAAATGCAACAATTTGAAAAAAATTGAGAACATTAAAATGAAAAGTCAACTTAATCATTAAGGTAATGTTTCATTTTAATTTTAACTTTCTCCGATCTAAAAGTATTGAGAAACACCATTTTGTTCTTGTGCTCCAATACAGAGCTGACATTGACTTTTAGTTAAGGTTTAAAAACTTCAGGGCTTCAATTCTTCATCTCTGTGCCCTGGGTCATAAATCTGACTCCAGCACTGCTCCTTATCAGGCCCTGCTATCTGCAGCCTGATGATGACAATGTAACATAAATGCAGTCTTCACTTAACTTTAAAAAGAAAAATGTGACCCTGTGCCCATTTAAACATGAACTCCAGGCTGTGAACTACTCTGAAAGGGTCTGGGAACTACTAGTAGCTCGCAATCAACTGGTTGGAGACATCCATTCTAGAGGGAGCCTAGCCTGCTGTCTGTCACTTTCCTCTTGAGAAGTAAAGCATAAAAAGGCGATTAGTAGGATTAGGTGATCTTGAAGCAGTATACAATTCCCAATCATCCACGGACAACAAGGCAATACTTGTTACAAGAATTGCCCAGCTGCCCCAATTTCCTTAGTCCATGAAGCACTGTCCTGATGCATGCTATCTAGGTAATTAGATGTCAGGCTCTTGCTTGAAGTAAATTTCCCTCTTTTATTTTTGTCTTCCACTCGAGCTCATCATACCTAACTTCCCAGAGGGCCAGCCATTCTCTCTCTGACCCAAACAAATATATCCCAAGGTCCAAATTCACAATAAGTCCCTATGAGACAGGTTTTCCTTCTGACCTAAATAGACCTCCTAAAAGTCTATGGTTAAACTCAGATGGAGCAACACGATCCTCGAGTATTTCAGAGCTCTCTAAACTCCTTAATCTGTGCTAGAGCAAATAAAAACACAGTTGTCATGACAGTTATAAATAAAGCAGCATGTCAGCCAATTTTTATTAAAGTAGCAGCTCCTGTTACTTACAGGTTTTCATATCAGTAACGAATAGCCTGCTTTAAAAAAAAAAAAAAAAAAAAAAAAAAAAAAAGATTTTACAAAGGTAAAATTCTTCACAATCCTTTATCTACTTTCAGAGGACTGGGGCTTGCGCCCTGCACTCTGGCTTCTCAAAACCCCTAGTTTAGTGCTCTCCCTTCCAAGGGTCCTTGGTCTAAAACTCCCTTTAAGGATTTTTGTCTAGGCTTTTGCCCTCTTAGAGAGCACTTAGATCAAATTTTGCTTGTTTTCTGAAGTTTTCAGTTGAAACACCTGCCCCCTTTATTTTCAGGCTCTCTGCTCAAGCACAGCCTCGCCCACTCCTAAGCTACCATCCCCCGTTTCATCAACCCTCCAAGTTCCTACCCCCAAAATTTCCAAGCTCATCCCAAAGTGTGGCCATTGACTGTCTGTACCCAATTGTCTATCCACTCCACTTCCAAAGCTCCAAGATCCGATCTCCTATCACCTGAGTTTGTGAGTGCCCCATCCAAACCTCATTCCCCCTCCCTGACCTCATGCCCCCCCCCATTTGCATGTTTTTTATGGCAAAGCCCAAGTTCATGTTCCCTATTTTTCAGATCTCTGGTTTCCCTTTCCCCAAAACAGCACCAGGGATTTGGTTCCTGTCATATGTAACTTAACCTCCTGTCACTTCTTCCCAGATCTTTCCTACCAAACTCATGCTGCCTTCTTTCTCAGACCTATCATTTCAACAGCCCCCCCCCCCTAAAAGCCGTCCAATGTCAGCATTAGAGCTATATGCCAGGCTTCAGTGTACTTCATTTCAAAGATGTTAGCGAAGCTCCTATCTCTCTTTGCAGAGCCATGAGCACCAACTGCATTGTTATAGGGTTGCAGCTGACTAGCTACTAGAGCTTCAAGCCTTGACTTATTCCATCATTCATGTCTGGAGGTCTCCCCAAGTCTAGTGCACTCTCTCTTCACAGCCTGTTTATCCTAAGCTTAACCCCTTGTCCCGTTCCACATGGAGCTTACGATCGCACATACTTTTTATTTTTTTATTTTTTAATAAGGAACATGATTGTGCAAGGGAAATGTGCCCTATCAAATCATAAAAGGAAGCACAAAATAATATGTCTGAATGTAGCATACTGTTGAATGAACCAACTAAGCTCAAAGATTTATGATCCATCAATTAATTAACCATGAAGAAGACATTAGGAAGGTAACCAAATATGAAACTCGCATGAATGACTACTAAAAATGCTGAGCATTGATACTGTATTGGACGCAGCATACCATAACAGTGCAGAAACAGTGACCAGATTTTATGTTATCATTTGGGCTTAAATTTGCCCTTTTGGCATTTTCAAAGTTGGTACCATTGATTAGATATTTGAAACTTCTGACTTTCTCTGGTTTTCCTCAACAGGTGGGACCTGCCGGTTCCCAGTTCGGCCTGCTGGCATGCCTCTTTGTAGAGCTTTTTCAGAGCTGGCAAATCCTGGCCAAACCTTGGAAGGCCTTCTTCAAGCTTCTAGGAACCCTCCTGTTTCTCTTCGCCTTTGGCCTGCTTCCTTGGATTGACAACATAGCACACATCTTTGGCTTCCTGAGTGGTTTGCTTCTCTCTTTTGCCTTTCTGCCTTACATCACCTTTGGGACCGCTGATAAGTACCGCAAGCGTGTGATGATCATTGTCTCACTTATCCTCTTCCTGGGGTTCTTCACGTCATTGGTCATTTGGCTGTATGTCCACCCAATCAACTGGCCTTGGATTGAGTACCTCACTTGCCTTCCCTTTACCAGCAAGTTTTGCGAGAAATATGACCTGGACCAGGTCCTACACTAACACTTCAAGGAGTGAAGGTTAGAGGCTGTAATGTGATGGCTCCTTCTACCCACTGACCAAAGAAATGGGATCTGCAGAGGGCTCAACCAGTGACTGAAGAGTCCTCACTGAGTGTGGGTGAGGGACGCGAAGCGGGAACAATGTGTAGTTGGCACCAAAATAAGTCTGTAATGAAACATTTTTTGTTTGCCACTGGAACAAGATTGACCTAAGTCACCACTGCCATTCTGTAAAGGTACACTCGGTGGCTGCCAGCTGCAGGTACCAATGGGCTGGCCAACACTGAGATGAAGGAGTCCAGCCATGGTGACCTTGTCAATAGAGGTAGGGGCAGAAAGCAAAAAGCCGACCATCTCAGTTTGTGAATCAGGACAAAATGCACTGTAATGAGATCCTTGACACAGGTCCACGCCAAAACTGTGTATGTCAGAAGGGGTGAAGCGAGGTGCAGGAGGCTGATCTGGCAATACCATACAACACAACCATCAAATGGCCCTCCAAATGACTTATGATCAAAGGAAGAAGGGTCTCTATAACCCAGATCAGTGCAGCAAGAGAGACTATTAATCTCTGAAGCACATCCATATGGAAAGCAGGGCCAGAAAGGTTTCACAAAACCCTGGGCAAGCTCTTTTTAGCCGTGCTTGCAGATGCATTGATGGCAGGTTGTAGGCAAATGGTTTGAACCTATAACGTTTAAGGTCCTATTCACATGCCTTACTGCCAGAGAAATGACTGTGAGCTGCATCACTCACTGTTTTGCACTAGACACTCATCGGGTTTTCCCAGTGTACCAGAATCTGAACAGCACCAACGGCTTTTCTAAAACTAGGAATTACGCTGCTCGAACCATGGATTTCTTATGTGTTGAGCACTTTTTTCCTGTTTTAGCCAAGTGCACACTGGGGCTTACAGTGGTCTTGGAAATTAGAGGCTATGACTCGCACTGCTATTGCACCTCGTTAATCCTCAGCATCACCTCTAATATTTCAGTAGTAGGACCTACATGAATTCTTCCCAGTGCCCTCCAACCCTGCAAAATCAAAACACAGACCCCAGACAGCACCATTCCAGTGTGTACCTCACTTCAAAACTGCAATACCACCCACTAATCTATTATTGGATCCCACCCATTGCTCTGCTACTGTACCTCGCTACTCCACTATAGTACCATCTTCTCCACCAGCATTGAGCCTGCCCTGAAGAAATGTGCCAAAGCTGTGTGCCAGTTTTGCCACAAAGTTGACAATCATTAAGTCTTGCACTAGAGACCTTGGGATCATTGTGAAGTCTATTTTGCAGAGGCTGAAGTTTTATCCACAGTTGATGAACGTGTTTGCTCCCAAGACGCAAGGAATCCTGTTGCTTGGATGAGTGAGGCTGTTTACTAGCAAGCTACTCTCTCTTTCTTCTGCCGAGAAAGCTTTATCTACTCGTGCATAGGTTTGTCAACTTTCTCCTCATCTCAAAGTGTTGTATGTAGGCTGCATCTCTTCCCTCTTCACCAGCCCAGTGGTGGGATGGCTCTTCTTCTAAGGTACCTTGAGCTAGCCCAGTGCCATCTTTTCTCATCCTGCACAGCGCATGGCAGATTATTGGTCTTGTCATATTCATCAAGAGATTCTCAGGCGTCCTGCTATTTATTTATTTAACATGAAGCAAGAGTGTTTTATATGAATGTATATATCGAATGAAGCATCTCCTAATTTCTACACACTAACTCGTGCAATTTCTCCATTAATCTTTGTATCCACAGCACCTTAAGGTGTTTTTGAAGGCCTGTTTTTAGGGGCCTGTCTGACTGTATTGGGAGATACACTTTGTTTAATAAAAATGAAACACATATTGGACTTGTCATTGTTTTTCTTCTGTGTCTTTAAGATGTAAAGTCTGGCCAGCTACACCTATGTTTCACTGTTTTAATTGTCACATAGCTAAGCACAAACTCTGACATTTGTAGTGTGGAAACTCCATAGAGCACTTCTCTGAGGTGATGATGGCCTGCTGTCGGTGGGGATTTTCAGGTCCACCACACAGAAGAAGGGCAGTGGAATGATCTTAGGCTAACCTTAAAAAGGCAAGAAAGACAAGAGAGAAAAATATACATAAATAAGAAGCCAGCCGAATCTAGTCCAGCACACTATTTCCTCAGTATAAAAAAGTCTACTCTGAATGCTTCTAAATTGCCTAACCATAGACCTGTTTCGTTTGCCCCTTTCCTGGGAATATAGTTGTCTAGATACTGACAGGAAAACTCCCTTGGTGTACAATCTAGATTGGCTCTCTTCAGAGGGCCCCTGCCCTACACCTTAGTGCCAGGTCCGTACATTAGACATGATACCTGATGAACACCTTGTCCTTGATCCCAGCTTAAATTGATTCATGTGGTCCTCAGTTTTGTTGATTCCTTTTGTCACACTTCAGTGGTTTTAGTGCTAGTTCAATTACAAAGAGATTGCGAAAATAGTACTTACCTAGGCCCCCTATAAAGGTATCGCATAAACTGCAAGTGGCTCTGAATAAAGCAACCAGACTCATTACAGGCACTTGGAAGTGGGATCATATTTCCCCAGTTCTTCGTACTGGCTCCTGTGAAAGAACGTGTAATATTTAAATTACTAACTCTTGCTCACATAGCCATTCGTGTTGCTTCTCCAACATCCCTAGCCTCTAAATTCAGTCACCACCTCCAGATAGGCACCCTTAGGTCAGCCTCTCTTCCGGTCGTCTCTTTCCCAGAAAAAGAAGGAACATAAAGAGCCTTCCCGGTGTTTGCAACTTATCTCCTCTGGAGCTTTATACTGTGCCTCTTCACTCACTGTCTTCAGGAAGCAACTAACGACCTACCTCTTTCCACAATGGACCTCCAGCAAATTGCATGCTAATCTTTGTTAGAGCATTAGTGCCCTAAAACTCCGACAGCTACGTGATCTGTAAATACCCTTACAAATACAAACTTTTGAATAAAAGTACAAAGTGTTGCACAGAATGAAATCACCAAACCCCAGTTTGTCAGCAATGAAGTCATGAAGCAATAGTAAAGACCAAGACCACAAGGACGTTTCTTGTCTCAGAAGAACTTCTTTATGCCTGCTGAATATCTACAGCTCTGCAACCTAAGCCACTGAACCAAGGTGACATCTAGCAGCGGTGATCATGGAAGGAGCAAAATCTACCAAAAAATCTTTAGTATTGGCTTTGAAATATAGCCTAAACCCCAGAAATACAAACTAGCTACGGCCCACGAGTGGTCATCACCAGTGAAATAAAACATAGGATTTAGCTTCAGAAGTACAAGATTAGAAAATACACTTTGCCGTAATCTAATCTAAATGTGTGTACATACATCCTAACCGTATCCTACCCATGCCTGCAACCCCTCATCCGACTGTAAACATTTAAGTGGGCACAGAGAAGAACAAAGATCAACATAAACATGGTCTTGGAGCGGCAACAACTTTTCGCTATTTTTTTTCTATGACTGGAAGCTGGGTAATAGGTCTGTAGTGCGACTAAGCAGTGAATGATAGTGTTCCTTTTCTTGACTGAACATGGAACTGACCCAGCGAGCCTGATTTAGAATTTGGCAGATAGGTTTCTCTGTCACAAACGAGACAGGTATCCTGTCTGCCTTATGATAAGTGCATTATATTCTTCAGCACTTGTAATAAGGCTCCCAGACTATCCATCATGTTTGATGCAGAGTACCCATCCACCAAACTTTAAATCAGTTTAAAAGTTTGGCTTCCTTCAATAGTGCTCTGCTTTTTGTTGGAGAATACATTGATAACGTTTTTTTCACAGGTTGGCTTTGGCTGAGATGATGAAAAGCCGGAGTGTGGAAAAGAGTGTTTTGGGGAGATTAAGATAGGGGTATTGATCTTGGATGTACAACGGTGTTGAGGGCCTGAACTTGGAGAATATTGTTTGCAGGTGTGCATTGCTGTCCACAGGTTGGTGTTAATTGAGCGTGTTGAATCTGTTTGCTCTTGATTGGTGGTGAGCTTTGAGTTTTTCATGAAGAAGTTCTGGGGTAGTCTTTTTAGGATGTATACATGTGTTTTCCTCATTTGGATTGTCCATGACATGCTCATGTGGAGGACAGAGAAGGGGGTGGTGGGATTGTCTGTCCTTTCTGGCGGAGATTTGGGAGATTGCATTAGATTGATGAAGAGGCTTTTCTTGTGAAGTTGAGAATGTTGTCTTTGGATTGGGTGGGTTGGACAGCTAATGTGTAGCTACATGTTGAGATTATTGAGTGGCATAAATGATTCTTTCAGTTTCATGTTGCCTGGGCTCTGCGGGCATTGAAGCCTCAGGAATGTGTGCCTTGGTGTCCTGTACAGATGCAATAATGATGACATTTGAGATTTCATCAGTTAAGTCTGTGTTGATTACGGGCTGTCTGTAGCTCAGGCTAAAGGCGGATTACTTAGATGGTGAGAGTAGAAAGTGGCAGATGACGAGCTAAAATGACTTATGTGCTGCTGTATCTTTAATGGCACAGGGCCCAGCAGTTTTACATGTGCATTCTGCACGTTAGATTTTGTAGCTTGTTTGGTTAGAACGTCTAAAATGGGCATGGAGGAGGATGGAAGTCAAGTTTCAGTGATTGAGTGCATACAGGCTAAGTTGTGTGTTAATGTTTATAATGGCCAGCGTACTGAGGACTGGAGGATGTAAGTTAACTAACATGCGGTGTAGGATTTGGTCTATTGCTAAATGTATGTTAGTAAGATAGATGTGGGTGAGGTACTCTGTCTTTGTTGTGCCGGTGTGGTGCATGATTGTGTGATTTGGGTGTGCATGTGCATCTAGAGGTGGCATAGGTCTGGGACACACTGGAGGAGCTCTGAGCACCTCCCCTGGGAGGTGCAGGTCAGTGGGGTGGTCACTCCCCTTTCCTTTGTCAAGTTTCGCGCCAGAGCAGGGCTGGGGGATCCCTGAACCGGTGTAGACTGGCTTATGCAGAGATGAGCACCATCTGTGCCCATCAAAGCATTTCCAGAGGCTGGGGGAGGCTACTCCTCCCCAGCCCTCACACCTATTTCCAAAGGGAGAGGGTGTTACACCCTCTCAGAGGAAGTCCTTTGTTCTGCCTTCCTGTGCCAGGGCTGCCTGGACCCCAGGAGGGCAGAAACCTGTCTGAGGGGTTGGCAGCAGCTGCAGTGGAGACCCCGGAAAGGCAGTTTGGCAGTACCCGGGTACTATGCTAGAGACCTGGGGGATCATGGAAATGTCCCCCCAATGCCAGAATGGCACTGGGGGTGACAATTCCATGATCTTAGACATGTTACATGGCCATGTTCGGAGTTACCATTGTGACGCTATACATAGGTAGTGACCTATATATAGTGCACGCGTGTAATGGTGTCCCCGCACTCACAAAGTCTGGGGAATTTGCCCTTAACGATGTGGGGGCACCTTGGCTAGTGCCAGGGTGCCCACACACTAAGTAACTTTGCACCCAACCTTCACCAGGTGAAGGTTAGACATATAGGTGACTTATAAGTTACTTAAGTGCAGTGGTAAATGGCTGTGAAATAACATGGACGTTATTTCTCTCAGGCTGCAGTGGCAGGCCTGTGTAAGAATTGTCAGAGCTCCCTATGGGTGGCAAAAGAAATGCTACAGCCCATAGGGATCTCCTGGAACCCCAATACCCTGGGTACCTCAGTACCATATACTAGGAAATTAAATGGGTGCACCAGTATGCCAATGTGAATTGATAAATTTAGTCACTAGCCTGTTAGTGACAAATTTGGAAAGCAGAGAGAGCATAACCACTGAGATTCTGGTTAGCAGAGCCTCAGTGAGACAGTTAGGCATCACACAGGGAACAAATACAGGGCACATACTTATGAGCACTGGGGCCCTGCCTGGCAGGGTCCCAGTGACACATAGACTAAAACAATATATATATACAGTGAAATATGGGGGTAACATGCCAGGCAAGATGGTACTTTCCTACACTACATTGGACAGGCATTGCCACTCTTCAATGAATTCTCTATACAGGTGTTGCCTATTGAGAAGAGACGTTAACCACACCTTTGTGTCAAGTCCAAAGTTGTTTTTTCACTTTCTTGCCACGATCTGCATCCTATACACCAGGGGAGAAATATCTTGTCACAGCAAGATGTCAATGTTCCTTAACCATCGCATCGGTGGCTTCCCTTACATTACTGAATGTTAATCCCTCACCACACAAGAGGAACATGGATTCCCTCTAGCTCATAGGTGGTCCCATTCCTGATAGAAATGGGTTAGGAGTCACAGCAGGGTCCACTTCTCAAAAGAGAACAGTCCCTGCCACTCAGTATATGAGATCACCCGGTACGATTCCTTCTGCTTTAGTCCAAACCAAATAAAACTATTATGTACTGCTAGCAAGGTTGTACACAGCTAAAATGCGGCATTTATATAATAAGAAACCTTGGCTTGTAGGTATTTGATTGGAAATATGAGTCTTCTTTTGACATTTTCTTAGTATATACTTGGCACATGGCATTGCCGCACCAGGGTGAGTTGCACAAACTCGGTCCATAATTAGCTGGGACTTGGCATCAGTTAGTATTTAGTGGTCAGCGTCATCTCAAGCTAAAAAAAAAAAAAAGTGTAAAGTTTTCAGCTACTTAGAGTACTTTTCGCTATGCTTTGTTTGTAGTGTTACTCAGTCGTTTTTGTTTTTTGGCCTCATGCACATCCATCTGTACTAGAACATTATAATCAGGAAAGGGATTACAGATGGAGCAAGTAAGGTAAGAGATAATGCCTTAGAATGTTGGAATGTCCCTCTGCCTGGGAAGTGGTTTGACATCTCTTGACTCCTCACATACATGCTGTAACATGAGATAGGGAGATCCTGCCTACTTGAGCAAGCACATTCCTGGGAATTAATTGGTGTCATGCGCGTTACATCAAAGTTATTAATGGTTTCACTGAAATGGCGAGGTTCAATGTTCAACACCTGTGGAACCCAGTTAAACAAGCAACTGTTGTTAACATACAGGAGAGACTTAATTAGCAAGAAATGTATTTCTACAAAGGCTTTCAAACTCAGAAGAAACCATAAGTGGTTGGGATGGAGCTACACAATTGGTCCCCATATTGATTGGAAAACATGGGTTTTAAATGAACACACATTCAGGCGAAACCTGGAGTCCCTGGGACCCCAAATGGAGTGATTGTAGGTCTCCATTTACTAGTATGTGGACGACATTTAATTGTCCTTGGGGACATCATATCTCAGTGATGTCTACCACCTAAACTCCTGTTTGAAAAAGGCTCAGTGTTGAATGTCACTATACTTTTACGTGCTTAACGCAAAAACCGAATACACCCTCCTAACTTCATAGTACTTTCTGTGATGTGATTCTCTAGGGCTAATAGAGCAACAAATTAACGCTTTTCACTGAGCGTTCTCACTGGTCCCACCTCACCATGGATGCTGACGTCAAGCACGTCACAGAGTTGTCCAAGTACCAACCTCTGGTGAAAGTGATTTCGGGTTGATCCTGCACACTTTGGTTGTTTCATGTGTTCATTCTGGAAATGCCATTCTTGCAGGTCTACCCACATCTACAGTCGCTCTTACTAGAATTGTCATTTACACATCTTCCAGGCTCATCAACATTACTGAATATTGTTCACCTTACCCCAATCTCTAAGGAACCTTAAAAGCTCTGTCTCGAGGCCAGAAGAACTTTCAAACCAGCTTCTAAGACCGCTTTCCAAGACAGTAAACAATCACAAGCTCTCATTTTTAGTTAATCGTTTTTCTATCACTGTCCCATGTCACTTAGAAGCCAAACAGCCTTAAGGTTGGAAATGTCGAGGTTTAGTACAATACTAGCCTTCAATCAGCCATTTCTTAGTGTAGCAGTAAGAATATATAATGACCTACCTTATGATCTTCGCCCTTAGCCTTCATTCTTGTCTTTCCTTAAAAACATAAAAGCATTCCTCGTCCACAAATGCCAATTGACTGATCTCCTGCTTTTTTTTCAACACTTGTCTTCTTCCCCTAGTTTCTGGCATCCCTTTTTAACTACTCCAGGTAGCTAGCTTATTGGTATTTGCAAAGTACTTTTTCCCTTATCTGATATTAAAAACCACGAACTAAACTCCATAATTTCCATAATGACAAGAGGGTAGAAGAGCCCTGATCCAAGGCCAAATAAGTTGAAAGTGAGATCACCACACTGGAGCTCTTCGCTCAGGTAGCAGATATTTGTGATGTCTTTATCAATTTCCTTACAAACTGCTCCCAGTTTTATTCACAATTTGCAATCATTGGGTAGTGATTGTTCTAGTTTTTGGGCCCGAGTCGAATAAACACTACCAATTTCCCACTAAGCTAAAATTCTATTCAGGTCCCTGCAAAAGCTGTTGTAAGGGAGTTCTCCACCAACCATACTAAGAAAGTCGCCCAAACTATGTAGCAGATCATGTCCTTGACCTTCTGGGATAGAGTACCAAACTTTCCTTATCCTATCCAAAGATGAAATTTCATTTTCGTAGAAATGAAGCATCTAGAGGTTTTTAGATCCGTCACAAATAAAGATTATTGGGAACTTAAAAATTAGCTATTAAATGTTCCCAGCTGTTCTCTGAGAATCTGTGAAAGTGGTTTCTAAAGAGCTTTGTATGTCCGTTTTGTCAGCCAAAGTTCGACTTCATATGTAAAGAGCTATCACTGCTATCTTTTACCACAGATCGGCAGCCACACAAGGTGTCAGGAACAGTTCTAGACTTGGTAAAAATACTCAAGGAATTTACACAGAGGGAAAATGCCGATGTCACCGGCTAACATTAAAGGCACAATATCTGCACAGCATCTAGCCTTACTTCATATGTCTAATGTCGCACACAAGTATCCCCTCTGTTCTTGAAATTGGAGGCTAAAAAATAGTTGGAATCCTTCACTTAATTTGTGGGAGCAGCGCAAGCACATAAAAAAGAATATAGCCTGGATGACTGATGCCCTTAAAGTACTTGTCTGCATTGACAATGTAGAGCATGCCCTCTGATTAAAAAAAAAAAGACTAGTATTATCACTGCGTCCTTTAGAAATAAAACCAAATATTGGAAAGCTCCAACATTTCCATTGAAATAAAAACTTGATTTTGTAGGTTGTTTGTTAATTACATAAAATGTGTCCTAATGTGTGTATTTGTTTGATGCGTGCCTCCTTCTGCATTTTCCTTTTTTATTTTTTTTATTTATTTATTTCCTTAGGAATGGTGTCCCCAGCTTCAGTAGCGAATCTTTGAGGGCCAGCAGAAGTCAAGAGGTTAGGAACCAATGAAGTAGAGGCTTAGGTTTTGAGATGACTTGTGATCTCTCCCCAAACAGCCACAATCGAACAGGACATAGACTCTACCTCAGTTTTTTTTCCAGTCATTAGGCTTGGGTATAACTTTCAGAGCTCTTGTCCCATCACACTAAAGAAGGATAAATCTTCTACATCAACGTACTGAAACACAAGAAGACGACATGGTAGTATCAACTGCTTTGGAACCAACTTGGACCAAAACGTTTTAGGACAGATTGCATAAAAATGACCCATGAGGAGGCTCTACTGAACGCACCACCATGTTTCTCCCAAACCATCCACTGAAGCTGGTATTGAAGACATTGAAGGCACAGACTCTGATGGAGAAAGTGAAAAGCCTTCCGGTATCCAGAGGGCCCAAGGGTAGTGGGGTCCAGAGTGTTACCTCCACTCATTCTGACCTTGGAGAAAATCCTTGAGGGCTCTGAGTGAAGTCCACACCAAAGACAAATACTATGCCTTATTTTCCCCATCAACACCTTTTAAGGATCCTCCCTCCAAGGGTCAATCTCGAGCATAGCCTGTGTCCCAAGGTAGGGGAGGGCCTTGAGAGGGTCATTCTTCACATCCTCAAACACCTCTGAAAATACCTCAACAGTCTGCACTAACCACTAAGCCATCTCGGCCACAAAAATAAGTCATGGCCCCATAAGAAGTCCCGAAACAGGGACCTAAACATTGATGTGCCTGAGAATCAAAATTGCCCACCTCGGATCCAAAGTAGACTCTGTAGTCAGTTTGGAACCTCAAGCTCCCTCAACGCCACATTCCACCCCACACCACCAAAAGGGCAAGGTGAGCACCCTGACATGAGGCAGAGAAGAGTCTACATACCCCCGTGACAGGACACATTTTAGCTCATCCACCACAACCTACAAAACCAGGTCAACCCAACACCAAGAAAAGGGGACTCACATTTGAAGAGGCAATCTTGAAGCATTCTGAACCTTTCCTGTCCCTATAAAGCCTAGGCCTAAGATGCATAGCTCACCCTCTGCACACATGTGTAGAGTTTCAGTCCCATATGCACAGATTCAAAGCTTGATCCCATAAAGGATCTTCTGGACCCCTAATATGAGCCTGTCCTGACATAACAGAGACGACCCTTGGCTTGATTAGAATGTTGGAGTCCACTATGCAGTGCACCATCACAAAGTCTAACTCCATGTAGTTGAAGAGGAGGAGGATTTTCATATTGAGACAATCTTGAAAGAAGAGCTGTTGGTACAGCACTTGCCAGTGCTGGAAAGGATGTTGAAATGCTGTTCTGAGAATTTCAAAGAACCTTGTGATAATCAGGGTGGTGATACCAGGGGTTGAGAAGAGGTACAAGGCAGCACCACAGGATCCCATACACATCACCCGATTCGCTGTTTGGCCACAACTTCCTAAATAGGGCTTTTACCCAAGGGCATGGGATGCCCCTCTGCCTGGCAAAAAGAGCAAGCACATTAATACCTCTGCAAAAAGGTAACTATGTATGCTCAATGGAACATATTTAATTCGGTTGTACTACTGTCCAGCTATGACGGGTACGACTAGAAGGAGATGGAGAAGCAGGTAAAACACCATCCAAATGTATACAAGAAGCAAGGAAGAACTCATTTAGAAGGAGAAGACCATCTCTAGTATCCTCATTTGGTGTCCACTGATGCTGGTGGCACTGCCTCCTGAGAAACGAACACTAGCATGCTCCTCCAAAGCCTGAATGACTATGGATTCTGACCAAAAAGTTCAGCAATACCATGTAAGTGTGCCTTTTGATGGTAAACATAGTTTTGTGCCTCGGGTGGCTTAATCCAGATCATATATTGTTTCAAAGGCAACAAGCCCAAGCAGGAACAGTATCAGCAACTACATCAGAGAGAGGTCATGCAAGTCCTACTCTAAATCTAAAGGAGGCTTCCAGCACATCAGCTAGGGTAAAGCAAAAGTTACCCAAAACAAGGGCACCTCTGCATCAAGCAATGACTTTCCACACATTCCCCCCCAATTACACAACACCTCTCAGAGAATGAATTTGGTCCTGTCTTCCCTAGTAGGAACATATAACACAGACATTAGGGTACTTCCCATAATCACCTATGACTATTGCCTAGTGTTTCATACCACACTACCCAGCAATCCATCCCACTGCCATGAACCCCAAAGGCTACTGCAAAATAAATTAATGGCATTGCTTCAAAAGGAGGCAATAGAAACAGTTCCCTTCACACCAGTATGGAGAAGGCGTTTACTTCCTGTACTTTCTAATCCCCAAGAAAGATGGGATGCTGAAGCCAATCATTTACTCCTTAGAGACTTAATGGAAGGCCTCCAAAGAATAATGCCTCCAAGAATCACATTGGTTTCTTCCTGGGACCTCAACATTGTTCTCACTAGTGTCATTGGGTCACCATATGAGCTTTTGTTCTTTTACCCACTGCACAGTTTATTTCCTGGAAGGTGCCCTTCACCATTGCTATCACTTCACTTTAAAGAGCTAGTGAACTGCAAGCTCTCAGTGGAGGATCCATTCATTAAAGTGCAGAAAGTTCAGGTCATCTTTAGACAAACCTTGGTTTTCTGCCAAGGTGGTCTTCCGTTCCATGTCGATCAAACCATTGAGTGGCATTTATTTTTCATATAACCTCAGTTGGTTGTGTAAAAGACAAAGCAACTTGACAGACACTGTAGAATGGGGCCACTGATCTGATAGGGGCTACTGTTTATCAACCAAGATAGTTGTGGTTGTTTACCTCTGGTGTTCTGTAATTCATTCTATTATGGCTCTGCAAACTTGGGTAGGCTATGCTGCTTTAGGTTTAAACCTATATTAACGGATAAACCCCAGCCGAAAGGGAAACAGCCTTAATCAGCCTAGTCACTGATAAACACCTGCACAATCACAAACTAAAATGCCATTCAAAGAAAGGAATGTGAGAGAGAATTATTCTGTTTTGTTTCGTTCTGAAGGGCCCAACACAATGTAGCATTGTTATACAAGGTATCAGCAAGAAAGACTGGTCTAAGGTTATTCTGCTTGAGTTTTGTATTTTAGGGATGTCCATAAAACATTGTTTATTCTTCCATTTGTTTCCTCCTGTGTTGTGTGCTTGGATTAAAGATGCAGGGTTTAGAAATAGGTACATTAAAATCATATTTCATCTTTGGGCGGTGTTTAACTCTTTTACTGATTGGTGAAATGGCTGGCTCATAAGACTGTTGGCTAATATGTACGATCACATTTACTCACAAACAAAGAATGGATAAAACCTGTGATAACATCAGCCCCCTTTCTTATCATGTCCGAATCAATAGCAGATCAACTGCCAAATACCCCAGGCTATAAACATTCAGTGGAAGGTGTAGTGACATGTAACTTTGAAAAGAGTGCTGTCACTATGCACATGGGATAGTGGTGAAAACATGCCTCAGGAGTTTCCACATACCAACAATATTCGTAACCTCAAGGTGTCCCATTGTTACCTGTGATAGCCTTGGCTAATCCTGGTGTAATTCACTGCTGAAGTGTTTTGAGCACATAGTTACAAAGTTAACAACAAAGTCTCAAGTCCCAGAATACACTATGATGTCTATTAAAAGGTCATGACTGACTTAGTGTGACATTTTCAATTGAGACACCTGGCAGCTATGAAAGTCCACTCAACAGAAGCACTCCCTTAACATAGACAGGCAAATAATGGAGATAAGCAGTGGTGAGCATGCTTGAAGCAGCTTTAAGAAAAATAAAGTACTTTTAATCACACAGTGGTAATACATGCTACACAAGTCAATATAAGGTATAAAACAGTGGACCCAGGTGACTTCTTCCTCCGGGGGCTCAACACTGTCTGATTTATCCTTCTGTGCAAAACCCACCCAGATGCCTCCCCTAATGGCTGGATACCCCTAGCAGTGATGGCAAAGTGTGAGTCAGGTACAGGAGCAATCTCTAATGCCCCCTCCAAATCATAAGTGCGCTCCGTGCACTTTGTTTTCAAGCATCTTACTCCTGGTGTTTTTGTGGGTTTGCAGGGGTTTGTGGTGCTCTCTCTCTCTGAGCATATTGCCCTCTTTGGAGTCCTTCCCATAGATAAGCTAGGGCAAGAAAAATAAACTTTGGGGTCGGTAAGGGAGTCAGTGCAGCTGCATCTCTGGGTGCACCACTATCTGGTCCAATCTGCCATGCAGTGACCAAACCAGACAAAGCGCAGAAGGTGTCCCTGGCAAGCGAACATCTCCATACAGCAGGTGCAAAGCCAAGTGAAACATGCAGATAGTTGCAGCCCTTGTTGAGCTGATGCTGCATGGCAGTAGCATTTCTGCTGGGCCAGTAAGGTAGCGGTGGCTCTGGTCAGCCAAATGTTGTCATACAGCAGTTGCTGCCCTAATTGGGCAGAGGTGATTGTACAGCATTCACATCCCCATCCAGAATGAGCAGGTGTTTTCACAGGTCGCATTCTGCCAGGAACCAGGCGTGAGAGACCAGGTAAACCCTCCAAAGCATTGATCATTCTAAACTCGCTGACAGCAGCCCACTTCCTCTGAATGTCCCACAGCCCCAAGGACATACTGGAGTTCTCCTGGACAGCGTCTCCTCCTGCAGAGCCAGACAGACTCTTTCCCTCTCTGTCGGCAAGCAGACTTCTAGGCACTCAGACAGACCCTCGGCTCCACCAGCAGAAAGTGTGGCTTTCAGGTGATGTCCCTCACACCTGACTCTCAAGCAGACACCAGTCTGGTCAGAGCTGGTTTTCAACTTGGAACTAGATCAAAGCAGGGTGGTTTTGGTACCACTTTTTCTCACATTTTCTATATACAGGATGCGGATCCACTGTCTTAAACTGTCCTTCTGAAGCTCCTGTCTGGACATAGCCTTTGTGTGGAGTGATGCTTCTCACAACACATGGCTGGGTCAGTCTCTAAACTGGAGCATCTATTACAAAGGTGTAATGAAGTGTGAGGTAACTGCACCTGTCAACAGCCCAATCTAAGCAGCAGTCCGGGTCAAAGAGAATGGCTGATCTTGAAACATCCTCCCCTTAACAACAGAAACTGCAGTCCCACCCCTCACAGCTGCTATCAGGCAAATGGTAGACCTTTGGAATAACTAATCAGATCCCCTTCAGTGCCTCTATCTTCCACCTCCAGCCACAGGAATGCAAGCAATACACTTCTGCAGTCGGGGGAAGTGGTCCTTGTAGTCCATCTTGTGCTATGCCAAGCCATGGGTATTCAAAATAGATCCCACTGGCTTCAGGACTTGTGCTTACACACCTAGCCCTACTGGAACTTTGCACAAGTGGATCTTATTTTAGCGACACAAGTAAAAAGGTCTGGCAACACTATTCATCTTGCAGAACACAGTATACTGCTACCACCGCTTTATCTGCTATACCCCGGACAGCAACCAGAAGCCTCTGTCTACAATGCAGTCAGTCATGCTTGGAGACCTCTTCAGGTCACTGGACAGGTCCAGGATCTCATAGGCAAGTACAAGACTGGGACTGAGCACACATAGATTAGCATGTCGCCAGGGCCCAATAAAGTGAAGATACCATAAATGCATGCAGTAGCCGCTTAGAGCAAGATAGCATGCCTCTATGCCATACAGGAGATGTTCCCATCCCAACGCTACTCTGTAGCTTTTGGCAAATCCCATTTAGGAAAACCCATTTTAAAAGCATGCCTTGCTAGATGGATTGTCAAATGTATTCAAGTTTGCTATGCCAATGGTAAAAGTACTCTACTCTCAGAGAAAAAAAGAGCCACTATGGTTTCTTAGGCAATATCCCACTTGCAGACACATGTAAAGCTGTAGCATGGGCTACCGTTCACACTTTTATCAAACATTATTGCTTGGACATTCATGCCTGCCAAGAAGCACAAGTTGGACAAACTTGTTAAAATTATTTTCCCAAAGATGGCTGCTGGAGAGCGCAAGCCACTGCTTTAGAGGGAAGGGCATTGCACGGAGTCTACACACAGCACTTACAATCATTTCACCATTTTTGATTGGCTCTAAACCTCAAAGAAACGCAAACAGAAAATGTTACAATCTGTAGATTCCCATGCACTCTTCCCTTATGCATAAATAATATTTACATTTTAAATACCTTTTATGTTAAACTAGTATACATAGTACTCTGCTTCACAGTATTACACTTACTCTAACCTGTTTGGGAAAACAGCCTGAGTTGGAGTCTATTCCATGGGTGTTGTGGGATTGGGGGGAGACTCACTAGTGACCTTGAAACAAAAACCTCTACTTCAAGGAACAGCTTGCAATAGCTGCACCCAACACTAGATGGCAGCAGTGTGCAAAGCATGTGAATCTACATCATTACACGCTCAGTGCTCAAACATCCTGATTTGGCCAACAGGATTATGATATGTACTTTGGTTTCAATTTATAGCAGTGCTATTGGATGGTACTTAGCTGAGCTGAATATAGAACCTTTTTTGAAGAGTGGGAGAGAATGGACCTATCTGGAAAGAGGCTGTATAAACTGGTGCTAATCATCGTCCCCAATAGACATCATCAAACCTAACAAGCATTTGCAATGCAATAGATCCCACATTTGCTTGAGTTGGCGCCATTGGCATTGTATTTTTTTAAAAAAATCTCTTTTATTGCTTTATACTTGTATGAAAACGCATACAGAACAAAATAACTTCCCATCTTTTTGTGACCCCCCCCCCTCTCACTCATCCCTTCTGCAAATTCTATCAGTTACATAGAGGTGTTTGTTCAGTTCACAAATGAGTTACATATTTGGTCTCTAGTACAGTCTTCAATGGGAATGTCTTAGTCAGCTATACATGGTCTGGTTCTGATATATTATCCTCTGTATCAGAGTTAGTATTGTCGGGTGTTCTAAAATTGTCCAGTATCGTGTTCCAATGCTGAGCATTGTCTCTAGTTCCTAGGCCCCTAAGTGCCTCTTTTAGTAGTACTGTCCCTTCAATTTCCACCCATTTAATTAATGCATTTCTCCAACGATTTCTGTGGGCCCTTTGGGTCTTTCCAGTGCGAGGTTATTTCTCTCCTTGCCAGTATCAGGGCCAAGTCTATGAATCGGTTTGTAATTTTATGCTTGCTAGGACGTGGGAAATCCCCCAAAACCGCCACTATGGCTGATCGGGGTATTGTTCTGCCCGTGCAGGTGGAGAGTGCCTCAAATATCCCTGTCCAGTATTCCCCAATTAGTGAGCAACTCCAGAGCATGTGCAACAACTCTGCTGCTAATTCTGCACATCGAGGGCAGCTGGCATTTTCTACACCGTAGATCTTTGATATCATATATGGGGTTAGGAAGGCCCTATGAAAGACATATAAGTTTATTAATTTAAACCTGGCATTTCTGGAAACTGTATGTATGTGTGAGGTTATTCTGGACCACTGTGCGTCATCTATTGTAATATCTAGCTCCCCCTGCCATTTGGTCCTAAGTTTATTCAAGGGAAGGCATGTGCTGTTTAGTAGAGATGTATATATCCCTGAGATCAACCTCCCTTGGTCTCCTATAGTGCATATTTGGTCGCAGGTAGTATGTCTGGGGGGTTCCTCCAGCCCTGTGCCCCATTGTCTACGAAGAGTTCTGGCAATCGCGTTAAAGGTTAGGAACAGCCCTGGTGGTAGCTGGAACCTTTCCTGCAGTTCCGCATAGGAGCACAGTTTCCCATTATTATATAGGGCCCCTATGGTATCGATCTGAAATGCCATGAATCGGCTGATACCCCCTATCACATGATTTCCTGCAATAGCTCCCACACAGATCAGGGGTGCCTCTGGTGAGTACGGTGTTCTGGTGTGTGTTCGTTTTAGGTATTGTTCCCAGCAGTGACGTGATGCCTCCCATTCCACCGTGAGCGGTTTATTCTGTTTCTTGGGGTTTAGTAGGATGCCCAGAATTCTATCTCTAGTGCAGTGGAGAGGGACACTCAGTGCTTCCCCCACTGTGGGTGCTCTGATAAATCGTGCCAGCCATTGGAGTTGGCTCGCCCAATAGTATAGTTCGAAGTTGGGGACAGCCAAACCACCCTCTGCTGTCGTTCTCTGGAGGGTGCGCAATGCTATTCTTTGTCTGTTGGTTCCCCATATAAATCCTGTAATCAAGGATGAGATTGTTTTAAATACTACCCTCGGTATTATGAGTGGGATGGTTGTGAAGTAATATAACACTCTAGGCAATACTATCATCTTAATCAGTGCAACTCTCCCAGTGACCGCTAGTGGAAGTGTCTGCCAGAATATCATGCTGTTTTTAATACTCCTAATCGTGCTCTGTATGTTCCCTTCTAGTAGATCCTCAGCTGAGTGATAGATATTAACCCCTAGGTATTTGAATGTGGACGGGGACCACGGGAGGCCCTGATTGTCCACTGGTTCTTCAATACCCCTTGTAGCTGGAAAAATGGACAGCTTCCCCCAGTTTATCCGGAGTCCGGATGCAGCGCCAAAGTTATCTAACATTGTCATTGCTCCTGGTAGGTCGGCCTCCACGTTCCAGAGAAAGAGTAACATGTCATCCGCATATAGAGCAATATGATGTGTCCAGGCATTGATTGTAATGCCTTCATAAAACCTCTGGGACCTAGCCGACTGGGCGAGAGGCTCAACTGCCAACGCAAAAAGTAAAGGTGATAGCGGGCAGCCCTGTCTTGTGCCCCTACCTATGGTAAAGGAAGGGGATATTGTACGGCCAGTGCGCACTCTCGCTGTGGGGTTTGTATAGAGAAGCCTCGTCCATTTGACAAACCCTTCCCCTAGACCTAGTTGCAGCATGACTCGTTCTAGGTAGTCCCACCGTAAGCTATCAAAAGCTTTCTCGACATCTATCGAGATGATTACTGCTCTGGCTGCATCAGAGGGCAGAGCATGAAGGAGTGAAATCAATCGACATGTTTTGGGCAGTGCTTCGCTGTGGGATAAATCCCGATTGGTCCTGATGGATTAAGGAGGACATGTGCGGTAAAAGTCTGTTAGCTAGCACCCTACTTAGTATTTTATAATCTATGTTCAACATTGATAGTGGTCGGTATGATCGAACTTCTGTGGGGGATTTGGTGGGTTTCAGAAGAGGAATCATTATGGCTTCTGTAGTGGAAGGAGGTAGGCTGTTGTTATTCCATGCCTCCGCATATAGTATGCTGAGCTGGGGGGGCTAATGAGTCCTGATACGTAAGATAGAACTCCAAGGGGAGGCCATCTGCTCCTGGTACCTTGCCCCTGGCCATACTCTGGATTCCGGTCTTTATTTCTTGTAAGCGATATGGGGCTCGACAGGGCTATTCTATCCTCTTCTCCCAGTGCTGGGAGGTTGAGGCTTCCCAGATCTTGTAATTGAGCGTCGCTCAGTACTTTGGTGGGGGGGGGGGGGGCATATAGCTCTGAGTAATATTTAAGAAAGGTGGCATTGATCTCCTTCTGCCCATATACTTTAATCCCCGGGGTGGCCAACCAGGCCAATAGGGCACCTGCTTTGTCACCCTCTGTATGTTGCTTCTGCAAGAATTGCTTGTAATCGAAATGAGACAATCTAGTGTTAGTTTCTGTTATTCTAGGCCTTGTCTCTTCTAGTTGTGTTGAGAGGTCGGGTTGTGTCGGGAGCTTACGTTCGAGATCCCTAAGGGATTTCTCGAGATCGCCTAGTTCTGTCTCTAACACTTTCCGTACTCCTACAGTTGTGCTAATACAATATCCCCTGATCACTGTTTTAAAGGATTCCCATTCAATGGATCTTGACGAAGCAGTTCCAGCATTGTTCCCAAAGAAGTCTGTGATCTGCGTATTCAGTTGAGCCCTAAAAGCTTCGTCTTCAAGTGACTATGCTCTTAGACGCCAAGTGGGAATCAGAGGTCTCTCGCCGCACCAGGCCAAAGAAATCAATAATGGATTATGATCTGAGATGGTGCGGCTAAGATACTCAGCCTTCGCCACCACAGATTGCACTTCTGGAGACGCCAGAAAGGTGTCCAGTCGTACATGCAGGTCGTGAACTGCTGAATAGAAAGAGTATTCTCTATTGGGGGGATTAAGTTTGCGCCAGCAATCCGTTAATTGCCAGTGTTTTTGCCACTGCTGGAAGTGCAGTGCTGTTTTATAGGTTGCGGATTGTGACAGCGGTGGGTACGATCTATCCATTGCGGTGTCCATTACACAATTAAAGTCTCCTCCAATTAATGTGGTGCTGGTGAGGAGTGTGCTCATGACCAGTGATAGTCGGTCAAAGAATCTTCCCTGTTCGTGGTTAGGGGCGTATAGTCCTGCAAGGGTTACCTCTCTCCCGTCCAATCTACCAGAAATCACTACATACCTCCCCTCAGTGTCGATCAAGGTATGGAGAACCTGTAATGGAACGCCTGGTCTTATCCATATCAACACTCCCCTCGCAAATGCTGAGTGGGTAGTGGCAAATATTAGTCCCCCTCCTGCGCTTTTTCAAGGCCTTGATTTCCTGCTCCAACAAGTGAGTTTCTTGTAAGATAGCTATGTGCACTCCTCTTCGTTTAAGAAAACTGTGAACCTTGTACCTCTTGGACATGTTATTTAGGCCCCTGACATTCCATGTGATTATCTTGTATTCTGTGGTCATAATTTAAGGAGGGATGTAAAGGTGGCCTACTGACGCCGCTCTATTACTACCGCTGGACAATCCAAATGAGTTTCGTAATCTAAAGTGTGAACCGTTTTGACTGTGAGATAGATGTGCCTGATATACCCTTAAAACAACAAAAACAAAATCAAACCCCCTTTGTAACTCCCTCTCCCCAGGACCGGTACCTACAACTCTCCCCGTCCAAACCATTACAACTAGTGTAATCTTAATTATCAACCTATTGGAGGGAGGCATGCCAGAGACCAAGAGGCAGCGCCCCGGGCCCTTCCCCAGGCCCGATCACGTGTGATGTGCCGGTTAGGTAGTGTCATCCAGAGTCATATCGCTATATATTCACGGTTGGAATCCAGCAAGGTCCCCAAACAGAGTGAGGTTCCCCCACAGACGTCAGCTCACTTGTCAACTTGTTCTTTCAACAAGGTCAAATAATCTCGTCCGCTGTTCTTGAGGTGATCGCTGGCAAGCCGATGAGAGTGTCCTGGGAGGATATTGAGGAGTGTTCGCTGTTTGAATCAACATCCGATGTAGCATCTGGGGTCCGACATGTGTGGAAGTCTCCTCCGCTCAGCGCTGCTGCTGTTTCCACCGCATCACGCATCTCCTGTTGTGACTGACGTTTCGATGGAGCCGCTTCTGTAGTCTTCTTCCGGGATCTACTGCGTTTCTTCCCGGGGTTTCGAAATGTTCGGTCGCAGGTTGATCTGCAGTGGATGTTCAGCGATTCGAGCCATTCCATCGCCAGCTGAGGTGTGAGAAAAAAGTGGGTCCTGTTATCGTACTCCACTCAGAGTTTTGCCGGAAAGAGCATGGCATACTTTATACCATGCTCACGCATGGTACGTTTTACTGCAATGTAGGATGCCCTTTGTGCTTGTGTCTCTCTTGTAAAGTCTGGGAATATCATGACCTTTTGGCCATCCAAATGCATCTCCCCTTGTTGGCGGGATTGTGATAGTACGTAGTCTCTATCTTTGTGGTGGAGTAACTTAGCGATTATTGGTCGTGGCCTGGCTCCCGGTGGAGATGGCCTGCCGGGAACTCTGTGGGCTCGTTCCACCGCAAAAAATGGTGAGAAGCCCTCTAATGCCATCGTGTCTCTAAGCCACTGTTCCAGGAATGTTTCTGTATTAGCTGCGGTGGACTCCGCCCCCTCTGGAAACCCCCACCAGTCTAATGTTGTTCCGTCGGGCTCGGTTTTTGGCATCTTCTGCCCTTGCCTCCAATGTTTTCAGCCGGGTGGTCAGGTCTTTAATTTCTAAGGATGCATCTTTGTGCGCCCCTAATACCCCTATCAGCGTAGTCTCGTGCAAACCCTCCGTTTCCTTTAATTTACGGTGGTCGTCTCGTAAAAGGGAAAGGTCCGCGGTAAGGTTATCGATTTTACGCTCAAGCGCTTCGCAGGAATCTTTAATGGCCAGCAGCACAGTGTCCAGGGTAGTTTCTTGTTGTTCGTGCCCCGCTTGTGATTCTCTGGCTGGCGTTGGGGGTGGATTCTCAGTGGGCGAGGAGTCTCCCCCGCTGGTGGTTTGTCGTGTTTTTTGGGTTTTACCATTGTAATAGGTCACCGGTTGGCGAAGGCCGTATGTACTAGTGGGAGGTGGTGTCGTTTGACCAGACTGTATGTCGCCTGTTCCAATCCCGATGTTCTCACATGAAGAGCACTGTTAGAAGTTCACCGTTGAGCTGTTTGACCACGAGGGGGTTCTTTCATAATTAAAGTCGCCGGCAAGGGCAGTTTTAGAATGCCGAAAAACAGTATTACATTCTCACCTTTGGTCGGGCTTTGGATGTTGGCATTTGCATACTGTTCTGTTACCAGGGGGAGGTTCTGTACCGGTGTTCCCGATCTCCCCTTCCAGCACGAGACTGCAGTCTCTGATTCCCCTCAATATGCTAGTATTAGTTCCTGTCCTGGCATGTGGCCTCCGCGTTCTCCCTGGTCTTGCGGTAGCCGGTAATCCGACTCATCGGAGCCATTTCTCTCTCACTCAAAGCTCCGGTGACTTCGCTCTTCATCCGCTCCTCACCACTCCTTCTGAATTCGCAAATGTTTCGTATTGTTGCCCTCGCCGTTGGTGGAAAAGGTGTCTGGGCCCCCTGTGCTCCTCTATGGATGATGGGGGGGGTCCTCACCTCCACGGGGCCTTCGTATCCTCCCAGCCGATGGTCGCGGTTGCAATGAGTTCACTGTTCTGTCGCAGCCGCCATTTTGGATCGCGGCAGCTGCGAAGTTGCCGGGGTGTTTTCCAGGTAAATTCTGCCTCAAAGTGGGTCGCCACGGTCCCTACTCATGCTGTATGTTCTCCGTTCATTTCTCTTCAGTTTTTAAGACCTCCGGTCGCTATTATGGCAGGATTTAAGCTTCGGGCCTGGATTTTGGCCCGAGAGCGCCACACTACGTGTGCAGCTCCATCGGTCCCAGGCCACGCCCCCGCACCATTGGCATTGTAAATGCATACCTGGATGTTTTTTTTGCCACATTAATTGGTCAACCCTGCTGCATATTTTGGTCCTTTCTGCCCGTGGCCCTGCATATACCTAAAGGGCTAGTAGGCCTACTGGAATTTTTTTTTTAAACAAGGTCATTAAAGCACAAACTACTCGCAGGTGAAAACATATTTACTTCTCAGTTGGTACAGGCGACATTGCCCGCGGGGCAATTAATAAATAATTGTACCCCAAGAATGCATGCTGACTGGATCACTGTCCCTTTACTGTAGTCTGGGGAGTTGAACAAAAAAAAGTCTTTAGGAGAGCCACCTCACATAGGGGGTTATTCTAACTTTGGAGGAGAGTTAATCCGTCCCAAAAGTGACGGATATACCACCAGCCGTATTACGAGTTCCATAGGATATAATGGACTCGTAATACGGCTGGTGGTAAATCTGTCACTTTTCCGTCACTTTTGGGACGGATTAACACCTCCTCCAAAGTTAGAATAACCCCCATAATATTAATGATCCTCAGTCTGTAATGAACCGAAATATTAGCTATAAAATACTGACCATTGTACAGCATAATCAATTGTAAGCTCTCCTCAAGGTTAGTTTTATAAATACATGCGCACACAGTTCAAGTTTCACAGACTCAAACATGTATAGTTCATCTAGTCAGGTTTCTGCTTTGCATTTGCAGCTTTTATCATGTTATAAAATCAAAACTACAAGTCCCAGAATGCAAAGCTGAAACAAACAAAATGAGTGAATCACGCATCAAACTAGGGAGCTGGACAACTGTACGAATACTACTCCAAGGGCCGGTTTCCAGCTTGTATCACCTTATAAAAATAAAACTACAAGTCCAAGAATGAATATGTCAATCAATCAGGAATTTGTAAAGCACACTACTCACCCGTGAGGGTCTCAAGGCGCTGAGGAGGAGGAGGAGGGGTAGGGGGAGCTGCTGCTACTGCTCGAACAGCCAGGCCTTGAGAAGTTTTCTGAAGGTAAGGAGGTCTTTGGTCTGGTGCAGGTGTGTGGGAAGAGTGTTCCACGTTTTGGCGGCGAGGTGCAAGAATGATCTACCGCCAGTTGTAGTTCTGCGGATGAGTGGGACGGTTGAGAGGGCGAGGTCGACGGAGCAGAGATGCTGGATCGGGGTGTAGAAGGAGAGCCGTCTGTTGAGGTATTCTGGTGCGGTGTTGTGCAGTGCTTTGTGAGCATGTGTGAGGAGTTTGAAGGTGAGTCTCTTGTTGACTGCGATCCAGTGCAGGTTTCTCAGGTGGTGTGTGATGTGGCGGGGGATGTCCAGGATGAGACGTGCGGAGGCGTTCTGGATGCGTTGCAGCCTTTTCTGGAGTTTGGCTGTGGTTCCTGCATAGAGGGCATTGCTGTAGTCCAGTTTGCTGCTTACGAGGGCTTGGGTGACTGTTCTTCTGGTTTCGGTGGGTATCCATTTGTAGATATTTCAGAGCATGCAGAGGGTGTTGAAGCAGGAGGAGGAGGTGGCGTTGACTTGCTGGGTCATGGATAATGAGGAGTCCAAGATGAATCTTAGGTTGCGTGTGTGGTCGGTGGGAGTCAGAGCGGCTCCGAGAGTCATCCCATGCGGAGGGTGTGGAGCCGAAGATGAGGACTTCCGTCTTGTCAGAATTGTGTTTGAGGCAGCTGCTCTTCATCCATTCGGCGATGGCCTTCATTCCTCCGTGGAGGTTGGTCTTGGCGGAGTCCTTGTAAGGGATAGGATCAGCTGGGTGTCGGCGTATGAGATGATTTTGAGGTTGTGGGATCGGGCGATGTTAGCGAGCGGAGCAATGTAGACATTGAAGAGGGTCGGGCTGAGGGACGAACCCTGGGGTGCTGCAAAGAGTGTGTACTAAGCAGATCAGAGTGCATATAATGTCAAAATGTCAAAATAATTCCGGCGATTAATGGTCTTTTTGGATAGAGAACATACTTTAGTCTAGTGGAAGTTTGGACTCAAGGTAGCCCAGAGGATTAATGTTCTTTCTGGAGAGAGAACATACTTTTGTCTAGTGGAAGCTTGGAGTCATAAGGTAGTGCAAAGGGTTAATGTGTCTGCTGCAAAGAACTTGTACTAGGCAAATCACAAAGTGCATGTAATGTAAAAATGTCAAAATAACTCTGGGGATTTATGTTCTTTCTGGAAAGAGAATGTACTATTGTCCAGTGGAAGCTTGGAGTCATCATGAGTTAGTGCACAGGGTTAATATGCCTGCTGCAAAGAACGTATACTAAGCAGATCAGAGTGCATATAACGTAACACAATACCGCCGATCGAGTTCGCACTCTGAGCGCCATGGCAGCAACGAAGCGCAGACAAAAGAAAAAAGTAGTTCGTCCACACTGAAGTATATCGGCAATCATGCAATTATCCCTGTAACAGGGTCAGTGTCCAAGGTGGTAACCAAACAGCCCCAAGGCAGGACAAACGTAATGCATTTACCAATGACATCAGGTGATTTTTGAAAGGCAAGACCACGAACGAATGAAAGTGATTGTTGTGAAGTGGGCGTGGGTAATAGCACACAATACTTACAACAGGTCAAAACACTTGGGTGCTCAACCTAAAAATTGAGCCTGGTAAAGCTTTCACAAGAGCACTGGTACAAAGATTCCTTATGGGGAAAAGCTCTGATAGATCACAACCTGGGAGGAATTACTGACAGGTTGTAATGACGTATATCCTGGCATTAAGTTGTACAGTTTGGTCAACCCAGATAACATAGCATGCTGTTACAGATTGAAACTACATTGCTCAAACAATCCTGGAGTGATGGCCATTTTCCACAAAGTGTCATTTTCAGGGAGAAACAAGAGACATTCAATTTGAAATACTATAAAAAATCGAATTGTGCTTGTCTGGATTTCACTGAAACACAGGGCAGGGAGCCAGGTACTCACACCGCACCTTCCCCTTTCAGTCACATAAGATCTTTAATGAACTCCAGAATCTGAAGTTACTATACAGGGGGGAAACGGGAAGGGAGAGAGAGAGAAAATACACTCCATGGGTGTCTCGACCTCCAGATACCAGGAGCATGAGCTGGTGGGAGGCATGAGGCAAGGACCCTTGTTATGCAATGGACTGACTGGTTACCCCATAATCCTATGAAACAAGCCATCCTTACTGTAAATATACTTATGTACTTGTGTAATATGTATGCCTTGTGAGTATCAGTAAAAAGGTTTAGCAGAGTATTGAAAGCAGAGAGGCCGTGACTAACCTCCAGGCAGATAGGATACAGTCTGGAAACGGAATATGAAGATCTGCCTGCAATAGAAGAGACTCGGAGTGAGAATGAATTGGGGTGCATAAAGTTGAAGCTGAAATTCCAGAACAGCAGCAAGCAAAGCTCTCTGTTGAAGGAGGAGTTGACCGGAGCTGCCCTAATCATCCCAGGGAACCAAAGGGAAGCAAAACAAAAATGTCTAGGAACACAAACAGTGAAAACTATGTGACCAAAATAGAGATCTTATCTAACGGGCGAAGTGTAATACTGTGACTGGAGGCTTTATTCTTCCAAGATTTTACTGAGCAGAATTATCCCAAAACTTCAGGCTTCTTCCGGGATGTTCAAACTAGTCCAGAATACTCTGGATCCTTCCACCTTGCCCCACAAGTGCTAACCTATTTTACCCTGTAAATCCAAAATCCTCTGCCTCCACAGTCACCAATGGCTCATCTGCCACAGTCTGCAATGCCTGCCCATAGCAGTCTTTTACCGTGGAGTCTGAGAAATGTGACCATATCCCTGCGACAATGGGCAAAATCCCTAGTGAGCACATACTCCAGGACTCCAGACAGTGCGCACCATCCAGACTGCAAGTTTGGAGAAAGGATCAAATGTATCAAGGTTGTGTATTCATTTGATAGTACCCTCTCCTCTACAACGAAGAACCTAGTAACGTCTTTAGGAAGTGAGGGTGATACCAAGTTGGCTGTCTCCCATTTATGTGCCTGCAAGAGGGGTGGCTTCTATAGGCCATGCCACTCCCAAGTTTTGGAAGTGTGTGTGTGTGTGCATTACACAAATATTTTACACAGTTCTCCCATTCAAGACTTCAGTTTGAGTCCCTTGGCTCACCTCAGAGTTGAAAGCTGATGAGGGCTGAGACCAGCCACTAACTTTTTAGCACTTATTCACTTAATCAAGATTAGACATTTAGTTCCAATCTTTGTTTTCCTTGAGTTGAAGGACTTTGCCATTTTACATTAAACAATGTCATGGAATAAGTCTTATTATTTATCACCAGTTTCAACATACAATTGAGGAGAATACTAATATTTGTAAGAGTCAGGAAAACCAGTGCAGGAGTAAACGGTCAAAGAGGGTATCATTGACCTAATAGAGACATCTGGTTGGAACTTCACCTATTGTAATTACAGACAAGGCACATTGCTATTTGAGATTCAGTGTACACCCACAGAGTCTTAATCAAAACATTGTTGTGGATAACATTCCCTTACCAAACTTCAATGAACTCATCTTATTCTTGAAGGGATGGACATATTTTTTCAAACTGACTTGCGCAACACACATTGTCAAATCCAAATACACAATGGGCATAAGCCCCTTAGGGCAGTGTTGTCCAACCTTTTTATCGCTGCGGACCGGTAAATGTTTGATAATTTTTCCGTGGCCCGCTTGTCCCATTGTGTGACAAGCGGGCCACGGAAAAATTATCAAACATTTACCGCCCGCCACAGTGGGGCGGCCCGGTGCCGATTGATCCACGGACCGGCACCGGTCCGCGGCCCGGGGGTTGGGGAACACTGCCTTAGGGCATTTATCACACAGGAGGATGCATGTTAATTTATGAGAATGCCCTTTGTCCTTTCTTCAGCTGTGAGTGTTTTTTTAAAGAATGATGGCTGAAACTTTTAAGAGGATATTGAACACGCAAAAGGTGATGGGAGGATTCTTGCAATAAGTCTAACCACTGGCAATCATTTGGGGTAGCATTCCAACCCATCATTCTTTTGCCCACCATATCCCCTCAGATTAGGCCCAGCTATATTAAAATCAGTCTTGACCCTGCTCCAATAAGAACAGTCCAGCCCGAACTGCCAAGTCTGGTCTCCTCTGAAACAGAACATAAGCAACCCAACCCAAGACCTGTTTCACCCCTTAAGGGTGTAAAACAATGGTATTTACTTTCAAGATGTTATATTGATGTTTAGTAAGACTGTTGAAGAGTATAATTTAACACTTAAGCTTTCTTGACGGGTTTTCTGAGGCAGGGCTCGCTGTGAGAAAAGGCTAATACAAATTTTTAGTGGGAGAAATTTATTTTTTGGACAACTAGCATAAGTCAACAGAAAGTTTAAGTTTTTCCCTTTTTCTGGTGAGGTTGATGAAGGTGAAATGACCACTATCGTGACCATTAATGTGCTGGAGAAAATTTGTATGGGGTAGGGTTTCCCTTCACTTCACTAGAGGTGAAGGAGTTTCTGGCATTGTGCAAGATTAAGCATAGTGGCACGGCATTTTATAACCCTCAAGCCAACAGGATTGTGGAGAGGGCCAGGAGAATGGACAAGGGGATAATCAAAATAGCACTGGCATATGCAAAGAATTGTTGTAGAAATGGTGTGGTTTTACCACAGGACTGTTAATAGTGAGACCCAGCAATCACTGTTTGTGATTATAGGGGGGAAGAACCAAATACTCAAATGGTTCCCACATTGATGAAGGAATTGGTTTTGAGTGTAAATTTGAAGTTATATTTCATATAGGAGGTTGTGTGAAGTTCAATGATTGGGTCAAAGTTTAAGTTTGGCTGGGGGAGGAAGGGTCAGTTTGTCTAAATTCACAGGCTCATTCAAGGTTAAGGAGGTGCATGATTTGCATGAGATCTTGGAGAATGGTGAAAAGTGGAACCGTAGGAGTGTGGCACAAGAGCTGGAACAACCTTTCCCTGCACCTCAGACAAAGCTCATCGCTCACCATCTTCAGGAAGAACCTCAAGACGTGGCTCTTCAATGAGGCTGTTCTGATGAGGCACCCCCTTGCCCCCTCCCACCCCAGCACCTTGAGACCTTCACAGATTGATTGATTGGCACTCTACCAGAGAGGTGGTAGTTATAAGCACAGTGTGAGTGAAAATTGCTGTAGTTTCTGGCTGGTGGCTGACTGAATTGTGTAGCTCTCGAGGGGAAACAGTTGAGGGGCGGTCTAAGAGTGAGTGGTGAGGTTGGGGTTGCTGGCTCTTTGAGCAGAGGGTTATCTTCTGAGCATTCTTCTTTACAAGGAGACTGCATTGTTTTGCATGAACAGAGGGCTTATAGACCCACGTGTCCTTACATGGTTATGTAGGATATGAAACCTTGTCCTGGGTTGAGGATGCCACACCCTTTTCGTTTTTGTGTATGTTAAGTCTTTTCTCTTGTTTTTATGTTGGGATCTCTGTTACATTTAGTTTCCATTTTATTTTTACAATTCTATTGTTTTCTTTGTGTTCTGAATATTCAGTGGAAGAGGATATGTTATGTCTTTAAGGCATGCAAGGAATGCTAATGTGTATTTTGTTCTTCTGTTGTTTCTTGAGTGCTAGCAGTCCATGTCCAGGCAGTTGATTCCTGGCTGGCCTTGGATTACCGTGCTCAGGTTGTGCTCTACGATACTTCAGGCTGCATCCTAACTTCCTTCATAACGGGTGATTAAACCCATTGACTGTTTCACTATCTGATACTTGGTCAGCAGCTGTGGTGTTCCTATATAGCAGTGGGATCAATGTTCATACTTTGGAAATATGTGTTGGATATGATGGTCACAAGTTTAGTTCTCACAACAAACTCCTCTTTTCATCGTTCTAAGGGTGACTTAATACCATTTTGTTTGATCACACATACGCATATAATTTACAGTACTCCTTAACTGCAAAATTGTGCTTACACATACCATATAACAATACAAGAACACGTGTCTACTTACGCACCTACATATGTATGCACTGGGTTGGTTGAACTAAAGCAGGAGAGGAACTTCGCATATTCTCCCCTGCCAAACTAGTCTTGTGATTCAATCAATGTGTTAGCCTAAGCCCTTGGGCCCCTCTTTTGCCTGATTTTAACATTTCCCTTGGGTAAGGATGGGGAGGTTGGTGAGGGTGCTGCATGGTATCTAATGGTATTTCTGTAGCACAAACCTAGCTGGGAAGCAATGAAGTGCCCAACGGTACACTTCTGGATCATTTGCAAGGTGACTGTTATAAAGTAAGTTTCCATTATGTGAGGAGGTAATGCTCTTTGTGGGGCTTTGGCTAGATTTTTGTTATGAATTGTAGGAGGGGTAAAGGAGTTATGAATTGGGAAGTATTTCCATATCCAGGAGGAATATACTGGGAATGCTAGCCTTCTAGTCTAGGATTTTTCTTCTGTTTCCTTGTCTCCAGTCTGGTGATATCCTAGATATTGGTATGAGAGCACACAGAAGCACCCCAAATGCTCCCATCTGGATGCTTGGCTAGCTCTAGCCTTTCTTCATACATACTGAATAAATACCACTTCCAGACTGACAGAAAGCTCCTCTTATACTTTATGCAAAAGCCCATTTGCCTTATTGTATAAGTCAAGTCAAGTCAAAGAAGTCTTTATTCGATATTTCATCATAAAAGACATGCTACACGTCATAATACTTATAAAATTGTCAGTGCTAATGATTATAACAATAAATACAATATTTCATAAAAGCTACTAAGAACGTATTAAATCTATCTAATGCATCATTTGTTAAATATTTTAACATAATAATAAAAAGGAGTACATTACTTTAAAAAGGCTCAGTTCTAAAATTCAGGATAATTTACTTATCTAAAACATGTAGCTGTTTTAGTGATTCAAAACGAATTATCCATGCCCACCCCAGGAATTTGGCCACCCCTATTGCTATAGTAGGTGAAGGATCAGTTTTAAGGATCCTACAAGCAGTCTCGGCCGATTGTGTGCCCAGACTTTTGCACAGGGGTACCAACCACTTCTTCCTTGGGGCAGCATATAATGGACAAACAAAAAACAAATGGCTCACATTTTCCCGCATTTCAGTACACAATGGGCATTTATCTGGGCCACCAGTACCCCAGGTGGAGGTTAAACACCTTAATGGTAATGAGCCCACTCTAACTTGGTGATATAATTTACGGTCCATGGGTTTTGTTATAACATCCCAGTACTTTTCAATTGCAGAGGCATCTTTCACGTGTAAAAATGTTGTTGTAAGGGAACTACCTATAAGGGATGAGTGTCTTGTGCCTACCACCCATTCCCAATATAGTTGTTTCAGCACTTTTTTTGAAGGAAAGGTAGCTGAGTCAGGGTTGTGCCAAAGGGCACCTAGACCCATGGCACAAAGAGTGGTTCTAACACCCTTAAACCAGCCAATCTTATCAGATCCTAGGGTGTCCCTTACCTTGAGACATGCTTTCGCATATAATAACAGCTCTGGGGTAGACCACAACCTCCGCCAGAAGGCCAAGGGCCGAAATCTGGCTTGGTCTTCCACCGGTTGGAGCCCAAGGTCATAAAGGAGCGGAATACGTGGGGATGACCTCGGAAGACCAACCGCCCCTCTTGTAAATTTGTTTTGGGCCAGCATCAGTCGGTCCAGATTGCTATAACCCCAAAGCTCTGCCCCATACAAGACTGAGGGAAGAATTTTTGACCCATAGATTTCCATAAGTGGGGACATCGGGCGGGTAAATGATCTTTTATATTCCTTAAGAAGGGCTCCGCCTAGATGAGCATGTTTAAGTGCTTGGATATCAATCTGGGGTTTCCAACTAAAATTGTCACTAAAATGCACACCCAGATATGTAAATTCATTAGTTTGCTCAAGAATAGCACCACACATTTTGACCCTTGCCACAGTTTGTGTTCGACCTCTTAGTACCATAAATTTTGTTTTAGAAACATTTACTTCTAGCTCATGCTCGTCACAAAATAACTCAAATCTGAGTAGGGCCTGCTGGAGCCCTTGCCTAGTCTTTGATAATAACAAGGTATCATCCGCGAACATGAGCAATGGTACTTTCATTCCCGCTATCTGGGGAGCATCCGTGGGATGTGTTGCAAAATATTTGGTAACCCCGTTAATAAACAGGGAAAACAAAGTGGGAGCCAGGACACATCCTTGTCTAACACCTTTCAAAACATGGAACCTGTCCGTAACCTCGCCAGGCTTACCCCAGCGGACTTGGGCATAGGTGTGTGCATGAAGATTCACTAGGAGTCGCACTAGAGCCCTGGGCATTCCCTGTTCCAGTATGCAATCCCATAATTTAGGCCTAGGAACCAAGTCTAATGCAGATCTTAGATCCACAAAAGCTGCATATAACTTGCCCTTACCCAAGAAAACTGTTTTCCAATATAAGAGGGCAAAACGAAAGGCTTGATCAAGGGTGCTTACATGAGGTCTAAAGCCCGCCTGCAACGGAGTCAAAATATCTGAGTCTGTTATCCATTCCTGTATCCTCCCTAAGACGAGGCGCGCTATAATTTTTTGGATCGCATCAATAAGGCTGATAGGCCGGTAGTTTGAGGGTACTGAGCGATCGCCTTTCTTGTATATAGGAAGGATTTCTGCCCCATACCATGAATCAGGAATTTTAGCGCCTGCAGCAACTGCATTCACCAGGTGGAGTATATAAGGTACCCATAGGTCCTGGTCTTCCAAAAAAATGTCTGCTGGAATACCATCTGGGCCAGGGGCCCTCCCTTTGGGAATATTTTGCAGGCAATTGATAACTTCAGTAGCTGAGAATATTAACAGCTCGGCGGGCTCAAGACGGTAGGGTATAGTCACTTCTACTGTATAACACTTAAACTGATCCTCAAAAATTTTTACCCACTGATGATTAGAGACAGATGCTGGGCTATAGTGGGCGTCCTGCGAGATACCCCATCTCATGAGATACCAAAACTGTTGCATGTTGCGTTTACCACAGGCTTCTGACAGCATAAGCCAGCGTTCCTCGTCCCACTTTTGTTTTGCTTTGCGTTTTGCCTCATTATAGAGTTTTCTACAAGATCTAATCTGGCTATGATTTTTGTTTTTAATAGCCTCAAAGAGAACTCTTTTTGTCAAACTACACTCTTTATCAAACCAAGTAGGGGATGAGTATTTCTTGGGCCTAGGTTGTTTAGGGATATGTTTGATGAACAACTTTTTAAGTTCCTGAAACAAGTCAGAGTGGGTACGTATAAGTTTGCTGTTAATCTCGTCCTGTGAGCCACAATTGTTTAAAAGCTCCACAGAGCTAGACACTAAGGTTCTTATCGCCCTACGGGCCCCAACGTCCACGGCTATTTTGGGCCAACGTACCCTGCGCATGTCATTGCTCACAATGACCTCTCGTGCTGTTATATTAGGACCACTACCCTCTGACCTCTGAAAGCTGGAATCCCTTAAGGTCAAAACCAGCGGGTCATGATCACTCTCTGGGCGTTCCGTAACTAGCATATCAACAACTGCAAACCACTGCCTCACATCGACCAAAATATAGTTGATACGACTACTGTGTCTGCCGTTGTTGAACGTATGCCTGCCCTTCCTATCTGACTTGACCCTTCCATTAACAGCTCTTAGACCCATATCCAGGCATAGCCCCTTGATATAGATGGCTGAGCTCGACCACTTAGCAATCGAGGGTATCTCAAGTTGGGGAATACCCCAGGATAGATCCTCCTCCTCGGTGAGCGGGCCGTCCTCAATACCCAAGGGCTCAAAACAAGTATTAAAATCCCCCATCACAATCTTGTGGCCATCGGTCGTTGATCCTGATAAAATGTCATCCAACAGGAGGAGGGTCGGAGAAACCGTTCCTCCCTGGAGGCCCCTGACATAAATATTAACCAACAGGATGTTTGTACCTTGGTTGGACTTTATCGTTAAGGCAATTATGTCTGGACTATCAATTGACACTTCTTCAACTCTTACACCCGCACTTTGGCGGACCCAAATTGTAAGACGTCCAACAGGACGCCCTTTCTGGCCTCTAATTGCTGGCTTGCTAAAGTTCAGATACCCCACCCAAAATATCGGTGTGATAGCCCATGTTTCCTGGAATGCAATTATATCGCCCTGATCAATGAAGTCCCTCCAATCAGGAATACACTGGCTGGACTCCAGACCGGCTATGTTCCAGGATATATACCTGGATAACATGTCAACAGGCTCAGCTAAAGCAGTGGGTGAGTCCATACTAAAATTGGGTAATGCAGACAATGTACCAACAGGGGAAATGTCAGGATTATTACTTGGATCTGTGGCAATAGCCTTCCAGCTTATATCTTCCATGTGGGGGGATTTCAATAAAGTTAAATTAACTATTTCTTCTCTACCAATCAGTCAATCATTCTCATCTAGACAGGATAACGGCCCATATCTCCCGGCAGTAATCAAGGGTTCAATGCTTTCTGGTGCGAACCAGCCCCTGGGAGGGTTAATGACATTTTTATTAATCTGGGAAGGCACCTTCACCTCGGGATACACCGTAGGATAAAAATCTGGGAGTTCCCAAGTGACTATTGGTCCATCTGCAAGTTGCGGGCACCAGCCTCGCAAAAATGGGACCACATTTGTACTCCTGAAATTAACTATTACCAGATCACCTGGAATATCTTTAATCATGTGGCCAAGCCAACCCACCCTTCTCACATTTAAAATTTTACCATCAATGGTAGGGGGGAGGGGTCTATTCTTAGTAAGCCAGAAGGCTACTTTATTTTTTAAGTCATTGTAACCTTCTTTTTTACCTGAACTAAGTTCTGGCACTCCTGACAATATACATACAAATGGAGCGGCCTCAGGTGGGAGATCAATCCTAACATTATAATTATTGATGTGCTCTCTTACTTCCTTGTGGACTCGAGTTGGTTGTGGCCTACCCTCTAGGGACCCTCGAATCACTTCGGGTACCCTAGGTATAGTGGGCTCAGCCTCCAAACTTGTTTCGTTACATGGGGCTTTATGTCTTAAACTGCTGCCCGTGAGTATTGCCTGCTCAACACAATTTCCAGATGGTAAACCAAGAGGTACCGTTAGTACAGCTGCTGGTGTCGATGTGGCTTGTACCCTCAAACTGTGGACCTCTTGGGTAAGTACTTCAATTTTCAACAATAGTGTGCTAAAAATTTCAGCCATTTTTGCCGCTAACTTATCCTCTACTGTTGCCAGTATATTTTCTATATACTGCCTGTTGTGACAGCAACCCGCTGGCTTATCAGATCCCCCGTCTAATCCCTTTGGTTTAATAGTATGGGTTTTTGCTTCGAGGGACTTTCGAGAATTGCTGACCTTCCCCGCTCCTCTTTTGCCCAACGACTTTCTACAAGCCCTAACTGCTCTTGCTGGTTGGGGGGGAGTATCTGCCATAACCACGGGGCTAAATGGGCTCTCGCCGGTTGTACCCATTGAGTCTAAGGGATTAGAATATATCTGTGCCTCAGTTAGTATCATATCCTGATCAGTGATGGCGCCCAGATCCTCAAAGGTAGACACTGTATGTGGGGAGGAACTAGGGTGTGTCTGAACAGGGGAACCTCCTTTCCCTAGGGAGACTCTACGATCACTATTAATCTTTTTAACCACTTTAACCAGGTAGTTATCAAGCATAGTAGCCCCTGTTTTTTTGGCGGAGTTATTACAGTTAGCCATCATAGGTTGGTTGGCTGCAGTAAGTACCACCAGCTATAATTCAGCAATACAAAACACAAAACCGCGTAGTCAAGATGTACTACAAATAATTTACAGTTTAGGCCCAGTCCCGTCTCTTCCCCCTGCCCGGTGCAGTGTACCTTGTTGCAGTTTAAGGGCCCGGGGGGCGTGGCAGCACTTTCGCGCCACTTAGCGCACAGGAAACCCAGAGAATTCGGAGTATTGTAGATCTCCCTGCGTGTTTTAGCAGGCAGCAGGCAGCCTACTACGGCGGCGGCGATCCGAACCGGCAACCCGGTGCCCTGCAAGAGTGTGCTGCTGGTTGTCTCCAGTGCCGGGGTCTGCCTCTTGTGCCCGGGGTCAGTCTCTGATGCGGGTCCTGTCACGGTGCTCGGGGTCAGTCACTAGTACCCAAGTTGTGGTGCCTGGAGGTCAGTCACTTGTGGTGCCTGTGGCCTGTGGCCAGGATCAGGCTCTAGCGCCCAAGGCCAGTCTGTGGTAAGGGATCAGACACCGGGACCTCTCTCTGATGCCACAGTCAGTTTCCGGTGCTCGGATCGCTGGCTCCTCAGGCCCCTCCTCGGGTCCTTTTAGGTGAAGGAGTGTGTAATGAGGTCTACTATGACACCCTTGGGGCTCTGTGGAAGTCTCGGAAAAGTCTCGGAAAGTCTCCGTGGAAGTCTCTGTGGAGGGCGCAGGTCACCGGCTACCCCTGCACGCAACGGGACTGCGGGTCAGCGATCTCTCCGGGGGCGCAGTCAATCACCTCCAAGGGTCTCAGCCCTGCCCTGCCCGGGAGTCGACGGGGCGTCAGAGGGCCTAACAAGGGTCCCCGTTGTCCTCAGCCTGTCTCTTTCTCTGTCTCTGGGTCCTGAGGGGCCTCTGACTCTCCCTCGGTCTTGCCCCTCGGCCGCTCTCAGTCACCGGGCCCCAGGGTCGTCCCTCGGCGTTCTCGGGTGCAACGCAGGGGGATCTCGTAGGGGGGCGCGTACCGGTGAGAAGCCGCTCGATCCAGCTCCAAGCTCCTCGCCTTTCCCACGGGCCCTCGCGCCCCCCCCAAATGCAGCAGTAGCGGTGGTGGAGGCAGCTGCACTCTGACGTGAGCCAGAGAGATCTCGCGCTGGGGGGCGCGCGCCGGCTCCAAGTTTCTCCCCCCACAGGCCCTCACGCCCCCCCCCAAATGCAGCAGTAGCGGTGGTGGAGGCGGCGGCAGCGGCAGCGTCCGTGCTCTGCGCCGCGCCGCGCTGCACTCCGACGTGAGCCACCCGGCACCTGCGTGAGTTTCAGCGTTTCGCGTACGGTCTTTCCTCTTTCCAGTTTCTGCCCTTTTGCATCTAGAGAACACAGAGTTTCCTGTTCCAGAGGTGACGCAAGGTGGCCATTTTTTGCCCCCCTCTTATTGTATAATACCAATATAGCTGGTTACCCTATTGCATAGAGTTTGAGCACCTAATTTTCACCAGAGTGTGTCTAGCAAATTTCTTCCATTGCTGGTACATACTTATTATCCCACGTGAGGGTCATGTTGGGTAGCAGCTCAAACAAAACTATCCACTATACTGTAATTTTCTGTGCCTGTTAAGGTCCCCACTTACAATGCAAACTTCTTTGTATGAATGCTTTTTATAATACTGTCTCATGTGGGAACAACTTAACTCTGCTTATTTAGGTAGGGCCTGATTTAGATTTTGGTGGATGGGTTATTCCACCACAAACGTGATGGATGCCTGTCCACTGTATTGCGATCTCCTTAGGCTATAATGAGATCATAATACAGCAGACGGAATATCTGTCATGTTTGTGATTGAGTAACTCCCTTCGCCAAATTCTAAATAAGGCCCTTAGTCATTTCGGCAAAGGGGCCCCATTTTCCAGCATCCACATTGTTGTAGCGCAAAAAATTGCTTCATTGCAGTATTTTATTTCCATAACAGCTAGGGCCACCATATCACACAGCTTTCAACCTAATACCAAATCATTACTGTAGCAAAATGTCAGACCTGTTGGCTCTGCCAGTACTTATTCTAAACTGCTCCCTACTCTCTTAGCACTCGCATCTGTTCCTCCCTTCACCCATTCCCATTCTTCTTTGTCTCTTTTCTTGTTCTCTCATTTGTCTATCTTGCCCTTCAGCTCCTGCTTTCTGTTTAGGGGTGTAAGCAGAGATAGGAAACAGACTAACTGCAACCCTTACATCGTAGTCTACAATTCACCTTTACCCTGCCTCATGTTGTGCTTTGCACAAGCTTCCAATTCTCTAAATTTTAGGACTTGGAATTTTTGGGGGATTTTTGATAACACACACCCACTTTCATGGATGGGCTATTTTTACGAAGAGGAAGCCATTAAAGCATCTTCGCTTTAGGAAAATGTTTGCATGTCCTTAAAAGGCAGGGGTGCAATGTGCAAGACTGAATTATCTTCAGCACCTCTTCCCTCTAAGGTAGCTGCAATAGTAGCCTCAGGGCTGAGTTTCTTGTGGCAGTGACTGAGGTGCAGTCTCCACACCAATCAGGATTCTCCTGTCGGGTGACTCTGCAAATGTGTCCTTCGCAGTGGCAATATCTGTATCTCAAGCCGGTGGCAAACTACTCTCCTACATGCTCTGGTAGAGTGCTCTGGCACCCCACCTTGTTTCCAGCATGGGTCACTCCTGTATCATTCTCTCAGATAGTCTTCTTCTTCCTGGGAGCCTCACCCCAGCAGCATGCTGGTCTCTCTTCACCATCTAGACAGTCTCTCTTGATGCAGGACAATACACACTCCTTCCCTCTCTCAGCAGATTGGTGGGCTTCTAGAGTCTTTTACAGACCCACAGCTCTTCCAGCAAAAAGTACTCACTTCAAGTGATATCTCCCTCATCATTGGGGGACTGATTGTCAGCCAGGTGCCAGCCCTGGCTGCACAGCAGTTTTTTGAGTACTTTGTGGAGCACTCCCTTCCTTCGTCAAGAAGAACTTGGAAAAGGAACACAACAGGGTGGTTTGGATCCCACATTTACACACATTTATCAGACAAGTTTGGGTTTGTGTCCTTTCAAAAGTAATTTACAGACTGATCGTCAGACACAGCCTTTTGTGTTAAGCGATGCTCCTCACAGTAGGAAGCACAGGGGTTGAAAGAAACTTCCTCACTTTGAACAACCAAAATTGCAGCCTCACCTCTCACACCACTAACCACCAAAAAGGTATTGACCAGGAAGAACTAATACGTAGCCCCATGCTAACAAAGTCTTCATGGAGTACCTAAAGATATCCCTGTCTCCATCATCCTCACTTCAATGTCTAGGTCTCCACTTGGCAGCCAAAGGACTGCAATCTATATACTGTCACTGTCTGGGTAAATTATCCTCACCCTCCAACCTGTACCATGCGAACACTAGGGGCATCCAAATGGATCCCACTAACTTCAATACTGAGAAACATACACATACCGCCTGCAACATATTATCATTCATGAATCACTTGACCACTGGACATGTATGCATTCCACTTGTGCCCCAAATATCAGTGTTACGGTCTGGGTCCACATACAGCATACATTTACAAAGTGGGGCAGTTGATGGCCCTCTCACTGACCAAGAGAAAAAGGTTGAGTCACACTGTAAAGCACACACATTGTATGCTATCAGCACTGCTTTACTTGATAAACTCAACACAGAGACAGTAGTCCACTATCTGCTATAAGCCTAAGCTCTTGTAACCCTCTTTTCCCTGACCTTAACATATCGTCTATTGGTCTCAGCACAGGTGCCGAATCTCTTGTTTTCATGAGCAGACCTAGGCCTCTGTGCATACACTAGATTAGTGTGATGCCAGTGTCAAAATCAAAGTCAGGACACCAAGTTCACGTGCAGTTGAGTATTCAGGACAGAGGTGTATGCCAATTTACCATGCAGATCACATTACCATCCCCAAACTTGTGGTACACATGCCCTTTGATGTGGTGGTGTGCTTTCATAAGGCTTGTCTGTCTTGTCTGTTCCTTCCTGGTATGTTGTGAGCTGCAGAAAACCTGGGAGAGGGCAAATGTGAGCCTCCTGAAAAAGACAGGGCTCAAAGTGACTTGACTGTACTTAGGACATTGTCCCTTGTAAGAAAATTGTTGTACGGTGGGAAACTGTAATGAAGGAGAAGGCCGTCTGAAGAGGCACCTCCTTTGACTTTTTTTTTTAAAGCCATCAAGGTTTGGTTGATCGGGTTTGGGATACTGAGTTCAAGAGTTTTTCATCGATTTGCAGTGGACCACACTTGACTTAAATTGTTCTGCCTCTTTGAGATTTCCAGTTGAATCTCCTTTGTATGAAGAAGTCGCTTGTGCATGATCCCGAAATTTTATTTGGAAATATAAAATCTTGGTGAAATATGTGAAAGCTAAGCATATGATGACCGTGGATTTCTTCTCTTCTGCTGTTGTGGATTTGGGATTAATGAATGTTGTTTGTGTGGAAGAGGAAATGTGGGTTGTGTGATTCTGAGGACAAAGGGCAAAATTAAACTTTGCAGGCAGTCGTGAAACCATCTTGTGGTGGAGGCAGTTACTTTCTCTACACCATCGGCAGCCATTGTAATGGACATCTTTCTTCCCAAGCCCTCCCAGCATGCATGACAGGAGCAGCTTTGATGGGAAATTGTGGCATCATACCTGCCTTGCCAGCATAGTGGAACTGTTGTTACTTATGTTATTCCTGGTGATGGACGCCCAAAGTGGGGGCCAATATCCAGGGAGCATACAAAAAATGTCCCCATGTGCTGGTGTTTACTTGCACATGGGGGATAGTTAGAAGGTTTACTGGGTAGGACAGACATGGTTTCAAACAGCAACCTCAGAGAGAAAGGCCACAATCAGGAATGACATTGGATTTGAGGGGCTGTCCTCACTTGATGGCAATTCTGTCATTGTAAGGTCTGCTAAAAGGGTACCCTAGGTAGTGGTGCTGGTCGGCACCACTGCACTTCGGCACACTACAAGCCACCACCCTCTAAATAGGGGAGAGGATCAGAGAGGTATGAGGGTTATACCTCTTTTTAAGGACTGTCCTGTTACTGTCCACCTCTCCGTAATGCTCAGAATATTGATACTGCCACAAACACCGTGCAGCAAGAATGACTGTGTCCCAAGGCATTTCCATCCGAGCTTTAAATATGTTTCTCAGGAATTGTTGGGTGGGAGAGGTTTATTGCTGTCAATAAAACAGATCGTTCTGGTTTTACATGAACCGTTAGAGTGAATCGTTAATGAATTAGTAAAAATAAATATATTAAATTCAAAAGAGGACTTTGTTCTAATATTTAAGACTATTACAGTGGAATTTTGGTGGCCTGAAATTGATCATGAAGTTGATTGGCTGAACTTGACAGACTGATTCGAGAATGCAAGCTTCATGCAGGCATGAACAAGGTATTGGGTGCACTTTGCCTCCAGTGGTTTCTGTTTGTTGGAGGAAAGGTATGTTGCATTAACTTCTTTGGATATATTAGGCCCATTTAAAATATTACCTATGACACAGAGTTATATAGTTTACAAATGGTTATTTACGGTCAGGTTTACGGTCAGGTTTGGAGAGAGGCAGCTAAGGCCATCAGAAAAGGGGTGAAGACAGGCCATTATTTTTCAGACACCGGGTTTTTCCAGAACTCTGCTCGCTCCAAAATGTATTTTGAAGCAAACATGCCTTACTTATTGTTGCCAACTAATATGATTTGCACAATTAAAAGACAGCACATGCTGACATGCGGACCTGGCATAACATTTTTGTGCGAAGTCCGACAAAAACTTCTGTAGTTGTTTTAGTTCCTGTAGGCAACTACCATGCAACATGTGATCAAATGTTTCAATTGGGTTTCCACAAGCGACTGACAGATAATGGTATCATAAGCATCTCTCCCACTGCTTTGGGTGCTGCCTTTGTAGCACATCTGCGACCGTGTCACTTACAGGTCATCAGGTCCGTAAATGGTAAATGCAAAGACATGCAATGAAAACAGCCCAATGCAAAAATGGTGAACAGGGATCATGGAAAAGTTAATCAAATATTGTGCGCCCGCACTGCAGTTTTTCTCTTTTCCTTGGCCTCTGTGTACAGTCACCTCCTGGCCTCAGGCTCAGCCTATAGAACAGCACTCACTATTCAACAAGTCTCTGTGCAACTACCTCCTGGGTGCAGATTCAGACGGACTTTAGCTATTTTGCGACAGCTGCCAGTGAAACATCCAAGTGGAAGGATTCAATCATGTGCTGAAAAGAAAGCCATCAGTTGGCCAATTGTTCTCTTGAAAGGACAAAACTGGTTGCAGGTGGATTTAGAGGATGATGTTGTGACGGACAGAATGTAGAGTGCTGGTGAACCAGTAAGTTGCTGTATGAAGTATTATCTCAAGAAGAATTAGTAATGGATTGGTGATCGGATCATGGTGAACATTTTGGGGTTTTGGTGTTGAAATGAATTTTGGTTTTTGTGGACCAACAAAGGTGAGCGTGTGAAGGATCCCAAGCTGATGGTGTGATGTTATAGGATGAGATGAAGACAGTGGAATGACTACTTTGCGGTTGAGCTCCCCAGCTAGAGATAGATTACCAGGTACACTTCCTGGTGTATAAGCTGTGGAGTGGTGGAGCCAGAAGTAGGGATCCTGTGGGCAGGTATCCTTGGAAAAGAGGAGCGTTGGAGCCAGGGTAAAGAGTTCCATAGAGAGAACATTTTATAGGGACACGGTGAAACTATGTTTTGCATTCATTATGCTAACTTTGTACTTTAGTTGCATAAATCATAGTATTTAAAAATATATTTATATATATATATTTATGGAGCTTATGAAAAGAGGGTGATATATCCGTGACTATCATCAGTGATGAAAATGTTTAACAGGTCTCTATGAAGGTGTCCCTTGCTACAAAGCATGAATAACTCAAACAAGTGAGTTAAAGAAATTATTTTTATATTTTTTATTTTGGAAGATCGCCAGCAAAACGCTTGTATAAAGAAAGAGAGGGCTTATAAAATAAGTTTGCCTTCACAAAGTCAAGAGTTAAAACTACAGCAGGACATTCCTACAAGGCATGCCCTTCTCGAAGAGATCCGTCTTCAAAAGAAAGAAAAAAGGGACAGAAAACATTTATAGGAAGATCTCGGTGTTTTTGCTTTCGTCCTTAGGTAACCAGGCGTCTATGAAGTGTAAGCATTTAAAATTCTTTTAACCATGGTTTTGACATTAAGCCAATAACTTCTCCGTCTAGTCAGCTAGGATTTGGCCTGACCCGGTGGGACTTCTTTCTGCCCCTGTTCACAAAACAAAAAAACAGAGTGTGAGGAAACAGGTTTTCCCCCACTTTTTGTCCCCATCTGGACTGAGCTGCTGTTTTTCCGACCCTGAGAGTGCACTAAGGCCTGCTAACCAGACCTCATTGCCAGTGTCCTAACACTTAACAAAATGTATGTTGAATTGTCTACGCCCAGTTGGCGTAATCTGACTTGCTTATAAGTCCCTAGAATAGAGTACCAAAGGCCTATAAGACTTTGGGCCTGATTTAGAACTCAGAGGACAGGTTACTCCGTCATGACAATAACAAATATCCTGTCCGCCAAAATATATATCCCATAGAATATAATGGGATTTAGATTTCAGCAGACTGGATATCCGTCGTTGTGACAGAGTAATCTGTCTGCCGAGTTCTAAATCGGGCTCAAAGCGTCCCCCATGACTTCAGCACTGTTTGTGCCGGCCTGTGTGTGACAAAGCACAAAATGGCTCCCAGCCTGACGCTGCAGCCTGGAAGAGCAGTTTTAAAACTGCTAGGTCGACATTGCCATTTAACCCAATAGCAAAGCCCCAACTTGCCTTAACAATATATATGAGTCTCCCCTATGAAAAGCCTATGGAGCCCTAAGGCAGAAAGCTGTGTATTAACAAGTATGGCAGATACCTTTAATATGTCCTAAAACCAAAACTACCAAGTTGCCTTTTTTGCTGTGGAAAAGTTAGTAGCCCCATTGGCTAACACAGAATTACCGGCTGACTTCTCAATGTGGAATGTGACTCCTAAAATGGGTACTTCAAGGTATAAAATTAACTGTGGCATTAAACCCGACCTAATGCCCAAGTAAATTTAAAATGAAAGCTGAAAAAGCCCACTCTGGCAAATCATTTGCATCATTCTTCCAATCATTGCCACTGGGCCACCCAAGAGACTGATCCTTGATGGCCAAAATTTGCACCCAAGTCTGCTGGACTCAGGGTTGTCCTCTGGTCACTAAAGACAGACAGCAGCCTTAACCAAAGGATACCGCTGGGCCCACTGGAGATCACAGCCCAGCCGCAACGGGCCTTCGTGTGGAACTGGACTTGCAGCTTGACAGCTTTTGTGACCAGGTAACTGTCAAGATATTCCTTAGTGACCCTCTTGACCGTCTTCCTTCCAGATCTGGTCACCCTATTTGTGCCAGAGCATCCGAACACAACTCTTTCAAACTTTTCGAAAGTTTCTAAACGTTACAGTTCCAATGCTTGTTTGCACTTTTGATTAAAAAGCTGAGATTTACATTCTACTTAAAAATCTATAACTCTGAAACCCTCTGGTGGATTTTGCTCATGTTGCTGTCTAAAAATTCAGAAAAATATAATCTATTGTTAAAAATTGGGGTTGGATTTCTTTCGTGTTGCATGACGCATGACGTATATTTTGTTGTTTGATGCTTCTAAATGCTGTTCCTTTGTTTAAGTCTTGTTGCTTCAAGTCACAGCTACCTAGGATTGAGCTAAAGGTTTTACAAACGAGCCAGAGCGAATCAAAGACAGTTTTGAAAATGTATTACAGGGTAAGGTTGTACCACTGTGCCATTTAATACACCACAATCCTCACACAGAGCAAAGCATCATAATTGACCAAAAGCTGTCCTTTTCAGGTGCAAAAGGTAGTATTACATCTTCCCTTGTTGCCCAATTCTAATCATGCCTCATTGATGGCAGTGCTTTAAATGAGCTGATGTTACAGGTAGTGAGGACTGGTACTTATTTTTGTTGACCAGGACTTATTTTTCATTATCAGAGCTTGACTGAGAGCAAGAGAGAGAAAGTCAGGAAAGCGAAAAGGAAGGATGAAGATAGAATTAGGGCAACAGTTCTAATGGAGAAACAGGATTGGAAAACAGCCTACAAACGTGATAGACACAGGAAGTGTAGGACTGTTGAAGAAAGAAGAGTGAGGAACTTCAAGGCTTGGTAGCCTTGGGATTTGACAACCCAATTTTTGGCAGTGCAGGCAAGATTTTAAGAAACACTTTGGGTGCTTCCACTTTTTGTTTTTCAGATTATAGCCCTCACTGCAGTCTTGTCTTTGAGCTTCCACTTAAAGAATGGCTCCAGAAGCTGCAGAACTTGACCGTGAGGCTGATGTGCAATTAATTTTTTTTAATGATGTCTCCATGGCTCGCCATGTGATGTATTGGATTGTGGTTGAGAATCAATCCAGTTTATGCCCTACCACTCATTCCAATGGATAGGCCCTGCACTTTTTAACTCCCTTGATGGTCCCTTACATCTCAGCTCAGATCCTTCTGATCTTGTCAGCCATTTCTTTTGCGGGTCCTGAGTTGTAAAGTTGCTCATTGCAGGAGTAGGGCATGTACAGTGTTAGCTCATCAGCCCTAGAACTCCCTCTATCTGGTACTTTGTTCTATTATAGATTACATTTGATTCAGAACGAGCCTAAAAACGCAGTCAATTCTTATTCATCACAGCTTTGATAGCCTAAACTCAACCTGAGATATTTTTATATTAATCTTGCGATCCATCCATTTTCAAGTCTTTCATTGTATTATCGGCCTAGAGTTATAATTGAACGCCTAAATCGAAATGATGGTAAATACGTGTCCAACCTTTTCATGACAGCGTCTGAGAGAAACAAGCCTCTCCATATCTCTGCATGTTTGGGGGTGTCCTGTAACAGATCTTCTCATGGTGTCCAATATCATTCAGCAGGAACAGTAGGATTTGTTCTTTTAGAAGTAACTGAAAAGTCCTGTCTGTGATTAAGCTGTAATCTGCAATTAATGCTTGTTCTAGGTTGCTACCTAGTCTTCGGTCCTGATGATGACTCTTTCAATTCAATACGTTAGGGTCGAAACACCGACGATTTTACTAGAGGACTGTTTAGAATTATGATTTTATGTACACCATACTTTAAACAAGAGTTTTATTGTTGAGTCCGTTCCTGTATTAGTCCTAGATTTATATTTATGCTTTGTATATATTACCTGTGCACCATAAGCTCGCTCATTTCACTGGCACTGAACCATTTTTTTGAGTACCTCTCTTTTATGATACAATGTGTTCATGTATTCATGAAACAATTGTACAGTAAATAACTCTGACCGTACTCTTTACAAGTACTATATGTAATTTGCCAAAAGTTAAGGCTTACATGTCCCCTGAGGTGACTAGTTTTTGATGTTATTATTGATATACCCCGGTCCCCAGAGCTACAGGGTTGCCCCTTATTTCCCTAACACAGCCAGGATGGAGGTGAAACTATCATAAGTATAATAGTCTTAGTAGGCCTAGTTGTGCTTGTGGTTACTACTTTTTCAGGAATTTTACTGATCACTGGTAACCCCACAGTGGGGCAATAGCTATCCAGGTCTTCCAAACTCAGTGTTTCTCAACAGAGTCGTACTATTCTGCTGGACATTCATTGTCAATTTTTTTTTAACTGAATAGGAGTTATTACAGCACTATTACTTCCCAGCAGACACACTAGAACAGTGGTTCCCAACCTTTTGACTTCTGTGGACCCCCACTTTATCATTACTGGAACCTGGAAACCCCTACTGAATCATTATTGGAATCTGGAGACCCCGGCCTAAACATTGTTGATGTTTTGCAACTAAAAAACTAAACACAAAAACTGCAGAAGCAAGCATTTGTCAATCACATACACAAATGATACATTTTATTTCCTTTAAAATTAAATATAATAAAAAAAAAAAACATTTAAATGTAAAAGGGAGGTTGGAGCTTTTCTGAATGCAATTGAAGCCACACAACGTATGTACTATATTCTGTCTGATGCCTCTGCACTGCTCCCATGAATCAGTCTGAGGATACTAATTTAATGTTTACCCTCCAATTTCGAATTCCTTGACATTTACAGTACACTTTAAAATTTTAAGTTGTAGGGTTTGCCACTTTATTCATATAAACTTTATTAATCTGTTAATATTATTTAATTTTCTAAACAGTTGCAGACCCCCTGAAGAGGCTTGGCAGACCCCAAGGGTCCCCGTACTACAGGTTAGGAATCACTATAGAAGGATGAAGCTTCAGGATGTAGCATCCATGTTTTTGTGAACCTGAAACGACCCCACCCACATCCCATGGATATAAGCTAGTATACATGAATACATGTCGGACCAACGCATGCCTGAACAATGCAGTCAGAACAACAGCGTTGTCACCACCAATGCCTTTACCATGAATGCCTTAACAACGATTTTTCATGGTGAAGGCATTCTGGTGAAGGAATTCCTGGTAAAGGCATGCATGGAGTGGCATGCATGGTTCCAGCATGTGACCACCCCCAAACCGACTGTAAAACTATAGTGACCTCCCCCACCCCACCCTAAAACCACCCTGACCCCTAAAACCTAAACTACCCCTAACCCTGCCCCTAAAACCTAAGCTGCGACCCCCACCCCGCCCCCAAAACCTAAACTACCCCAGCCTCCCACCCCACCCCTAAAACTACTGCGACCACCCACCATGCCCCAAAACCTAAAACTACACCAACCCCCATCCCGACACTAAAACCTAAAACTACAGCGACCCCATCCCTGCCCCTTAAACTTAAAAGCACCCCAACCCCGGCCCTAAAATTACAGCAACCCCCACACCTAAAACCACCCTAGCCCCCCCACCTCTGTCCCTATAACCACCCCAACCCCCCACCCTGCCCCTAAAATTACTGTGACCCTCCACCCTGCCCCTAAAACCACCGCGACCCACAAACCCTCGCCCTAAAACCACCCCAACCCCCCACACCTACTAAAATTACCGCGACCCCCACCCCCAAAACCTTAAAACCGCCCCACCCCGCCCCTAAAACCTAAACTACCCCACCCGCCCCTAAAACTATGGCAAGCCCCCACCCCTAAAATCTAAAATTACCTTGACCCCTTATACTCTGCCCCTAAAAACTAAAATTACCCACCTCCTAAAACTACCCCCCAACCCTACCCTAGTCCCACTTACCTGACCAAGTCCTCTTCGATGTGGAATCTGTTTTCCTCTGCCTTAACCACACATGTTCGTTGTTCCGGACATGCGTGGTTAAGGCAGAGGAATACAGGGTCGTTGTTCAGGAAAGCGTTGCTCCGCTTTCGTGGACAACAACCCTTGTTGTTCCGCCATCGTGGTTTAGGCTACTTCCCAGCATACAGTGCTAGCACCTATGCAATTAACTAAGACCCATACAATTCTCTTAACAGTGGCACCACTTACCTAACTCTTGCCCCAGGCTCCTCAAGCTATTCCTGTTCTCCAAACATGAGCTATAATTGGTAATGTAAGGTCTGTGTGTAAGTACGTATATGAGAAATTAAAACTCCTTTGTGCTTCGAATGCAGCAACATTCAAGCAGACGTCACCTCGTTCTTGCAGAGTTACAAAAATGGTTGGTCTCTTTTGTTCATAACTTTCACTTTTCATCAGCGATCAGATTTATTAGTGTGTGAGAATTTCTTATGCAAAGTCTTCTCACCACCTTGAGAAGATCATGACTTCTGAGCTCACTGTGACAATGACTTCCATTTTAATTACACACACCCTGATGACCACTTTAGAGCTTATATTCTATAAAACAATATTCAGGTTCATTTCAACAGGATGTAAATCTAGTTTTATATTTTCTAAAAAAGTTTAGAATTTTAAACCCAACATCAGAATTTTTTATTAAAAGCCGTCATATCAATACCTGACGACCTATTTTGTCTCAACGAACATATATAGTTACATATTGGAAATAATGTGTTTGTGCTATTAGAAAATAAAAATCACGACAATATAAACAAAATATGTTTATTTGCTATTGATTAGAATAATCAAAGAAACAATCATGGTTTTGTGGTGAAGGTCCGTGTCCTGTTATCGGATCCTGGAGCCGGTTTCTCACAGCTTCCCCCAGAAAAGTCAAAGTTCATCCCTCCATGGTGTCTCTGGGTGAAGGATCTCTGGGGGGTTCAGAAAGGTATGGTTAAAGGGTGATTATCCCCTGGAGGTATTCTATGAGTGATAGCAATATTTTAGCAGGTCAGTGTGTGGACAGATGCATGAGGTGCATTTGGGGACCCAGTGGAGTAAACGGCCCACAGCACCCCAATAATGGCTGCCTTTTACGAACTATCTAAGAGGGAACGGACAATTTTCTTGTTACTCCACTGTGTGAAACCTGACTGCCAGTACCCTACTGCAGAAGTACCTCCTTTGGATAGGATTGTGGTCCTTTTGAAAACAGTGTTGTCAACGGAGAACCCCGGGTTGGTTTAAAGGTTGATTGCGGGTACATACTTAGAACACATAAACAACATATGGATGATAAAGATTGCTAGAGTGGGACTGAAGGCTAGCTGCAGAACGGACTGCCTGTGTATCTTTGCCATGGAATCACTGAACTGTCTCCAGATGGACCTACTGGGGTTTCCTCTGAAGGACTCTCAGTGCCCAAGAGCCCAGGTTTACCTATGTATCATGCATACGTACAGTGGTGGGACAACTGGAGAGTGGCAGCAAGAGACCAACCTGTAAAAGGAGTGGCACCTCAAGACACACTGCTTTACACCAAGACATGTCACGGACATTTTTCTAAGGCTGACATAGTGGCCATACGTGGACCTAGAGAGTCCCAGGCAGCGGTCTCATTGGCGGGCCTTCCTGCTCTTCATGCTGCAGGGGATGTCTGCTTCTTTTACGCAGTTGGTTAATCAGTGGCTCCGGTGCTGTTTGGTTGAGTTTCTTGAGGGTAGCAAGGAGAAGACTGAGACAAAAGCAAGGAGCTCTGCGATCTTGACTGTGTCAGGCCTTTAAAAGCAGCTTTGTCTGGCTGTTTCAAAACGGGGGGACCAGGTGCATCTTTAAATGTGATAATTTCTCCTAGAGACACAGATGGACTTGTGTCATTAGATTGGGGAACCAAACTGAACACAGCAGTTTGCTGACAAAGCCTCTACTTCTGTTTACCTTGCCCTCGACAGTCAGAAGTGTACTGAACCACCTGGGTGTTTTCAAGGACATTTATGACCTCCAGGGGCCTCGTGAGCTATGAGGGCCACTACAGAGAAGTTGTTCTTCTCAACTGATGCGATCTGTCCTGTCACCATCAATTGGTTGCTTCCTGACATTTAGTAACCTGTAATCTTGGCTCTGCAAACAAGCCAATGCCCACATTTCCCCCTCGAGTCGCTGTGGTCCCTTGGTGAGAGGACTCTATTCCCATCCAAATCTTCCCAGTCATTTCTGTGACTTGCTCATATGAAGAAGTAGCCCATGCATAGTTTGATTGGATACTTTGATTGGCATCATCTGTCAGCCAAGACATCCGATACTGTTGGCCAACCAGGGCCTGTAAGACAGTTAATCAGTCACTGCCTGAGAAACCCTAGGGTCTGTGTTTCGGTCAGAGGGCCTGGCAGTAGGCTACCACCCACTATTCCGGCGCATGAATGCATGGCCCTGCACCGGGTACTGCATCTCGATGAAGGTGAGCGGGCCTACGGTGACCTCGGATGGGCCCAGAACCTTGAAGCCGCACTTGGAGTAAAAAGGGATGAGAAAATCTTCACACATGAGCATGGCCCGGCGGGCATAGGGCAGACAGCGAAGGTACTGCAGGTAGCGCCACATCAAGATGGAGCCTTTGCCTTGCTGGCGGAAGGTGCGATGCACAGCCAGCACATGGATGTGAACCGTGGTGCCTTCTGGCTTGTGCAGTGTCAGAGCATCCTGGGGAAAAGACAAACAACAAGGCACGCGTCAGTCATTTTATGCACGGCCAGTTAAACACATCTACGCATCTGCCAGCTCTAGAACAACAGGCCTTATCCCTAAGCGCACTCACTTTCAGTGAAAGGGAAATAACTGATTTTATTAAGTGTTTGATTTGAGTTGTGGTTGAAGGTAGAGCCCACCGGCACTCGTTTTTGAGGGCCAGCACATATTTTTCCTCATCAAACTTTGACCCAGAGCAACTGAGAGTACATCTCAAAATGAGAGGAAGAAACAGGCGAAAAACCGTGGCAAAGGCTAAACCAGGGATGAAAATGAACCTGAGCCTATGGGGTAAAGGGTCAGAGAGTGACTGGTGGTGGATGGAAGGGGCATGAGGTGGAATTCAAGACTACACAGTTGTAGTATTACAAACACTAGACATTCAATAGTACCGGCCAGGAGCTTCTGAGCAAAAGTTGGAGTCCCACTTTTTTTTTTTTTTTTTTAAACACAAATAAGCACTAGCCAAAGAAATCTGTGATATGCACGCCAGGTATCTTTTAAAAATAGGCCGTTCACAGTTTTTTTTTTATTTATTTTTATTTTACTTTAGTGACTGAAAGGGAAGAAAAGGGGAATCACAGCGCCATATTGGTGTCCTTACTTGTGCCCCATGAAGATTCTAGGTTTCTCTACCAATTCCCCAGAGCATTGGCTGCTGCCACCACACCCTCATTTCCAAGTCTAAATACAAGATGATGCCGCCACGGTGTCTCTCACAAAGATGCTTTGGTGCAGCAGCCTACTGCCTCCACAGTACAAAGGCAGCGGACACCTCAGAGGCGTTGTCTCTGATGGAAACAGGGACGGCTTTAGGGCTGATGGCATCCAGTGCAACAATCTTTTTCTGCACCCCTCACCCCCCAGTCACCTTCTCCCTGGAATTCCTTACTACCACCCTCCTACAGTGCCCTTCATCTCGCCATAGCCCTTCTCTTACATGCATTTAATTCTTTTATAGCGCTACTCATACCAGTGTAGGGTGTCGGGGTACTTTACATCACACATACATTACACAGAGACAATTAATTGTGTGTAAATCGTTCTATAAAAAACGTTACATAAAACAATGAGGATTACAAGGTATAGAAAGGACATGTCATCCAGAATAGTAGGCAGTATATTTTAAGTGTTTTGTCTGGAGAAAAACAGGTTGGGATTGGCTTTATTAACAATATTGTACTTCTATCCAAACAATCCTTTTTACCAAACATAGGAAAATGAAAGACTGGGAAAAACATTATGTTCTAACCTATACCATCCAGTTTGCATGCAGCTCTTTGATGACAGTTCACTGGTCACTGTGCTGTATTATTAGGATTGTAAATTATGAACTACACATATCAAAAGGATAAGTGACTACAGCAGCAGCCCCCTGATCTATTCACATAAAATGCAGATCTGTGATCTGCATGTCACGTCCTTTGCATCAGTCATATTACCCCTCTGCGTTACTTTATTATGAGTCAAAACTGCCACTAGACAAAACTCGATCTCTTTCTATCAGGTACATTAATCACTAGAGTTATCTTGATATTGTTATTGTTGCCTGAAAATTGAAGGACACACTAGGAACTCTGCAACAACTGCTTTTAAACCAATAAGTTATTTGTAAACACAGTGCCCCCCTTTCCAAGCTCAGCACCAGGTGCGTCTGCCTCACTTGCGCCTCCCTAAAGCCAGCCCTGGATAGAAAAGGTACATGCAGAGAAGGCAAGCAGGGAAAAAAACCTGCTTGAGGTTTAGAACACATTTCAAAAGTTATAATAATAAATACATGGTGGACTTCCAGACTAAGATCTCCATCAGCCTACAGCTATATTTTCCAAACTCAAAATTGTCTGTGTTTAAGTAATTGTGCAAGGTAAATTTACCTTTGGGTCCACTTTCTGCCCTCATTTAAAGTGGTGTTACTTGAAGGCAGGCCCTCTTTTAGTTCTGAGATCCACAACTGTTGAATATAAGACCAGAACACGCACCTCTCTACCCCTCCTATTCTAAGACAGCCACATTCCTCTCTGAGCCTCCAAATAGTAGGCAGTTTCGGGAAAGATAAGGCTACGAGGAAGGAGTTTCTTACCTGGGTGAGTTTTTCCTGGTCCCAGAGGGATCCAATAATGAAAGCCACCAGCCGCCCTTCTTCAAACCAACCCAGTGATAGCTCAGGACACAAGTTTAGAAAGTGCCGCACTTGGTCCATCTGGAGGGGGCAGTCACCAGAGACAGATATAAAAGCTGCAAATGAAAAGCAAAGTCAGTCAGATCAATACAATGAATTTGGTGTTAGGACAACTTCTGACCCATTTACCTTTCACAGTGGTTTTCTCTGTTGTTGTTGTTGTACCTGTTAGGTTTTTCTACTCTACTTTTCACTCCATGTGGTTGCTTCTTTCTGAGTTACAGCTCTGTCTCTAATTCAGCTGCCTGTCTTCCTGTGCATTGCTGTCTGTTCTATGGCTCTTGTGCATCTCTGGATGTAGCCATGGCGTTCTCTGTAGTAGTAGGTTAGTACTTTTGTTATTTCTGTGCAGTGTGCCTGCCCCTTTGGTAATAAGTTTAGATCATGTTCTTTTTCTTAGTTTGAATCCTGTTAACCTGGTTTCTTGTTTTTATCTTTATGTATGCCATTGCGTTTTAATGGCATGTCTATCATTATGCAAAATGTGTGGTTTCTGTCTGACTGCTTCGCTTGGGGTTCAGAGTACCTGATCATCTCCGTCTGTCTGTCTTTGTTAATGTGTGTGTGTGTCTTGATTTGTGTTGGTCTCTCTAAGTTTTGGTCTGTTACTGAGATGTTTATGTCCTGTGCATTACTCTTACTTTGTTTGAGTCTATAGTGGTCTCCTAATATACGTGTGTCTTTCTGTGGTTGTCTACTTTTCTGGTCTGACTATTTGGCACTTCATAGATTTGTCTTTGATAGTGTGTGTATATCTCTCATTCAGGGTAGTCTACTACACCGATTTCAGTCTTTCTAGTTGTTTATATCTGTCCTCCTAGGTATTTGACAACTTGTGTATCTTTAATAGCATGTGGAACTCTTTCTTTGGTTTACCCCTCTATGGTTATTTGCTTCTGCCAACCTGTTTTTAGAATCCATTTGCCAGCAAATTGTAACCTTTTTCTGTGTATCTAACTTAGTTCGTTTGTGTTTGACAGGAAACTAGAGATAGGTATACTGCCAGACTCATTTTGTCTGTGTCTGTGCTTTTGTTTCAATCACACTGTATATCACTCAGATTGTTTGTTAACCTTTCTTTTTCTCCGTGGTGCTCTGCTCTTGTTTGTACATTCTCATGTGGTTGGCTCTCTGCTTTACATTTTCCCTGATCTATCTCTCTTTTAGCGGGTAGACACGCATGAAATGTGATGAGATGTGAGCTACCAGCACCATTGCTTTACCCATGCTCTTGACGTCTCTAAAGGCACACTCCTGCCTGGTCTCTGGTTGTACTCAAATATGCACTCTTTGTAGAGTTGGGTATCTGTACATGTGTGGCTTTCTAGTTAAACCGCGCTCTGACTTCAGTATGTGAGTTCTCCGGGTCTATCAGGTTCAGAGTCCCTCTTTGCTACTCTGTGTGTCTCTGACTACAGTCTTTTTAAGAGGTGACCAATGCTTCTCTCGAGTATGGTTGTTCACTCACTCGGCATGTCTCTTGTTTCAAACTCACTTGTTCATTGTGTCTAGGTCAGTCTTTTCGATCAGGTTATATGTGAAGTTATTAATCGAGGTCTACAGTTGTGCTGGTATTTGTGCTCGGAGCTACTGGGGCTCGTGTCTTCGCATTTATGTGGTGATGGTACTGAGCATCTTTCCTGAGCCAGTTGTAAGTAGCCGCATGTTCAGCGGTAGGCTTCCAGCCCCTCATGAGTGGTGAATGTAGACATTTTCTCTGCCGCTTGTTGTAAGCACAAGACCCCTTAACATGATTTAAAACAGACTAATAATATCTCAGAAGAGACATCAACTCAGCCAGTGGTGTAACACAAAGTGATGGGACCCCCTGCAGAATGTAAACCGGGGCCCCTTAGTCTTCTATATATCACATTATTTTTTGACTTTGGGCTAAATGAGTGCCCCTTGAAGAGTTGGGGGGGCCTTCAATGGTTGGGGCCCTCTGCACTGCAGGGGCCTGTGTTACTCCCCTATGTTCAGGCCAAGGATTAGTGGTGGGCACCTAACTGAATTTGGTGTAAAATGTCTATCTGGGCGCATGTGTGTGTTTGTGTGTCCTCACTCTAGGAAAGGCGTGCACACAGGTTTACTGGCACACGTAGTGTGACCAAAGTTCATTGAGTTGGTCCAACACAGATGAACCTTTGTCTAGCAAATTACAATTATATGTCTCACCTAATTTGTGAATGTGTCTCCCTACCCTAAGCTGAATGTGTCTATCATATGCTGTGAATAGCAAGCTATGAGTATGTCTCTACAACATAGCTCCATTTGTCTAACTTGAGTAATACTACAACCTGTCTCCCAGGGTATGTGATTTTCCCTGCTTTGTATGAAAGACCTTAACACTAGTCTCTAAGAGCGGCCTTCACAGAGGAGAGCAGGAACATCAAAGCAACCCCACTGGGGTAATACAGCTGTGATATATAGAGGTGCATGCCTGACCCTAAGCATGGGTGTGTCTGAAAAGTACAAGGTCTGGTAATCAAATCTTGTGGGTGTTCAGCGCAGCAGTGTGCATCAGACCCCAGGGACAGGCACCGGAGAGCCCAGACACAGCTTGTTGGGGTAACTGCAGAGTGTACTAAAAGCCACAGGTGATTGATTCCCATAGGGTGTGTCCAAGAGATGGTACAGCTTGTGTGTATGTAATTGTAATTGCACGTATATGGCACTTACTACCCCTGATGAGGTGTTGACGTGCACACTGCTCCGAAACCTGATTAGTCCAGTGCTATTGGTTATTGTGGTTCTAGGGATTCATTGTGTGCACTCAAAGCAAGATTTCCATGCATTTACTCTAGTTTCTTTGTGGTAAAGTAATAGGAGTTAGGTATGAGTTCATGCAGACGTTTAGTGGAGTTAATAGATGAACTAGAGGAGATTAGGTGGCGTTAAGTTGTAGGGGTATCACCTTTGGAAAAAAAGAAGAGGTGATCTTAGAAATGAGCTGTGGGAAATTTGCAGACGTACGTTAATAGAGATGACAACAAACATGCAGGTGATTTACAGAAGGTAGTTCATAGAGACAGGGGCACGCAGTGGATGGAAAGGAAGGAGAGAACCATTTGAAAGGAAAAGGAGAGGTAACCATCAAGCATTTTGAGTAAAAATCAGCTTTTCATGCCAGATATTTTGCAATATATAGAATGTTTTTGAGATAGCATGCCTTTTGAAGAGGCAAGACTACGAAGTAATAACATAATTTGCATGTGAAGATAGTGCTATATCAAGTATTTTTAGAGGTGCAAAGAAAGAAAGGCAAACAGTCTGCCCACTTCTAGGTTATTACTAGACCACTGATAAAGCAAGGAGAGCTGGTCAGTTCAGTGGTTTAAAGCTCAAGGTAATGGCTGGAATGCAAACACTGAAAGGAGATGCTGCAAATCATAGAGATTTTTGTCTTCCTAGAGCACACTTTCACTTTGGGTAATGACAGGGAACTGCTGAAAACCTCACACCTCTGTGTGTCTGTTGTGGGCACTCCAGGCTGGAGACTACTCTGCTTGTGAAGGGCATCACTACACAAAGGCAGTGTGTAGAAAGCAGCAAGGGCATATGAAATGCACACCTCACAGTCAGGTGGCCCTGAGAGGCAAAGAAATTCCAATCATTTTTTTCTGTCTTTGTTTTTAGATTTCAAAAATCTCTGCATAGGATACATCACGTTTCTATTTTCAGAAAATGTAGATGCACATCAATATACAACATCAAATAAAAGATACATTAAATATGTAAGAAGGTATAGACCCCTGTAAAGCAGTCAGGTGTGCCTGATTTTTTTTTTTTGTGTGTGTGTCTGTCTCTGTGTCTCAAGCACACAGGCGTACCTAAATGTTATAGCTATTTCTATACCTTGAAATCATCTATGCGTGAGAGGGGCAGGGGATGCACACATGCCCATTTGTTTGCTCTGACTTGTAGTTATATACCTGAAAGCTCGTTGTGTCATGAGGAACTATAGTTCCAAACAAACAGTTCTCACACCCATGCTTGCTTGAGAAGAACAGATTTGGGTACCCCATAGCCAGGGTGTGTCAGAGTGGGTGGGAACATTTTGGAATTAAGTGTCCCTGTTCCAGACTTGTCATACGATAAGGACAAGTCAAGGAGTGATGAGACAAGGAGGCCACAAATATACTTGCTGCTATAAGCCTGGTGTAGTGAGGGGGGAACTCTGTGGAGGAGACAGAGTTCGACAGAGATATGCACATCAGGTTCATGTGTGACTGCTGCTGTCCGCCGATGATGTGTACCGTGAGAGGATAGTGAGGAGCGCAGTAATACAGATGAGTTGTGTGCATGTGCTGCTATAAGCCTTATACTGCAAGGGCATGCACTGTGATGGTTGACAGAAGGGGTAGGGGAGCAAAGATTGTCTTCTCCTCCAAAACTGTTCCATTAAGTATATGGCCGTGGGGTGGGATGATGGATAGGTAGGGGATAGTCCTAAAGCGAACTCTGGAAGAAATATCAAGCCCAAATAGAGTGACCTGGTTTCAGTTTTTGAGGGCAAAAGCCATGCCTTGAGTGCATTCTACCAATGTGGGCTACAACCATCAGAGGACTTAGGAGAGTTCTGGAGGTGTAAAAAAATAAATTAAAAAAAAAAAGGTGCCATGTTATGGCTATGGGGACCCACGATCCCTGGTGTGGGCACTGAAGGGTGCCGAGAGGAAAGAAAGAAACTATGCCAGATTTAAGAGGCCCCTTGCGCCACCTTGCACCACATTAGCGTTATTTTTCTGATGCTAATGTGGTGTTAGGTTGGCAAAAACGCCGTTCCATATTTACAAGGTGGCGCAATGCAAGCATTGAGCCTGCACTACATTATGCCTGCGCCAGGCATAATGTATGCAATGGGAGGCGTTCCAGCGTTAACAGGCCCGAAAAATGGCACAGTGGTATCTGAGATTCCACTGCCCCATTTTAGCATCATCTTTAACGCCTGCCTAAGCTGGGCATTAAAATGAGGCTCCCATTGTTTTCAAAGGGTCTCCTTTCACTTTGCAGGATTAGCGTCAAAATGTTTGGCACTAATCCTGCAAAGCGCCAAACTAGCGTCAACACTTTTGACGCTAGTTACCTAATGTGTGCCATGGTGCGCTGTATCATAAATACGCCTCACACATGGTGGCATTGGGAGGGGTGCAAGAAAAGTCGCGCATCATAACATGATGAGCCACTTTTCATAAGTGTGCCCCTAATCTACCTTCTGGTAGACTAATAGCTTTATCCGTGTCACCAGCGTGTATTTAAAATCAAAATGGAAAGGAAACATTTTCTTTCCCTAAAATGTCTATATGTTTCAGCCCACAGTGCGTGCTAGGGATTTGGCAGGATTTAACCTCTCTGGTATTATGTACATCAAAAAGGTTGCACACTAACAATGAGTTAGCATAATAGGGAGATGCATGTACTATGCCGGTATATCCAAGAACGGAACATTTTCTATCGGCAATGATTGAAACTACTTTATGTTAATATCTGTCATCTTCCTTGTTAACAAAACTGGGTGTCACAGCGAAAAAGCGAATGTGTATGGTGAAGTTGGCATTCGCACGGGCAAACCTTGGCCAGACAACATACTACTATAGACTTTATATGTTTTATCTTGCCATGGCATGTGTAGTATTCCTATCTCCTCAATCAATTTAAACAACAAAAAAAACGTGCTACTGACCCGTAAGGGTCTCAAGGTGCTAGGGGGAACAGGGGTAAGGGGGAGGGGGTGGGGGGCTGATTACTGTTCGAAAAGCCATGTCTTGGGGTGTTTCCTGAAGAGCAGGAGGTTCTGATTCTTGCAGAGGTTGGTGGGGAGAGAGTTCCAGGTTTTGGGGGCGAGGTAGGAGAAGGATCTGCCTCCTGTGGTGGCGCGCTGGATGCGGGGGACTGTGGCGAGTTCGAGGTCGGCAGAGCGGAGGTGGCGAGTGGAAGTTCACTCTTTCGTTGAGGTAGGTTGGTCCAGTGTTGTGGAGGGATTTGTGTGCGAGGATGAGGATTTTGAAGGTGATCCTCTTGTTGATTGGAAGCCAGTGAAGGGCTCTGAGGTGTGAGGAGATGTGTTCATGGCGTGGGAGGTCCAGGATGAGGCGGGCGGCTGCGTTCTGGATCCTCTGGAGTTTTCACTTAAGCTTGAGTGTGGTGCCGGCGTAGACGGCGTTTCCGTAATCTAGCCTGCTGCTGATGAGTGCGTGGGTGACGGTCTTTCTGGTCTCTATGGGAATCCATTTGAAGGTTTTTTGTAGCATGCGCAGGGTGTTGAAACTGGAGGCGGTGATAGCGTTGATTTGCTGGGTCATGGAGAGGGAAGGGTCTAGGATTATGCCGAGGTTGCGTGAGTGGTTTGCCGGCGTTGGTGGGGATCCTAGGGCGGTGGGCCACCAGGAGTCGTCCCATATGGTTTTGTTGGGGCCGAAGATGATGATTTCGGTTTTGTTGGAGTTTAGCTTGAGGTGGTTTGCGGTCATCCATTTTGCGGTGTCGGAGTCCAGCGTGGAGGTTGGCTTTGGCGGTGGTAGGGTTTCGGGTGAGAGATGACTAGCTGGGTGTCAACTGCGTAGGATATGATGGTAATTCCGTGTGGTCGGAGGATGTTGGCAAGCGGGGGCCATGTAAATGGTGAAAAGGGTGGGGCTGAGGGCGGACCCTTGGGGGACTCCGCAGATGATCTTGGTGGCTGTGGAAGGGAGGGAGGCGGACTTTCTGGGTTCTTTCGGTGAGGATGGAGGCAAGCCAGTCTAGGGCCTCGTGTCGAATACCTGTGTTGTGGAGGCGTGTGCGGAGTATTTGATGGCACAGTATCGAAAGCAGCGGAGAGGTCCAGGAGTATGAGTGCGACTGTTTCGCCCTTGTCAACTCTGGTTCTGATGCCCTCAGTACAAGCGATGAGGGCGGTCTCAGTGCTGTGGGTCTTGCGGAATCCAGACTGGGAGGCGTTGAGTACGTTGCTTTCCTCTAGGAAGTGAGACAGGCGGGTGTTCACTAGTTTTTCAGCGACTTTGGCGGGGAAGGGGAGAAGCGAAATTGGGCGCTAGTTGGTGAGGTCATCAGGGTCTGCTTTGGGCTTTTTCAGGAGTGCGGTGACTTCTGCGTGCTTCCAGGAGTCTGGGAAGGTGGCGGCGTCGAAGGAGCATGTTGATTATGGCGCGAAGCTTAGGTGCGATGGTTGGGCTGGCTTTGTTGAAAATGCGGTGGGGGCAGGGCTCCGAGGGGGAGCAAGAGTGGATGCAATTCATTGTTTTTTTGGTTTCGTCGTCGTTGGTAGGGGCCCAGGTGAGAAGTAGGTTGGTGGGGTGAGTCATTGTTGATCGTGTAGGTGGTGGGGGTGTTGAGTGCCTGTGGTGTGAAGCTGTTGTGTATGTCTAAGATTTTGAGGTGGAAATGGTTGGAGAGGGAGTCGGAGAGGTGTTGTGTGTGAGTGGGGTCGATGTTGCTGGCTTTGGGTTTGGAGAGCTCGTTGATGATGGTAAAGAGTTCCTTGCTGTTGTGTGAGTTACTGTCTGTGCTATCTTTGTAATATGCCTTTTTGGTGGTGCGTATGAGTTGGTGATGTTTGCGTATGGTGGTTTTGAGGGTGGAGATGTTGGTGGTAGAGGGTTCCTGTATCCAAGCTTTCTCTGTTTTGCGGCATTCACGCTTGGAGGCTTGGAGTTCAGTGGTGAACCAGGGGGCGTTCTTGATATTGTGGGTGGTGATGTTTTTTCTAAGAGTGGCGAGTGAGTCGGCGCAGGTTGTGATCCATTGTGTGAGGTTATGGGCGGCAATGTTGGGGTTGTCGGAGTTGGGGGGGGTTCTGTGCGAGTTGGACTTTCAGGTGTTCTGTGGGGATCTTGTCCCACATGCGGTAGGGTGTGGTGTGTTGGTGTGTGGGGGGTTTGGAGAAGTGGACGCAGTGGTGATCAGTCCAGTGGAGATCGGTGGTGTGAGTGTAGGTTATGTGGTTGCTCGAGGTGAAGATTGCGTTAAGTGTGTGTCCTGCAGAGTGGGGGGGTGATGTGACCAGTTGTTTAAGTCCGAGGTTCGTGAGGTTGTCTAGAAGGGATGTGGAGTTGTGGTCGTGGGGGTTCTCCAGGTGGAAGTTAGTCACCAAGGAGGATGTAGTCTGTGGAAGTGAGGGCGTGAGGGCTGATGGTGTCAGCGATGGTGTCACAGAAGGGGGGGCGAGCACCTGGTGGTCTGTAGATGAGGGTTCCTCTGTGGGTGGTGGTGGTGTTTATGTGAATTAGGAAGTGCATGTGTTCTGCGCTGTCTAGTGTGTCTTGTGTGTTGCTGGTGGCCTTAATGGTGTTTTTGTGTATGATGGCGAGGCCACCTCCTGGTTTGTTCAAACGGTCTCTACGATGGAGTTTGTAGCCATCTGGGGTGGCAGTGGCTATGTCGGGCTCAGATGAGGGGTTCATCCAAGTTTCCGTGAGGAAGGCAATGTCTGGTGAGTTTGATGTGATGAGGTCCCAGAGTTCGATGGCATGCTTGTGTATGGAGCGGGTGTTTAGGAGTATGCAGTTTAGGTGGTTGCGGTGGAAGTTGTTGTGGTGTGTGATAGTGTTGGTGTGGGGGGTGTTAGTAACGTTGTGGGGTGTGTTGGTGTGGGGGGCTTTGGTGTTGCTGTGGGTAGAGGTGGTGTTGTTGTGGAGTGTGTTAGGGTTGTGGGGCTTTTTGGGGGTAGGGTCTGTTGGGGTGGGTGAGGATGTTGTAGTGTTTGTTGTGGGTAGCGTTGGGGGTGGTGTGGGGTGTGTGGGTGTTTCTGGTGTATGTGGGGGAGCAGGAGAACCAGCAAGCGTAGCAGGTGAAAGGTCCCTGTGTGTGTTTGGGGTTGGCTTGGGTGCAGGTGGGGAGTGGTCCTGGGTTGAGGGAGTGGAGTGTGGAAGTTGAGTAGTGTTGTCTGGGAGTATCTGGGTTAGGGGGACCAGACGCTGGGCGCAGACGGGCTTGCCTCTGGCGCGGCCGCCATTAAGAGGGTGGGGTGGGAGGGTGGAGCAGCTGGGAGGCAGGAGGGAGGGCCAATGGGTGTGGAGGAGGGCGGGGATGCAGGGGAAAGCAGTGACCAGCCGGAGCTGGAAGAAACCAAGGCCGAGGAAAAAACAGGCAATGAAGAAATACAGGGGGGGGCACGGGGGCAGAACACACTAAGCAAAACCAGCGCAGAAAAACACAGCGGGTCAGGAAAGTATGGCTAAGACAATAAGGATGCAATAAACGGCAATACAACGGCGGTACAAATGACAAAAAATAAAAAACACAGAAGGATTACTTACGCAACATAACCAGGGAAAGCCTACCACTAGGCACCAGGGATGAGGTGCAGGCGGGTGTCTGCGGATGGAGGAGGGCCTCGAACTGCTGTCCAGGCGGCAGTCGACAGGATCAGGGGCACGGGGGCAGGCTGGTGGAGCCAAGTGGACTCCTGGCCAGAACCCGGTCAGGAGGTCACCCATACGGATGGCCGGGAGTTTATTTTAGGGTTACCCATTAGCACTTTTGTGTTATGTGAATCATTGTTGTGGAGAGGATGGGGGCGCAGGGCTGCCATCGCTACACACGAAAGTTGCGTGCCTCATTCTGAGATTGACCGAGTAAGGCCATTTTAAGTGGTTGGGCCCGAACCCAAGAAAGGAGAGCAGCCCTGCCAAGAACCACGCACCCGGCGTTTTGCAACAGTGAGACTTAGCCACCATTGCAACGCTCACCTCCTGGCCTGGCTGAGCTCCAAGGTGAAAGGCTCCTATTGAAAGCACTGCCTGGTGCACGAGTCCATGACTTCGCACGACAGTCAGTCACTGAGGAAAAGGGGAGCCTGTGGTGTACTCCGCACTGGAACCTGCTGCGAGTGTAGCAGGCCACCAGTTCCGAGCTCAAGCAGCTTCCGATTGGGTACCCGGAAGTCTAACTCTCCTGTGACCTGGTACCTCAACGCGGGGCAAGTAATGCTCGACGGAAGAGTCCTGTGGGACCAGTAAACTAGCCTGTAGTATCTCTGTCTGCTCGGAGACTGAGCTGAGGGTAGGAGGGCACAAGCAGTGACGGGGGGTCCCAGGTGTGACAAGCGCAGCAGGGTGAGAAGGTCTGGGCATCCAGGCAGCGCGCATGTGCGAGAGCAGCAGAGTGAGTACGGAGGAGACGAAGCATAGGGTGGGTTCAGAGTTCGGGGGCAAAGGACACAGTAACTTGTGAGGAAAATGAGAATTTATTTTGAAATTAACGGGCAGAATAAGATGGTAAAATTAAGCGGAACAGACAGAGAATGGCAGCATAGAGCCGCGGGTCCTGAAAGAGTCACCGCGAGTAAAGTGCAAAGTCAGAAGGAGAGGTAGAGTGAGGAAGTCCGGAAAGGTGAGGGGTTAAGAGCGGAAAGAAAGGCAGTAGGAGCAAAGTGAAATGTAGCGACAGGTTAAACACACACACACGCGCATATACACACGCTCTTACATAAGCAGACTCACCCGCAGCACAGTGCTTAATTTGTAAATAAAAAGGTTCCGGTGCCCAAAGACTACTCTTACACACCGGGCTGCTGCATTTAAATGTGCGAGCACAGAATACTGAGGCAGCTAATCCTGAAGCCGTCTCGGGCCTCTTCAATCCATTTAAAGACACTTCCTGCACCTTCAGCTCACTCTTGCAGCTTTCTGCTTTCTCCCATTGTGACGCTTTTTATTTTTTCTCTTCCTCCGTCTTTCCCATGCGTCTTTTGCTCGCAGCAAATGCTTGAAGCAGAAGAATACGCCCTCAAGTCCTCAAAATAAGTGCCGGTGCTCAGCATCGGAAACAATAAGCACAAATTAAGCACTGCCGCAGCACACATTTAAATGCATTTTCTACTTACCTCAGCTGCTAGATAGGGTCATGTTTCAGCTCATGGTACTCCATTTTTTATCCCACTCTTAGTGAATAATGTAATCAGTGCTTGAAATGGAAAAATAGAATTGCCGGTACTCTCCAATTAAAAGTATTACGTTACGTTTTTCTTGAGAACAGCCGGTACCTTCCCTCTCAAAATAAAAAAAAGTGCTGGCACTCAGTACCGGACTGTACCGGCCCATTTAAAGCACTGAATATAATATTCACTTTTAGTGCAACAAAAAAATTGACCAAAAACAAGTTAAGTTGAGCCTTCCTGGCACTGATTTAGCCACCTGTGAGGCCAGGAGGGTCTCAAAGCCTGTGCCAAGGGTCCAAAGGGCAAGCCAGGGATCGCAGGGACCCCTACATGACGTGCATGGAACATGACATGGAGCGAGTTGGACTACTTGATACGTAAGGATCAGATTGATTGATATATGCAGTAAGGAGAATATGTGCAGTAAGGGTGGGTGGTATGTGATAAGGCAGGTCATGGGTAAGAAAAGATTGAGGGATAAGACATAATAAGGTGGAAGCCACAGTGAGGGGGCAGAGGCAGGTTGAAGGGGAGCAGCTAAATGAAGGGTGACGTAGAAAGCCAGCCTATCAATAGAACGGAGATGTAGTGGCAGAAGGAGAGGGAGGAGCGGGGTGAGAGACACCAGTGGCGTAACAAAGACCCCCGCGGTGGGGGGGGGGGGGGGGCTCCCCCGAGCTCCAGGGGGGGCCTTCAGCACAACACCTGGCCTGAGTGACCCCGGAGGGGCCCCTTCTCCATGTTCTTTTCAGCCCCTCCGTCCCTCCCACTGCCCTTTTCGTAAGTTACGCCACTAGCGGACAAGTACTGTAGCTTGATAGTAACGAAGTGACGGGTCGGGGCAGAGTGAGGGGTGTTTTTAGAGATTAAAAGAAAGAAGTCCGGGTTTGGCCGAGTGAGTCGTAGATTGTAGAACGAGGAAGGAGTACATTGTGGGCGAAATGGAAAGACCACAGTGAAACTGCGGCAGAGTGCAAGGCTGCGCGAGGGATTAGGAAGAGTGAATAACGAGGACCGGAGTGACGGGCAGAGTTAGGATGCCCAGGTAAAGTAATGGCATGTGTGTGGGGGTAAGTGAGGAGGTGAAATATTCATAAGGTAGGGCAGAATTGGAGCCTAGAGACAGATGAGTGCTCAGGATCGGAGGGGTTGCTATGAGCAGTTGGAGTGAGGACGACGTTCACTTTTGGCGGTAGTGCTTTAAATGGGCCGGTACTCTCCGGTACTGAGTACCGGCACTTTTTTATTTTGAGCGGGAGAGTACCGGCACATCTCAAGAAAAACGTAATACTTTCAATTGGAGAGTACCGGCACTTCTCAGAAACAAGCAGGTACTCTGGCACAGAGTACCTGCACTTTAATGTTTCCATTTCAAGCACTGGCGGTGACCCTATAATGCCTCTGCAGCATGGGTAGGCAGGCTGATGGTTTGTGCCCAGGCAGAGTGAGAGGGCAGCACGTGTTGCCCATGACAGCCGTCATTAGACCATTACCCTTCCGCATTACAGCCTGGTTAAATTATTAATGTATATTTTGTGGTCCGTAAAGCCAGAGACCGTTATAATAGCGTGGGTCCATTAATACGTTTCCATCCTGCTGTTACTGATGCTCATATTGCCTGGGGTTACATGCATGCTTGATGAGCTGGGGTGGGTATAGCGAACTGGCAAGTAGCTGCCTCTACAAAAACACAAGGCACTCCATCCACATAGCTCTTTGTGTTTAGGCTTCTCAGTTTTGAATGCTGGAGGAATTCGGGGCTCTGTACTGTGAAGTCTAAATACGGCCAAAAAGGGGCGATTCAGCGTGACTATTGTGGGTACAGAGGTCTGAGTTGTATCTTCTGAGAGACAAATGAAGGATTTGTCCAAGAGCATTTGGTGCAGGGAGGTGATAAGTGTTACTCAAAATGTCACACACAGGATGTGGCAATGTCGCACATGAGCACACCTCACACAAGAAAATGTCAGACATACGCTAACTGAAAACTTGTCAGCTTTGGGACGGAAGTACAATAAATCAAGCGTGACGATCTACTAGCCTTGGTAAACAACTGGTGTGAGTATGAGAAGACGACCAGGAGGCAGAGGTGAGGATGAGCTCAGACTCCTGGGAGTGGCACCGATCATTGTGGCTTGGCAGAGCAGGAATGGAAAGGACGTCGCCGGAGGAGGTGAAGGAGTGCTAGCATGGACGCTAGTAAGGGGTCACCAGAGGTCACAGCGGCGACCTCTGGCTTGCCCTTCGCGATCCCTGTCACTGCCTTTGCGACCACTGGTCCAGGGGTGGAGCAATTAGTGCCAAAAACACAGTTGTGGCTCGCACTACCAGCTTAGGATCCAGCCACTCTTTCTACTCATCTTTTATTACAGCAATAATGATCAATGATCTATCTTTCACTATTAATGTAATAAAAAAAAGGGGAGCAGCAGCATCTGGAATGGAACCTTCACTGCCATCTTAGGTAAGTTAATTAAAATACTTTCAGTTTATGCAGGGGTGACTCCTTCAAGTTCACATGGGTGTTTGGCCGGCCGTCTTAGGCCAGTCAAATACACATGCGCACTTAGGTTTCTCCACCCGACTGTGTTAAACAGCTGGGTTGGAGAAACTGCACAGACTCCCACGCAGTGTCTGAGTGGCAGAACAAGCCGCTCACAGCAATCCTGGTGCTGCTGTCATGCTAGGTCTAGCATGACAGCAGCACCAGGATTGCATGGGGAGCCCATGCTGGTGTCCTAGGGACTGCTGGGATACCAGAAGAGCAGAGGAAAGAAGTGACAGGCGGAGTCAGGAGCAGTACGTTTTTTTTTTTTAAATTATTTTTTTTATTTTACCCCCGTCCACTGTCCCGGTCTGCCCGCCCCTCCCATTGAGATCTGCGGTGGCCGCCGCTGAGTTTGTTAGTGCATGTGCGTGAGAGAGAATTTGGGTGACTGAGTGTATGTGTGAGCATGTATGTTAGTATGTAGGATAGTTTGTGTATGTATGTGTGTGAATGTGAGTGAGTGACAAAAGTATTTGTGAGTGAGAGAGTGAACAAGAGAGTCCAAATGAGTGAGTCGGGGTGAGAGTGACTACATGTATTGTGATGTCATGTGACATCACACCCTGTGACATAATTAAGGTCAAAGAGCATATGATGTCACTTACACTACCCCTGGCATTTTGGGGAATCGGCACCCATGGGTATCAGGGCAGGGCCTTACCTTCTCGCTCAATCTCAAAGACACTGATGGCATCTTCCGGTGTGAGGCAGCGGAACTCGCTAGCTGGCAGTGTGTGTCGCCGCTGCCGGCTCGGTGAGCTGGCCGCACATCGCAGCTGGGCTGGCTTAAGGAAGGGAATGGCGCTCAGCACGGACATCTTTCCTCAAGTGGAAGTAGCAGGGAGTGTCTCTTACGCCTCTCGGCGGGCAGACAGTAGACACCAGGCCTCAATTTGACTCCGTCTCGTTCTGGCCTCTTTTTCTCGCACCGTTATTGGAGTTCCTGTCGTCAGACCTTTCGGGGTGCCAAAGAGAAACCTGCCAGAAAAACATGAGAGATTGAACAGAGGGGCACCATATATATATATATACACCTGTATTCACATGCCTGCACACGTGTACATCTTCCCCTAAAGTGCTCGCATGTCTGACTCATCGCTGCAAGCGGCACGGATTGATGGGCACCACATTTTACTTATTGCTGCAATTAAAACATTAACAAAGATCGACAGCTGTGTTCACTTGTTTCAGAGCGCAAACATAAATAACCAAACAAACACATGCGAGAGACGGAGGAGCACGCAGCTGCAAGAGGTGGAGCTGAGTAACGACTGGGCAAAGGATAAGTGCCTTTACGGATGGTGACCTGCACTCGTAGTCTCAAAAAGGGCCACTTGGGTCGGTGCCAGAATGTACATATTTTGATACCAACGTGATGTACCACTCTTGGTCTCGGAGGCACCTGGCACGGTACCAGAGGCTAAATGTTTCTATGACCAGTGAGATGCAGAACCCTTGCTCTCAGAGTCGGAAAGTGTAGGCGCTCACAATCTGACAGAAAATACAGGGCAGATGGGCCCATCCCTCCCCCTTTTCCACTGGGTCTGTCTTTTCTCCAGGTTTACCATTGCTTACCATATACTGTTGTTCCCTTCTTTTAATCTCTGGTGCTTTCAACTTATTTGCTCTTTTTGTCTTCGAGGCATGACTGTATGCATTCACCCCCCTTCAATGAAAAAGTTTCTGTTTAAAATTCCCCTAATCCTCCCTACTTCCAATTTGATATTTTGATCATTAGCCTTCGACTGTGAAATGTGTTCTCTTTCGCATATATTAAATTATCCAGCCTCCTCCACATTTTCCCTTTGAATTATGCGCTATTTGAATTATGCTCTATTTTGGCTGGCCACATTTGGGTGGGCTCCAATCTTTTCCCATGCATCAGGAGTTGTGCCCTCCAAATCTGGAATGGGAACAGAACTATAAGTATAGCCTCTGTAGTGCTGTGCACAATGCTGACACAACACCCCTTTTGCTAAAGAGTGTAGCTGCCATCCCATTGGTTAGGCACCTTTACAGAACAACCCAGGACCACTCCTACAATTACAGCTGCCAGAAAGGAAGATTTCTCTTATAAAAAGAGAGATAAAGAGTGTATTAAAGAAACAGGAAATCACTTGGAGAGAATTGGCAAGGATTATTGGTTTGCTTTCATTTTCAATTCAGGCTATTTTGCCAGAACCACTGAATTACAGAGCTTTTCAACAAGTCAAGCATTTAGCTTTAGCGGAAGGATTGTGGTATGGGGACAAGATCAAGATTTCAGAGGATTCAATGAAAGAGTTTAAATGATGGTTGGAAAATCTGCAGGCTTGGAATGGGAGAGCAATATTTGGTACAACGCCAGATTTTGTTCTAGAAACAGATGCAAGTACAATAGGTTGGGATGCAGTAATGGAAAACCAATTGACAGGAGGGAAATGAGCATTATAAAGAGGAAGGATCACAAATTGTTTGGAATTGAAAGCTGGGGAGTTGGCAGTTCGCAGATTCAGAGATCAACTGAAAGGGTGTTCAGTCCTTTTGAGAATGGACATTTCAGCTGTCACATAAACAAGTTAGGAGGCAGCAGATCAAAGAGACTTTGAGTTAGCAAAGGGATTATGGGGGTTTTGCATGGAACAAAATATACAGGTAACAGCACAATATTTACCAGGGAAAGTGAATACAAAAGCAGATTGGAATTCTCGTTATATGTGGGATTACAGCGATTGGAAGATTACGCCAAGAGTTTTCCAGGCGATAGCCAGGTTTTTAGGTCCATTAGAGATAGATGCTTTTGATTCTTGTTTGACAAACCAACTGGAGAATTATGTGAGTTTGCGCCCGGATCCAGGAGCGAAAGCGGTGGATGCATTCAGTCTGGATTGGAGGAATTTTCTAGGTTATGCATTACCTCCATCCTGTATGATTCAGAGAGTAGTAATGCAGGTGAGGAGACAGAAATGTGAGTTACTGTTGGTAACTCTGTTTTGGACCACTCAGGCATGGTATCCATAGGTGATGGAGCTGGTAATAGAGGATCCATTATTGATAGAGGCAAGCAAAAGACTCTTGAAAGACGTAAACGGTCGAGAACATCCTTTAGTGGAGTCAGGGGTGCTCACCCTTCTAGTTTGGAAGAATTCAGGAGAAACCAGCATTTCAGAGAACTATCTGGAGAAACTTCAGAGTTATTATATGAATCATGGGCCCCTGGAACAAGGAAAAGATATAGGAGTGCATGGAATGTATGGGTACGTTGGTACATGCAAAGGGATTTGCATCCCGTGGAGGCGGATGAAATCATGATGGCAAACATTTTAGCAGAATTATTTAAAAAAAGCTTATGTTATCCTGCTGTCCAGGTTGTTCAACCACCATTGAAGGTCCTCTCAAGCTTCCTTGGACAGGGTAATCGTATCCACATACCATAGACCTCTCCTCAGACCCATTGTTTTCAGTCTCTGGAGAGCCCTGTATTGCAATGGTCCTGGGGAGACTGCCTGAATGGACAAAGATAAGAGACCAATCACCCTTGCTAGGTCCCTCAGACTTACCACAACCTTACCTAAAATGTGAGATACCTCTTTTTTGATCTTTGCCAGCTTTTTCTATGGCAGACACAGTTGAGTTGTGTTGGTGTCTATCTGGAATCCCAGAAATTCTAGATTCTGTGTGGGGGTCATGATTGACTTCTCTCCATTGATAATGAAGCCTAGGCTTTGCAAGAGATCTTTTGTCCATGTCATGTGCATCAACAATTCTCCCTGATCTTGAGACATCAGTAACATATTGTCCAGAAAAATCACTATACGTGTCCCTCTTTTTCTCAAGAACTCAACTACAGGGTGTAGGACTTTGGTGAAGCAGCAATGGGTTGATGACAGACTAAACAGAAGACAGCAAAATTGGTACAAAACACCTTTCCAACTGAACCACAGATACTTTTGTGAGTCTAAGTCCATAGGTATTGTGAAGTAGGCAACTTTTAGATCCAACTTCTCTAGGCAGTCTTTTTCCTGTAAAAGCATCTAGTAGAAGATGGATCCCTTCCATCTTGAATTGTCTGTAAACTAGAAATCTCTTCAACCCCTTTGAATTTATTACCAATCACCAATCCTTGTCCTTTTTTCTTACCATCTTTTCAAGAAAACAGTACTTACAAAACCTCTTCGTGAGTCTCTGACCTTGCATATAGCTCCTTTGAGCAACATGTGTGAGACTTCTGCATCTACCAATGCCAGTTGTTCCTGACTCAGTGCTAATGCTCTCTGATGGTAATCCTGAAATGATGGAATTTGACAGAAATGTATTTTAAATCCTCTTACAGTCTCTAACACTCATGCGTCCTTTGTTATAGTTGACCAATTTTGAGCAAAAAATCGTAGTCTTCCTACTTTTGGTTGGGAAAAACCAATAGGAGGACCTACCTTGTTCTCCGGATCCCTGGGATCTGCCCCTGTTGCCTCTTGCACGTGAAGCTCTACCTCTTTGCGGGTAGAAAGTATTACTTGCTCTGAAACCTCTCCCATATCCCCGCCCCTATCCTGTTTCTATGGCAGACATGCCTAACACTCGATCACATTGATCCTACCCTGAACCTCTCCACCACAAGCCTTCTCTTTTGGCTTATTCACACCCACCTAATCTTTTCCACTCCCTTTAATGCTGCAACCCAGTGACAGACTGTTATATCAATGTTATAATCTCACCTTCCAGCTTCTGAGCAGCATCACCCATTCAAGGACCCCACTCTGAGAACTGATCAGTCTGTCATATATTAGTCAGTTTTCAATCCAGTTCACTCACTTGGCTCCTGTGCTGAGTCTGTTTAACATGATTATGTGCCTTCTGCATGCACCAGTTAAAGGTTTTACTGAAGTCTAGGTTGATCTCACCCATCACTCTGCCATTCTCCGTTCACCTTCCACTCAAATCACTGTACTAGTTTTGTCTTGCAGTTTTTTAGGGTATTGAAATAGTGATGACATAGGCCATGTGGCCTTCTTGATGTAAATGGAGATGCGGAACAGCACTGGAAATTGTCTCCAGCCAGCAGTTTATTCTTCAGATCCATAAAGGAGCTAAGATGCATCAAGGTCAGTGGCTCTATCTGGCAGCCCCCACATGTGAAACTAATACCGTGCTTCACCTTCTACCAATACGTTTTCCACACAACTATGGCATTCCCGGTTATGTTAGCCACAGAATATCACACAACTCTTCAACATACTGGACTTTTCTTTTTTGTACTATTATTTTACTTCCCACATATGTGAGGCTAGCTGGAGTCTGACAGCCAGCTCCTTCCAGCATCAGCCTATATGGCTGGCAAACTAACCATCTCCTGTGGCTACCAACACACCCACCGCCGAAATTTTGCCAGGGTGGGAATGAAGAAATTGAAGAAACAACAATCCAGGAAACAGGCCTTTTCCATCTCTGCAGCGAGGATCTTGACCACATCCAGCTAACCATCAGGAGCACCCCATCCGTTTCCAATTCATGAAAGAGCTGAATACCATCTCGTCAAAGACACCTTAGAAAGTTTCTTCCTCCCTACTGACTTCTACAGCTGTCTATAGCAACTTACCCTACTGGAAGCCCGCCACTCTCTCCACTCTATAAACTGTCTTGAATTGTGTTGCACTTTTTGCTGCCAATTTGCACAGCTCTCCGTGGCTCTTAGCTAGTTTCACACTATACAATACCCACATACAATCACACATATTTCCAGTCTGGGGGTGTTTGTTATATCTTGTTATTAGTATGGCGCACCTCCCCAACAAGTATGGCGTGGCAATGCTGTGAGCTCTCTGGGATCTCTCTTTACCCTTGGGCCAAGGATTTTCTTGAAGACCACATCTGAACGCTATTATGAATACGTGTATTTTTTCCATCACTAGGGATGTGCAGAGTATAATTGCAACATGAGAGAAGTAACCCCGGGGCCTTTACAGTTTGTTTACAAATCTCTTAGGTTGTTGGAAGCCCCACTGGCCCACAGTCAGGTTGTGTGTACTGGTGATGCAAAGTGGCAAGCTTAAGAAATTGGATCATAAGTTGGCTGTGTGTTTTACATTTTGCTTAATGTGTTTTTATTTTTTGTAATGTGGTTATATTTTTAATGGTTAATATTGTAGGAAGCAACGAAATAGCTAGCTGCAATAGACATAATAGTTGGAGAATACCCTGTGATCCAGCCCACTGCTTATTAAGCAACTTCCCTCGTATATCAAAGTTGAAAGTCACTAATAAGTTTCTGGACTTATCTTTTATACCGGCCAAGAGAGAATCACTAGAAATTGGAAATTGATAAGTGACCTGAGGCTAGGAACATGGAGAAGGGAATTAGAAAGGTGGGCTGACTGTGAGGGAGCAGTACTTCTCCGGGAGGCCAGTTGGAGTCAAGGATCCCTCAAAGTGGCCAGGGAATGGGAACGATTGGTAGAACAGCATAAACAACCAGACAACCCCCCCGCTAATTCGCCATCCACAACTTCGTAATGATTCGTTAGCATGCGAGGACCCTTCAATCTAGGGGCCTGACGATGATAAACTGATTGTAGACTAGCTAAGTCTCAGTATGATTGGGATACATTTTAATGCTTTTAAATTATGAAAACTCTATTCTGAATAAAATAAATACACTGGGGCACGGTGAAGGGGAGGGGGCAGGAATAGTTGGTTACTCACACTTGCATTTAATTGAAAATAAGTGTTCTCAACCCACGGGAAGATGTGTTGTACCTCATGCAAAATGTCTGCCAATGTTTGATTAACCTTGCAAAATCAATAAGATTTGTTTAAAGAAAAAAAGAGAGATAGCTAGCTGCCAGGCACATTTGTGCTATGTTGAATGTGTGTTGCAATTTTTATCAAATGTATTTTTTTTAATAAATGTTGGAATAATGAAGTACATTCTGTTGTGTTTCTGTGTGGAAAACCTTGGTAGTTGCTAGTGTAAGGTGCCACATGATGTCAGACAATATGTTTGGTTTGTGCTACATGGGTTGTAACAAGGCCATTCTATTTAGTGTGTTCAGTAGTGTGTTGTGCATCTCTATGGCTTGTACCTATGGCTTCAATGCAGAGGTCAACTATGGTACATCTATGCTGTGTTCGAGGTCTTTAATGTGGTCTGTTGTATGTATGTGTGGGATGTAGTACTGACAGTGTCTGCTGTCAGATTATATTAAATGTATGTGCTGCATTGGATGAGTTTAATTTTTATGAGGCAACGTTTTGCAGAAAATGTTGCCAGGATTTAACTAGCTGCTGGCTGTAATACCTGTACTATGTTGGATGCATGTGAGAAGTTCTCTCTTAAATATTGTTGTTTGTGAGAGAGATGTGTTTGTGTGAGAGAGAGGTGTGCAATTGCTCAATGGATAAAGCTCTTGCAAGCAACAACATTTATGCTAAATCGTAAATCTGTTACATGTGAAATGCTGATAAGATGTTGCGTCTGAAGTGTTCTGATGGGCTTGCTTGAGGGGGAAAATGTCTACATTACTTAATTTAGGTGTGGCAACTTACATTTAGCTAAGGCAAGCATTTCATAAGGCCTGATGATACTTTATCAACCATTTCACATTGGTAAAAGGAACCGAGATGTTGTTCAGTTGTACTACATTTATAAAGCACACCATATAGCCCAACATCTATTATCCACATAGCCAATCATCACTGGTGGCAAAATAGGGGAGAGAGTAATTTTGATACCCTAGTTAAATTATAGATAGGCTATCCTGTTTTAGGAGTAAACCTATAATAGCTGATAAACACTAACCAAAGTGAAAGAGCCCTCATCAATGTAAGTATATAAACACTGATAAATACCTGCACAACCACAAACTAAAATGCCATTCAAAGAAAGGAAAGTGAGAAATAATGAGTCACTTCTTTATTGAAGGGGCCAACACAATTTCATTTTGTTATACGAGGTAGTAGTAAGAAGAACTGGTCTTGGATTATTCTGCTTGAATTTTGCTATTTAGGGATGAAACTAAAATATTGTTTCTCCTTCCTTTAGTTTCTTCGAATTATGTGTGCTTTGACTAAAGGTGCATTGTTTATAACCCATATAATCATAAAGCCAAATATTGTTAAACCCTTTGATACACCAGCCCCCTTTTCTAATAAGTCAGTATTGATAGTGAGTCAACTGACAAACACCCAGGCTTAAAACATTCAGTGCAAAGTGTAGCGACAGGTACCTGTGAAAAGAGTGCTGTCACAATGAACATAGAGAGTGGTGAAAGCATGACGCTTGGCTTTCCACATACCAAGAAAATTCATAGCTGAAAATGTATCATTGTTTTCAGTGATACCTTCTTCAAGTCCTCTGCTTTTTAACCCTTAACTGACAATGTGTTTAGCAAAATTTCAAGTCCCAGAATACAATTAACTATCTATTAATAGGTCATGACCACTTCAAAGGGAAATATTTGTATTGGGGAACAAATTGCACCTATGAATGTCCACACAACAGCAGCACCGCCATCATGTAGACAGGCAAGACAGAAGAAAAGCAATGGTAAGCATGCTAAAAGCATCACATTTCAGATGCCTTAAAATGCAAGGCAACAAATTAATTTGGTGTCATTCAAAATTATAAAGGTTTTGAAAGGTGTTGTGCTCCTAGGAGGGTTCACAAACCCTACAACGTCATACTATTCAGCAAGGCATAGGTGAATGACCCCCACCAGTGTCCAGGATTTTGTTTATTAACATTAGATATAGCACTCTATTTTAATCCAATAATAGTCCTGTAAACCAGAGTCCTGAAAGTGAGTGAGAAAGGTAATGAGATGTAAGAAAGGGTAATGAAGTGTGAGTGAGAGCGCAATTCACTGACTTTCTATGCTTAACACAGTCTAACTAAGTCAATTGGACATGCACAAGCCCCTGCATTACTTTTCATCTAAATGAATAATGAGATTCATAGCAATCAATGCAAATGAACAGCATGTTTTGTAAACACTGGAAAAATACAGTGTATGTAAATTACGGGGAGTAGGTAGCAGAGTAAACACTGGCACTCACTGATTTCAAAAGGTTTGACAAACACTGAGAAAACACTCCTGAAATCCACAAAACAATAAAACAGAAAGCAGGGCACCCTACATATAGGTGGTATCTAAAACAGACACATATCCCTGTTAGTGATTATTGTTTTGGTATATTAATCGTAGGCTTATTATGGAGTTCTTAACACCACTTACTGGGAAGAGTGAGGGTCAAAGGTCATATGATATTACCTCCTGTGATGTTATTGAGGTCAAAGGTTGTATTATGTCACTTCCAGTACCACTCCAAGTTTGGTAAACCCTCATCAATGTTGGGAAGGAGACTAGGAAACAGTGCTGCAAACGGAGACACTTTTAATGAACGTTATAATCCACCCACAATAGTGAATATAATTGCTTCGGTTATCTGACAAAATATCAAACGTCTTAGTCCTCACACAAAACACACCAGAAGTTTGTGCTGCATATATTTTAGGAGAACAAGTTAGTGAAATCAAGGCTAGAGGTGAGTAAGAGTCCATCTACTCAGACACCAGAGAGAGGCTGGATTAAGATGGATAAAACTGACAGGAAACTGACAGGGTATTGAATGCTGGTGTGGCTGTACCAGAGCAGGATATACACATGGTTCGGCTCATGTTTTTTTTGGGTGGCTCAGCATCATTTGGAGATTTAAGTACAATTACAGGCTGCAGCCTGTGAGGTACCAGTGTTGTTCAAGACACAGCCACCGCATAGTCAAGGGAGTCCGGTGAATAAAGCCAAGAAATAGGCAAGATTTATTCAAACGGTCAAATTAATGTTGTGATGGAGAAAAAAGGGTTGCTTGCTTGATAGCTGAGTGACAGTTGAGTAAAGGCACGACGCCCTAATATAGGAACTATGGGTCACACCAATGGCAAGTCAAATGGAATATAGAAAAACCATGAAGGATGCCATGAAGCGATACAGAGTTGTAAGAAGATAGTATCATGCTGGCTGGGTTGATGGGAGTAAGTGGGTTTACAACTTGGCCTAATTGTGCTGTTGGGTGAAGAACAAGCACCCACTTTGGTCCCCATTGCACTATTAATAATAGAGCGCATTGAACATCTGAAAACACACAACTCCAGATGTAGGCTCAGAGCCAAACAAAATATGGCAGAGGTAACCCCCTTCCCCGGGTTGGGATGCAGTACTTCAGACAAGGTGGCCAGGACACACAACACTCAAACAGGCAAGCTACACCCTAAGTAAACACGACACATACACACAAGATGCAAGTGATGCCTCACTTGTAGTACAACCCCAAGTGAGGCATCAAAGCACCAACACTACACTTGAGCACCCTCCGGATTGGTACACAGTCCTTCAGGTACTCATGTACCATCTCTCCCTTTGCACTGCAGCAGATACCACTCTCCTCTCCACATGACAACATCACATCATCCACACATTCAGCTGTCACCCAACACTGCAATGTCTAAATGATCATAGATAAACGAAGCCTGCACCTCTGCCACTCTTGCTTCTATGTTTATGCACGCCACATGTCCATAGAATAAAGACCCGGGGTGCTGCATTCTGGTTTGTTGGAAGTACATTCTTGATTTCAGTTAATTTCTCTGGAGCTTGCTAGTGACACAAGGTTACTAGACTCTGAAGCTCAAATCAAGCAATGATCTGTGTCTCTCACTGCACAGCTATAAGCCTTGCATGTGTAATCATACTATTGTATTCAAAGATGACGCATCTGGCATGCCAAAGGCAAGCCCACCTGCCCCCTTTCGCACCTGGACCATGCCCAGCACCATGGACCCTAATTCTCCCACCATCCATCAATACGACGCCAGCTGCCTTCAACACTGGAGGCTCCACCGCATGCCACCATGCCTCACCTAAGGACACTCACGGCCCGTTCTCGTGCCGCAACTGCACCTTCACCTGCCCTCACACACCAAACCTCCCATCAGCTAGACCACCCGGACACCTCAGATGCATACTACTCAACACTCGCTCACTCGTCAAGCACGCAATAGAAGTATGGGATCTCCTCGACTCCGTCCCCCCGATGTCACCTTCTTCATTGAGACCTGGATTACCACCATCTCAATGCCGGACATCGCCACTGCCATCCCCGACCAGAAGGAGGTGTTGCTATTGTCCAAAAAAAACTCATTCTGCCTCACAACATTCATCAATGTCAATCCCCCGTCGCTGAACACCTGCATTTTCAGATTCAGACAAATCCAAACACCACCCACCAAGGCACCCTCATCTACAGACTTTCCGGACCCTGCCCCCCCACTTCAGCAAAGCCTTGACTGACCTTATCGCTCCCCATGCCCTCGCCTCAAAGGACTACATCCTTCTCAGCAACCTCAACTTTCACCTTAAAAATCTCAGCGACCCACACACCTCAACCCTCATGGAGAACCTAGCCACCTTTGGGCTCAAACAACTGGTCAACCTCCCCACACAGCAGGACACACCCTCGAACCTGTCTTCTCCACTGGTATCCACATCTCCTTCTCACAAACCTCCGAACTCCACTGGCCCAACCACCACTGCGTCCATTTCTCCTTCACCAAGACCACCATATGGCACCACTCCCACCGCCCCTGCAGAAACTGGACCAAGGTCACTGAAGCCCAGCTCACCGCCACTCTTCACCAGTCCCCACTGTCAGACACCATGTATGCCAATGCCTCGGCCCACAACCTCCACCAATGGATCATCAACTGCGCCAAAACTCTAGCCTCCCTAAGAAAACCCGCCAGAAGTCGACACCACAGGAGACCCAGCTGGTTTTCCCACAACCTCCAAGAATCCAAGAGCGCCTGCAGACACCTCGAGAGAAAGTGGAGAAGCAGTAAGAGCACGACAGACCACAAAGCTTTCAAAGACGCTGTCACATCGCACCACTCATCAGATCAGCTAGAAAATCAGCCACTCAGGAGCGCATCAACGCCACTGCATACAACAGCAAGGAACTCTTCACCATAGTCAAAGAATTTGTGAAACCCAGCACGGACATCAGACACCCGCCCCTCCCAAGAACACTGTGACAACCTCGCCACTTTCTTCCATTGAAAAATCCAGGACATCTACGAAGGATTCGCAATCAAAGATCTGCCTCCGCCCATCAGCACCACTACCACATACTCCAAACCTCAACGACCCTCAACCACTGGACCCTCCTCACCCCAAAAGACACCCTGAAGCTCATGTGTACCATCCACTCTGGGGCACCCTCGGACTCATGCCCCTACCACATCTTCAACCGAGCCGGTGCCACCATCACACATGAACTATGCTGTACCATCAACTGCTCCGTGAGACTGCCACCTTCCCGGATGACTGGAAACACGCAGAGATAAACCCCCACTAAGGAACCCCTTCCCAGATCCAACGGAGCTGAAGAACTATAAACCGATCTCACTGCTTCATTTTCCAGCCAAGGTAATCAAAAAAGCGATCAACACACAGCTCACTGAGTTCATCAAGACAAACCACATCCTATATCCCTCAATATATGGATTCATGAGCAACCACAGCACAGAAACCGCACTCCTAGCAGCCACAGATGACATTTGCGCCCCATTGGACCACAGTGAAACAGCTGCCCTCATCCTCCTCGACCTCTCCGCTACTTTTGACACGTCTCCCACACCTCCTTGTGCACGAGACTAAACAACGCTGGCATCTGCTGCAAAGCCCTGGAGTGGTTCTGCTCCTTCCTCGCCGGTTGAACCCAGAGAGTCAGGCTCCCACTTTTCACCTCGAAACCGACGGAAACCAGAGTACTGCAGGGCTCCTCTCTGAGTGCCATCCTCTTTAATGTCTACGTGACCCCACTCCCCAAGATCGTCAGACACCACAGGCTCAATATCATCTCATACGCTGACAAGACACAGCTGGTTCTCTTCCTCAACGACAAACCATTGACAGCTAAAAGCAACTTTCACAATGGAATGAAGGCAGTCACAGACTGAATGAAAGACAGCTGCCTCAAGCTCAACTCAGATAAGACAGAGATCCTTATCCTGGGCCCCTCCCAAACCACCTCGGATGACTCCTGGTGGCCCGCTACCCACGGAACTGCCCCATCTCCCACCGAACATGCATGCATTCTTGACTCATCTCTTTCTCTATGGCCTGCCAAGTCAACGCTCTCTCATCCTCATGCTTCCACACACTCCGCCTGCTCCAGAAGATTTTCAAGTGGATCCCCATTGACGTGAGAAGACAAGTTACCCATGCACTCATAAGCAGCAAACTCGAATACAGCAACATACTCTATGCCGGCATCAACAAGAAACTCCAAACAAGACTTTACAGAACGCATCCATGACATCCCCTGGCATCCTTGACATCCCCCGCCACAGTCACATCTCTGGCCACCTGAGAGACCTACACTGGCTACAAATGCAACACTTTCACACTCCTGACACACGCTTACATGGCCCTTCACAACAGCAGACCTGCCTACTCAACCACAACCTCTCCTATCCACCCCCCAGGCTACTCTGCTCTGTTCAACTGGTCCTTTCCACCATCCCTAAGATCCAGAAGAAAATAGCTAGAGGAAGAGCCTTCTCCTACCTCACTGCTCAGACCTGGAACACGATGCCACACCACCTCAAGCAGTCCCCCTCGCTGGCTCAGTTCAGGGAGGACCTCAAGATCTGGCTCTTCGACTGACCCGCATCCTCCCATCAGGACCTTTAGACCCCCCCCCCAGGTGAGAAGTCGTGTTTTACAAATACTTGATTGATTGATTGAATGAAAAGAATTAATAATCATCAACCATTGACAAGTTTTTCATGTTGCAAGTAATTGCACTCGGCATGTCTGTACACACAAGACACCTTATATGGTGAGGTGTAAATGAGAGTTTAGTTATAGGAGCCCCTGAAGCAGGGCCTTCACCCCAAAATGCACTGGGGCCATCAAGTGACACTATAAGTACAATTACTTACAATATGGAAAACTAATAACTGGTTGGATGATTATTAAACATTACGAGAGACACAAGCTTTCTTTTGCTGTGAAGGAAGACAGTGGCATAGTGATCTTTGTGATTTTTTTTTCTGGAATAATGCAAAGGAGGAAGTGAAGGCACCAGCTTAAGGCATGGATCATGACCAATGGGCAAAGGAAAGTGTACAAGGGGTGTGATGAGACAGAATGGATGCAGAGTAGGTGATGGGGTCTGTAATAGCTTCTTTTTAACAAAACAAGATTGAAGAAAGGAGGAAGGGACACCGAAAGTTAGGAGCCACGATGAGCCTTTTTTTTTAGCAAAAATAAAGCATCGGAAATATGGAATAGTGGAGAAGGGGACAGGCACAGTCTGACAAGAATAAGAGGCACAGTTGAACTAGAGTGTGGTGATTATTTCCTACACAGAGTGTCAACTGGTGCAGCCTGGTTGGCAACCCGCCGCCCACCCCAAATCAGGGATTGTGTTATGGAGACTAATAGTGCTGGGAACAAGGCCTGAGAAGAAGGAATGGGAGAGTATGCAAGAGCACAGCAAGGCCTGCACTAGCACCAGCTTCTCTGGTGTGTTACAGAGGCGATTTTAGCCTTGTGATGAGGGGCTACTGTAGTTCAAGGAACGTGGAAGGCATAAGACCAGATAGACCCAGGAAATGTGCAGTGGTGAGAACCCGCTGAGTCAATCTCTCCTTGATGGACCAAAATGAGCACACCTCAGTGGACATTCCAGGACTGGACCACCATGCTGTGGAGAACTGAGAGTGTGGACAGGGCCAGCTTTAGTGTGGTGCGGCTGCACTGGGCGCTGACCTGAAGTTGGGGCATTGACCTCAGGGGGGCGCTGTGTTTAGCAGTAACTTAATATTTAAAAGCACCTGCAACAGAGTTCCTTGTGCATCCAGCTTTCAGGCAGCAATAAAAATGTCAAGATAACGTTTGCAATTAATGTTCCTGCTGGAGAGGGAGGGATCAAGTTTTTGTCTAGTGGCAGTTTGGCTGAACCATAAAGTAGCGCAGAGGGTTAATATGCCTGCTGTAAAGAACAGACCTGTATTTTATGTGGATAGCTGAGTGGATTAGTAACACCAGTCTTTACCAGCACTTTAAAACAAATGAAATATATGTGAGACAGGAGCTATGGACTGATGAGGGGCACTTTTGCCAAGTGATAGTGAGGGAATCTCAGATGGAGGTCAGATGAGGGAGGGAAGGATGCCAAAAAGATTGTCCCTCCACGTGCCCCCAGTGCTAAAGCCAGCCCTGTATGTGGACATAACCAACCATGACAAAAAACAACAAATCTGTGCCACTCTGGCTTGAGTTTCCTGGACCCTCTTTCATTGGTCTCCCTGTCTAAGAAAGTCCTGCACACCGATCAGGAACTTGTTTAATTAATTTAAGTCCAGAAAATGGCTAATCTGTGTACCTCTTCATAGTCTCCTCTAGAAATTTGACTCCTGCTCCATTGACTTGTGTGGGAGATGTGAGTCTCTTAGCTTTGGGCCTCTACTTTTGTTTCCAACTCCTTGCATACTCCCTTGTATGGAAGATGTCTTTGGCTCACAACCTTTGCTCTACGATTGTCTAGTAATGCAGTGACCTGTGATATACACTGCTGTGCGCTCTAGCCCATGATTGAGAGCAGCTTTTGTGTATAGTGTCTGAGTTTCCAGTTAACAAGTGCCTTTTATTGTGCGTCATGCCAGTAAAAGGACACACTTGCAACGTTTGGCATTCCCCGAGTTCACTTTAATCTTGTAACGATGGGAAACGTACCCAATACTTTAGCTTCCTCAAGAGGTTGTTGCAAGGTACCCTAAGTGCACAGCTAAGTTCGTTTAAAATGCTGGGAGAGGGAATTAGGCATTTAAGATTTTGTACCCTGGGTTTGTGGCATAGGAGTTCGTGTTTTACGTAATCTATGGAGAATTATTAATACTGGCTTACATATTTTTTTTTTTTGGGGGGTGTGCTGGAAATCCTTAAAGACCTTTGCTAAAAGTTTAAACAAAATGTATTATATTAATGAGTTCCCGAAAAAAGACGACCCATCAATTGTGTAAAAAAAACTGTGGAAAGTGGGACGCTGTCTATGGTTCTGAAGCCTTTCAATGCAGGTTCGGGCACGGCAATGCTGGTCATTACAGGCGGGAGACAAACTGATTCTCTTCAAGATCTGGTTGTCTGACACAATATCGAGGAGAAAAAGATCGGGTGCCCAAAATAAAGTGCCAAAAATGTGGAGGACAAGATTATCAAAAAGGTAAGTTCCAAAAGCTAAGTATAGATTTCTCAATTCTACATCTACAAACTGCGAAGACATACATATCGTTAAGTATATATATGTGGAGTTAAGCATAGTAAAACTTTGCTTACCCATTGAAACTTACCTTCTTGATATTCTCGTCCACGATATTTTACCACAGTATTTTGGTCACGCAACATTTTATTTCTAATATGTTGGTTAATCACTTCAAGAACTTTTAGTTATCTACCAAAAATAATGTATTCTTTTCTTTTCATACGAAGAATGGCATCAAATATTTTAAAATGGCAACTCTGTTTTTTATCCAGAAAAAATGGGGTAAAAGTAAATCTTTTCCCTCCTCTGGAAAATTAAAATACAACATTTACTTTAGATGTATCCTATCAATTCAAATTCTCCAGTTGTCCTTCAGTTATTCAAGTTTGTCAACCCAAAATTGCAGTCAGGATTTTTTTTGCAGATTCTCATGAGTTGTATGAAAGTCCATCATTAAATCAGTATTCAAAGATCAGGATTCCAGAAAAAGTGTATGCAAAAAAGTGTTCCTCTTAAATAGCCATAATACCTTCATGTTCCTAATTACATCACTAAGAAACACCTGCGAGCATTACCTTTTAATCAATAACTGAATAATCCTATTAGTTTAGCTCCTTTATGGAATATATTTGTCTGACATCATAGAGAGATTTTGTTAAGCTGGTTTTAAAGATTATCCTCCTCCCAAGTACTACACATGTAGTTTAGGGCATTAAGGAGACATAACACATCTTTTTATCCCTACTTCTCCAGTCCCGAATATTCTGAGACTAGCTGGCCATTTAGAACTCCATAGGACATTCACATAAAAATGTGATGCTTTAGGAACTGTAACTACTGGACAAGCTCAAGGGCTCCTGGAATTCATGATGGTACCCAGTGCATACATGTCCTGAATTGCTGCATGCAGAGCTGCCTTGATCTTGTTGGTGGAGGCCTTGGTGGGACACCATAGACTTGACACTCTGGGCCAGATGTATCATAATTTCCAATAGCAATTACCTAATTGCGTTTTTTTTTTTGTGAATCGCAATTAAGTAACCGCTATTGGAATGTATGAAACTCCATGAGTTTCTTATTGCGATTCGCAAGGGCTCGCAAATGGACCTACCTCATTAATACTCATGAGGTAGGTCACAATTTGCGACCCTTTGCAAATGGCTACAATCACAGGGATGGTGGCCCTCTGGGCTCAGCAGACCACCATGTCTGTGATTGCTTTTCAATAAAGCAATCTTTTTTTTTTTTTTTTAGAAAAGTAAAACGGGATGCGTTTAAAAAAGAAAAATGAAAAGTTTTCTTTTCATTTTTTAACAGTAGACCGTGGGACCACTGCCTGCTCTTAAAACATTTTTTTGCATGCATTCACAAAGAGGAAGGGGTCCTTTGGGGTCCCCTTCTCCTTTGCAAATGGGTTACCTCCAGTATGAAATCGGTGGTAACTGCAATTGTTTTGCGACCACATTCAAGGTCACAAAACAATCATACATACCTCTGCGATTCGGTTTTAGGAAGGACGCCCTTGACATGCCCCTTCCTAATACTGAATCGGTATGTAGTCACAAATCCAATTTGCGATTCGGTAACAAGTTACTGAATAACAAATTGGATTTGTTACATACCAAAATGCAGTTTTTGCGATCATGATCGCAAAACACTTTGATACATCTGGCCCTATGAGCCTTCTGGGTCTGTGTAACCTGGCGAAATGTACTACTCATGAGGGAGGCCATTCTCTGATAGTATTTGTACAAATAATCCTTTGCTTCTTAGTGATATGACCGAGATCTGTGAGTTGGGCAGACCACTCTCTCATTCCTTTTATGCTTGTCTGAGTGTCAGATAAGCTCACTTTAACGGATGTATCCACATCCATTACTTTCACCTGTAGATGGGGGAAACTGGCATCCAATCCTAGATTCCCACAAGCTCTTGCTGATTCTTCACCTCTACTGATAGGTCGGGTAATAGATAATGTGGAGACCTTCAATAGATGAATAATTCAAGCAGCAGATCATTTTCCCTCTGAGGCTCAATCAAAAAGAAAGCCTAAACTGCACCCCTTGGCTCTTTGGGTTGAATCAGCCCTGAGAGGGCAACACCTCCGCAGTAAGCAGCTGGAGAGAAAATGGCAGAAGGCCTACAACTCAAAGTTTTAGAAAAGTTCAGATCATCACTTAAGGACTACCAGAAACAGATTAAATTATTGAAAAGGACATACATACTTCGTAGCACAAATAGAATCAGCTAAATCTGATCAAAAAGTCATTATTAATCTCTCAAACTTATTCCTTAAACCTAAGGCTATAGAGAGTCAGACTCCACCCTCACAAGCTCTATGTGATGAGATTTTGGGCTACTTTGCGGAAAAGATACAGACTATATATAACCGGTTTAGCGCCTCAGTTCTTCCTCAGATTAGCCTTGAAGCTAAAACTACCCCAACAAGAGATTCTAATAAGTTCCTGGCATTTCATACAATTTCATTAGACCAGTCCCGTCAAGCTATTCTGGCATGCAAAACTGGCTCTCCCAATGACCCTTGCACGCCAATGGTCTTAGATAAATTGGAAGATATCAACCTGATCCTGAACAATTCTTTGAGCCTAGCTGAAGTCCCAGAGGTTTGGAAGGTGGCTGTGGTTAAACCACTTAAGAAGAAACCCTCAGTTAGTGCGACCAACTTATCCAATCTCATACCAAACTCTCTCTTGCCAGCATTGAGCAAAGTCATGGGAAAGATTGTAAATAGTCAATTAATCTCATTCTTAGAGACAACACATCTACTTCCTGCCTCTGTCAGGCTTAGGCCCAAAGCACTCAATGGAAACTGCCCTGTTGGAAGTAGCTGTCATTTTAAAACTCACATTGGATGAAGGGAAGAATGCTGTGTGAGGTCTGTTGGACCTATCAGCAGCTTTTGATAACATCTCCCATGAAATTCTCTTACATTTAGTCCCAGAGTGTGGAATAGTTGGATCTGCTTACCTCTGGCTGAAATAATTTTTTCCTGGTCATAAACAGATGGTGAAATTAGGATCCTATATCTCAAAGGAAATTACAGTTACCGTCGGAGTTCCGCAGGGCTCATCATTGAGCCCAGTCCTGTTTAACATCTGATAACATTCTTTGGGATTGATACTAGCTCTTACGCAGATGACACCCAGTTGATCTTGTCTCTTGACAAATCTTTTTTTGGGTTCAGAATTGAGTTTAAAAAATTGTCTAGTCACGCTTATCAGATGGATGCAAGCCAACCACCTTAAATGTAACACAGACAAAATGGAGATTATGCTATTCGGCAAAGCCAGCAAGTTTGTCCATTCAGATTGGTGACCAGAGGACATTCCTCCTCTGCCCCCGACAGCAGATGTGGTTAGAAACCTGGGAGTCAAGTTTGATTCTCAGTTGTTGTTTCTCCCTCATGCACTGGCAATTGCAGGTACCTGTTTTAACTTAATAAAATCTTTAAATACTTTTTTTGATCTTCTACCATAAATAGCCTGAAAATCGGTACCTAATGCCCTAATCACCTCCAAGCTAGACTATTGTAGACGCCCGTTTGCAGACTCTTCAAAACAAGTACTTCATAGACTTCAGATTGTGCAGCACGCTGCCGCAAGGGCAGTTCTTAAAATACCTAAGAGACCTTCTGCATCAGCTGCCTTCAAATCTCTTCATTGGCTGCCAATCCATAAAAGAGCACTTTTTTAAATGATTTTGTTTACTTTCAGAGTCTATAGAGGGATTGGCCCTAAATTCCTCGCTGCATGGTTCAATTACTACTTTACCAACAGACCTCTAAGATCATCGTAAGCCAGTCTACTGAAATCCTTCTATTTATCCTCTCTGCATGGTTCAATTACTACTTTACCAACAGACCTCTAAGATCATCGTAAGCCAATCTACTGAAATCCTTCTATTTCAGATTAAAAACCAGGGGAGGTAAAACTTTCACAGCCCTAGGAGCTAAGGCCCAGATCTCTCTACCCAGCCATTTGAGGTTATTGAGTCCAAAGTTGCATTTAGGAAATGCTTCAAGACCTGGGTTTTTGGGATCCCAGACTCCCGCTGCTATTCCTACATTCTGTAAGATGTCCTCATCTCTTGTTTCCTATGGAAGCTACAGATGTGTTCCTTCGCAGCCTCATCAATCCTGTTCCGTAATAGCGCCAGGATAAACCCTTGGGAGTGACAGTCTGCGCTTTAAAAATAATAATTTCAAATTTAAATTCAAGTCCACATCACTGGCAAAGACTTTCTGGCCTAAAAATGTAGTTTTAAAGGATTCTTTGAAGAAACTCATCAAGACACACTACTGGGACACTATCACTTTTGGGAACAATTATGCAGTTTCAACAGTGGACATGAACGGATATTGGTGTGAGGATGTACCCATTATCATCACTAACCTCCTCTATTCTAAGCACTATATGTACCACATTGTCCTTTGCAAAGTAAGGCATCATGGCCTCTGACATGCTCCAGGTGAATGGTGGTGTCAAACACTTATTTGATATCCCTCAACCTACCTACTTCTTTGTATAGTGCAATCCAGACAACTGACACTGTATTAGTCTGTGATGTCACTAGGAATAAGGCACCCAATCCTACATCATAAGTGCTGTCTTGGGCCTTTGCAATAATTAGTGTTTTAGCCACCAGAATCTGTTGGTTCCAAATCTAAGTCTCTAGCTTTGTTCCTAACTTGAGAATGCAGAGAACAACCTCTTTCAAGAGGACAATTCGCTTCTGATAAATGTCACCCCTAATCAGGTATAAAATGGAGAAATGGCTTAGTGTCTTGGAAACTTTTCTGGTTGTTATGTTGGCGCCTCTATGCAGTTTATCTCATTATTCTAGGACTGTATTATTGCACTGATGTCCAACTATCTGTGGTGTGATATGCCCTGCTCTTCTCAATCTGTTGTATGCCTTTAGGGAAGGAACATACTACTTGTATCAATTGTAATTTGTACTTTTGTTTCCTTGCAGGTTACTGTAGAATTCCCTTTTTGTTGACCCTTGCTTGCTGTGCACATATTAGCAGGCAGTCAGGCTTGCAAGACTTTGCCATTGCCGATTTGGTTGTTAATGCCATCTCTGGGAGTATGATTGGTCCAAGGTTAATATGGGTTGTCACTGCTTGGATGACAGTGGCGCTGAATGAGCTAGGAGAACATAACATCACCCCAACAACTAAGCTCCAGTTTACTGTGCCCGCTGCCTCTTCAGGGAAGTCATTCCCAAGAAAGCAGTATAACACAGTCTGTCGCGTAGGGCAGCCCACTTGTACGCCTACTTCTCTTCAGGCAGACATGGACAAAGAATAGCATCCCCCCATACCTAGCTACAAGAGTCAGAGCTGCTTTATAGCCCAAAACAATTTGATTTTGGTTTAGTGACCTGGGACGTTGCAAGTCAAGGGACATACCTGAATTTGGCAACACTTTACAGCACTGATGTTTTACAAAGTTTGGGATTAGTTAATTATCCAACTCCCATTCTTTTTAGGTTGAAGCCTACAAGACAGCATAGCTGTCTGGTTTGCTAAAGACTTCTGGGGGACATTTTGACAGTTTCGCCTGGATTGTATGCCACCCACTGCTTACCATTGACTTTGCATCTTTAACTCATGGTTGCTTTCTTTTTATTTGCTGGCTTTGTTTGTTTAATGCTGTCCAGGTTGAGTTAATCCCTCCTGTGGAGCATAGCCTGTTTACCACCACTGCATGTATTCTTCACTAAGTACTCACTTTCTGTAAACAGGCCTTTAATTTTTGTTTGTATCTTGTCACATTTGCTATACATTCAATGAGGGGAGTCAAATGGCAGGCTTTGTTTTCCGAGGGAGCTTGGTGTTTACTTTTCTTTCTCTGACTTCAAATTGAGAGGATTTATATGACAATTCTGCTGGCTACTGGGGTTGTGAAAGGAACGTTTTTTTTCTAGCACACAACAAAATGTAAAGGAACTGTGCAGATATTTAAAAATATATCAGAATTTGGAAAGCACAAATCAAGCAATTGTTTTGTAATTCTGAAGTGATGGAAACAAATACTTTAATATGATCAAAACAAATCAATACACTAGGGGATGCCACTCGCACACATTGTGTGCTATATAGTTTTAGCAGTAAAACTGTAGGTCTATGCAAATGAAGCGGTAATTTCAATTGAAAATGTTTTGTCTTTAATGGCAGTACACTAACACACCACACATACTCCACGTTATGCCCCTCCATGCTACACAATTTCACTCTACAACGATACTCCACAGTATGCCACTCCTCTATACCAATCTACTCCACTCTGCACCACTCTACACCACTGTGCTCCACTCTGTGCCACTCTACTCTAGGACCCGCCTCTCCACTCTCACATGCCACTCCAATCTACGACACGCCACTCCTTGTCACCCCACCCCACCCCACTCCACTCTGTCACTCCACTCTACACCATTCCACTCTATGCCCCTCCACTCTAAGACACTCTAGGACATGCCACTCCAGCCCACTCCTCGCCATACCACTCCACTCAATGACATGCCACTTCACTCCACTACACTCTTTGACACACCACTATACTCTACAACATGCCGCTCTACTCTACACCATTCTATTCTATGCCACTCTACTCTGCGTCACTCCACTCTACATGTGTCCACTCAAAGACACTTTACGACACACCACTCCAGTCCACTTTACCCCACTCCACTATGACATGCCACTCCACTCTATGCTACTCCACAGCGCACCACTTCATTCCACTCTGCGCCATTCCACTCTGTGCCACTCCACTCTGCGCCACTCCATGCCCTTCCACTCTAGAACATGACACTCTGCTCCACTCTGACACTCCACAGCACTTTACTTCACTCTAGGCTACGCCACTCCATTCTACTGCAATCCACTCTACAGCACTCCAATGTATGCCACTCCACTCAACTCAACTCTGACACTTTACTCCACTCTATGCCCCTCCACTGTACACCACTCCGCTATTGCCACTCCACTCTACTCTATGCAACTTCACTCTACAACATTCTATTATACTCTATGCCACTCCATAACATTTTACTCTGCTCTATGGCACTCTAAGTAACTCCCTCTACACCACTCCATGCCACTGTACACAACCTTTACAACACACTACTTCACTATACTCCATTGCTCCACTCTTCATGACTCCACTCTATGGGCCAGATGTAGGAAGCCTTTTGCACGTCGCAAACTGCGAAAAACGCAGTTTGCGGCATGCAAAAGGCCTAACGCAATGCACAACCTCAAATTGCGAGTTGGTACCGACTCGCCGTTTGAGGCTGCGACTCGCAAATAGGAAGGGGTGTTCCCTTCCTATTTGCGACCGCATCGCCATGCTGAGTTGCTTTGTGACCGCGATTGCGGTCGCAAACCAACTCGCAGTTACCACCCACTTGAAGTGGGTGGTAACTCATTCGCAAAAGGGAAGGGGTCCCCATGGGACCCCTTCCCCTTTGTGAATGCAGAAAAAAAAAAAAAATCAGATCAGGCAGTGGTCAAATGGTTTTGGAAGTTTTTCTTTTTGCACCTCGTTTTCCTTTAAGGAAAACAGGCTGCAAAAAGAAAAGAAAAAAGCTGCTTTATTAAAAAAGCAGTCACAGACATGGAGGTCTGCTGTCTCCAGCAGGCCACCATCCCTGTGAGTGCATGGACTCGCTATGGGGTCGCAAAATGCGACCCACCTCATTAATATTCATGAGGTGGGTCTTTGCGACCCCATAGCGAGTCGCAGAAGGTGTCTGAGACACCTTTCTGCATAACATTTTGCGAGTTGTAAATTGCGAGTCGCTATGACTCGCAATTTGCAAGTCGCAAAATGTGTTTTTGCTACATCTGGCCCTATGCCACTCCACTCTACTCCACTCTTAGCTACTCTGACACTCCATAACACTCTGCTCCACTCCGCCACTCATCTCTACGACACTCTACAAAACTGTACATCACATTTTGCCGCTCCACTGTATGACACTGCTCCATCCTATCACTCCATTCTACTCTACGACATGCGACTCTACAACATTCCACTCCACTCTGACACTCTACTCCACATTATGCCACTCCACTCTGACAACCTACTCCACTCTACACTACTTTATTCTATGGCACTCTACGCAACTTCATGCCACTTTACGCCACTCAATGCCACTCCATTCTAGTTTGACACTATGTCACTACATTCTACGATGCTCTGTGCCACTCCACTCTGGCACTCCACTCTGACACTCTACGCCACTCTATGCTACTCTACACTACTCCACACTGACACTATGCATACTCTACGACACTCTACTGCACTCTGCCACTCTACTCAACTACACTACACTTTATGCCACTCCACTCAACAATTTACTCCACTCTGTGCCACTCTGCTCTACATCACTCTACTCCACCGTACACAACTTCCTCTATGCTACTCCATGCCACTTTACTCCACACCACTCCAAGACACTCTACTCCCTACATGAGACACCACGCCACTCTGTGCCTCTCCACTTTATGCCACTCCACAGCATTCCACTCTTCTCCACTCAATGCTAATACATGACAATCTACGCCACTCCATGACAATCTACCCCACTCCACTCCACTCCACTCTACTCTGAAGGTTCACTACACTCCACGCCACTCTCTATGCCACATTTAGCCATGCTTGTATCCAACATGGCTAAAGCACATAGGCAAAGCCAATAGGACTTGCATAAGCAAGACCTATTTGCTTTGATAATGCTTATTTATTATGCCAGCACTCACAGTGCCTCTCATTTTTTGCCTTCACAATGGTAACATTTTCTGTAGCGGCTGCCAAGCCGCAAGATCCTACTTTCTGATGATGTACTGTGAAAAAATTACTACTACAGCACAATTCCCATAGTCATTGTCATTCCAACAGAGTGGGATTGTGCAGAAGAACGCCCAAAGTGAATTGGGCTAATTTTCATACAAACTTAATTCAACAAAAATAATACATAATAGATGTTTGATAAAACCAAGTTAAAAAGACAGAGGTACCGTAGGCACTCTTACATAACTCCTCCATATGTCTGGACTTTTTTTTTATCAGCCCTTCTTCAAACAGCAGCCCAAATGCTGTCATAACATAATGCTGTGCCTCACAGTAATACCGCTGGGACTATTATATTGCGCATCTTCAAAAACAACAAAGAGTAATCCATCGTATTGAAGGCACATTTCAGAATTATATTTTTTTTATTTAAGGTGATAATGATCAAATGTGACAATACAGATATATTAGTAAGGGTGTAAAATCAGGCAGTACTTTTACAAATGTCACCTTCTGGTTTTAGGTCAAGGTCATCAAGCTGTCATGTGGGCCAGCTGGAGATGTTTGGGCAGTTCCCGGTTCAAGCGGGAGCAGCGGCTGAATGTCTTGGAACGGATGCAGGACAGGCAAGGGGGACCACTTTGAAATGCACTGCACACGCAGACCTAAAGGTGAGTCCGGTGGGTCCCCTTGGAGTGTAGAGGTTACAAGCAAGAGGATGGGGGCCCCTAGAGCACAGATGGTTTTCTGATGCAAGGGCCAGGGAGGCCGGGTGCAGAGCAGATAGGTGCTGTGCACAAAGGAGCCTTTGGAACCAGGGGGCAGGTAACTTGAACGTTGGATTGCAGGTCAGCAGGGCCACTCTGGAGGAGGGGGGGGGAGGTTCTTGGGTGCCCTGAAGTCCTTTGACTGGTGCTTGCTTCTGATCCTCGGAGAGTCTGGTGTGGACTTTTCTTCTGGGTGTACAACGATGCGGGTCCAGTACCTCTGGCTATTGCATGGTTCAGCCACTGGAGGTCACAGTACCACCAAGCTTGGCACACTTGCAGGGTTTGTCCTCTGGGTCCATCTGGTGAAATTTGGTCTGGCTGCGGTGTCTGGTTCGTTGGTCAGTGGCCGGTCAGTGAACTGGACTTCACTGGTTTTTGGTTGGAGAGAGTGATGCCTTCACTTTGGAGGGAAGTTCTTGACGATTTTTGGAAGGTTGGAGGTCCTCTGGGTTTTTTTTTTTTTGAGTCCGTTGGATGTCCAGTCAACCCCTCAGTGGGGATTGCCGAGTCGTGGGTGCAGCAGGCAGGGTTTGGCACATTTTTCTTCTTGCAGCAGGACTTCTGTTCTCGAGGCTTGGGTCTTCTTTGTTGCTAGTCTTCTTGTACCTGTCAAATCTGATCTGCATGTCTAGGGATGCCCACTAAATACTGCATTTAGGGGAGTACAAGGTAGGGGCCAATGGGTCATCTACCTTAGGGTGGCTACACCCACTATGTGACCACTTCCTGAGGGGAGAGGTCACATCCCTCACCCTGGTTGGCTATTTTCCTAACATGCAGGATGGAGGAAAATGAAATGGAGAGGTCACCTCGCCTGCTACACCTGAGGAGTGGTGCAGGCAGAGGGTGGACACTCCTCCTAGTCTTTTTGCATTTCCCCGCTGTTGCTGCCACCAAAAGTGGAGGTTGGCAATGGAGGTGCCCATCTGCTACTAGCAGCAGGCCTGGGAGTCAAGTTTCAAGGGCGGCAAGCCTTTTGAAGCTCGCAGGCAGGGCAGTACACATTTCTGGGGGAGAAGGTGTGACACCTCTGCCCCCGAAGGGCTTTGTTTTCTTGTCCTAGAGAGCAAAGGCCCACACCCTAGGGTTCCAGAATCTTGTCTGGTGGTGGCAGGCTAGTTGTATTGGGGAGGGGAGGACAAAAATGCAGGTTGGGGAAAGCAACGTGCAGTGGGTGGAGGGAATAGAATAAAAATAAAGCTGTGTGAGAGAAGGAGGGGAAAAGTAGCATATAAGGAACAGATTAACAAGGGTGAGGAAAACTCACAAGGGAGAGAGTAACATGGAACAAGAGAGTTCCGCAGGGAAAAGTGCATAATAGGGAGAGAGAACACCACATGAAGGAGAGAGCAGCAGGGAGTGCATGGGAGAAGCACAAGAGATAAAGAACTGGAACATGGAGTGCTTAACCACAAAAGAAAGTAAGCAGTTCCCTAAAAGTGAGCAGTAGGAGGTTATAAGACAGCCACATAAAAGTATAGTAAAAAAAGCTATGCTTGATGGGAAGGACAGACGTAAGAAACGGAAGGCCAGACATTGAATATGAAGCAAGCAAATGAGAGTGACAAGCATTGAGTGGGCTATATGCCCACCCTATGTTCTTGATAAGCCCACAATAGGTCTTTCGCAATAAGACATCGTGTGCTGTTGCATAGGAGACCACAAATGGGGACCATAATTATCCTATTCCACTTTTCGGGTGTGATATTGAATTATCACACAACACCGAAACTTTTAGAAAGGATTGGTGTCAACCACTTCAGGAAGCACTAAAAAGCAATCCCAGACCACCCATCTAGGCCAAAAAACTTAAGAAGGGAATACGTTTAATGCAATCTGCGTCTTTGTTGGTCTAGTCTAAGCAGGACCCTTCACATACCTTGGAAAAAAGAGCTCCTCTGCCCTGCTTGGTTTGTGTGTTTTGCTATCCCAGGAGTTCTAATCAATACCATTTTCATCAATTCCCAATTTGTTCAACTGACAGAATTTACAACTTTAGTCAGTCTGGAGAATGACATTTAGAGGTTTATGTGACTTCAGAGGAGATGCCACCAAGGCAGGACTTCTGAAAGAAATGTAGGTTTGCTGAATGCCCATCATGTTTAATGCAAATGTTTAAAGTGTGTTTGTTTTTCGAAAACAAACTCTCAAAATGGGTGTTTGCTTTTGAAAAGCAAAAAAATAATGCTTCTGACACTATGGAGGTTTTCGCCCAGCATTTGTGAGTGATATTTGTTTTTTCTTGTTCGGGATTGCTTAACTTTCCCTGGTGGTCCCAAAAAGAAAAAGTCAGAACATCTGTTCTAAATACCGTATGAAGTCTACAGTACTGGGACTGACAGCTTGGTGTCTGTAGGACTGCCCATCTACGCTGAGGTTTCATCGACAGGGGCAGTGAGAGCTCCTCCAGTGCAAACATGACCATTCACCTGGCTCTAAACAGAGTAGAAGGACAAAGAATTTGGCAGACAGGGTACTCCACTCTGTTTGTGGCAGAGTACCCTTTTGCTAAAAAGGCCCATAGTTGTGGAATCCTCATAAGAGGTGTGTTACCACGGAGACAATTGGAGGGAGCTTATCACTCTCCAGTTGTGTTCCACTTGGGTAAGTCATTGGAGCCTCTGGGGCTGATCCTTCAGTATCCTCTTCCAGAGTAGACGCCTTGCTGGAGTCACCTGTTCAGACGTTTGGTCTTTTTTAAACCTTTTCAGTTGTGAGGACCCCATCCTCTCCCTTTGAAACTTCTATAGGCCTAGTTCAGCAGCAGCTATTTCACGAGTTTAGAATTTGCATTTCACATACAAACCTACTTGCTAGCTGGGTATGCCCTAGCAAAATTTTCGATCTTTTCAGGAAAAAATGGTGTCAATTTATCCGTAAAGCACGATTTACCAAAGGCAGAACTAACGGCGTGTGCTATGGGGGCGTGGATTTAAAGAGGGCCTCGTGAAGAAGCTAATGCACTGCTAATACACTGGAGTCAGGGTTATATTTGATCACCCAAGACTACAACGTACGTTCTATCGCCCCCAATCCCCCCCGGCCCGAGCATGTGACATGGGTTTTGGCACCAAAAGATATAATTGACTAGTTGTTCTGTGAGTGAGAGAAATTCCTGTAAAGAAGTTGTAAATTGTGACATATAAACATTCACAGTTAGAGATTTCTTATTAGGAATGTACAAACATTGGATTCAGTAAAACCACACCAACTTTCACTGAATGCATTTGTATTTTGCTAAATGACCTATGTAATAATAGGTCGGTTAAAACAATACAGAAACACAAGTTATAACCTACTGCGACAATGTTACGGTAGGGCTTTCTATTTTTTAGATTTTCGAGACTTTGTTTCCCTTGGTCCTAAGCCATAGGAAACCATTAACTGTACTTTTCAGAAGTGAGGCACAAATACTGTGCCTCTTCCATGTAGACAGTGAAACATTGTGTGGTAAGCGAGTTGCCGCATGTTTACTAACTCACATTGCTGTGGCACTCTCAATGAGGGCGTTGGCAGCAAAAATGGAAGCATGACTTAGATGTAAGTAGTCTAAGTGGGATACTAGCACTACACACAAATATGGCAAAGTCAGTGTGGTATTAATATTCCCCCCATCTGATCAGCAAACTGAGATAAGTCATGAAAAGCAGGATACTCAAAGGTCAAAAAATAAATCCTAAAGCGCCCCTTGAGTATTTAAGTAACAAAAAAAGTACAAGGCTGAAGCACTGGGCTCTTTCCAGGTGTAGGGCAGAAAGACAGTAGGTTAGGTAGATGCAGAAGCCTTTCAAGCACATTCACTTGAAAATCCTGAGGTAAGTCTTTAATGACTAAAGTGCTATTTCCACAGCTCCCACCTAGAAGATTTATAAAGTACATTGATTGCCTAGGACCAAGCAAAGAAACCTTCTGAGGCAAGGCCTGGCGGGATCTAGTGAAGTTTTGGATGTAAAGACGTGCACTTTCAGTGAGAACCCCTTACACTTAAATATTAAAAGTTAATCATAGGCAATGACTGATGGAAAGCATTTGTGAGGCTGATGTATATAAAGGGAGGAAAGTAAGAATCTGGAAACCGCAGAACAGTAAAATGATCATCTAAGGATCATTTGTGGATCATCTCAAAAGACCAGAGATAACTTGCATAGGTGGCAGTTCCACCGCACTTACATAATTATTAAAGTATTTAAGGAAAGCAGAAAGCTAACTTTAGGAGACATACTGAACTCTATAGGCATGGACTTTGCAGAACTGTTGGACACAGAGCTACACATTAACCGTGAAGGGAAGTCATTGATAAGTTATGCAGACAGGATGATCGTTTCCTGTGAGTGAGGCTTCAGAGGGTCCAGACAGGCGGCTCTTCTTCTGAGGGTGCGGATGGAGTCCCACAGGGTTCTGCATGTACGCATGGCATCCCGCACTGTGCACTCCACACTCCATCTTCATGTACGATCAAAGAGGAGTCACAGGAGCAATGCTTCTCTTTCTGCTCAAGATACTAAATTGGAGGGAGTAGCTTCAGCCATAGCTGATAGAAAGAGTTTTATTTTGTGCTGTGGTTGACAGTGGGAACACCTATGGTTTTAAATGGTGGTGATTGCAGGCTCTATGGATGTTTTCATGTGCATTGTGGGTGAGCTCTTTGAGGGAGCGACACCGATGGGAAGGAACTCTAGTATGACCGGCAATGGAAAGTTCTCAGTTCATTATGAGGGAGTTTTACGTAATTCATTCATTTGTGCAAATGTGGTAGTTTTTTCCGTGTAATAAAGGAGACTCATGCACACGATGCCTAACTCCGCCAGCCCTCGATTTAGTGGCTGTTTTAAAATGTCTTCTTCCCATTGGATCCTTGATTTTTTTCAATTATCTTTGCTTTGCAATGTTGTTCTCTTGTTTCCGCATGTTGATCCTAAAAGTGCTATTCCGCTTTTCTGCCAGAAATACTCCTCTGATTATGGGGGGGGGGGCACGTTGCATAATGTTATTTCGGCTTTATTTTAAGGAATTCTTGTGACATTTCCGTGAAGGTTACCCAACCCAGACAGCGCTGTGAGGCATGCTGTTGGCAATGCAGCGCTCCACTAATTTCTGTTAACATAACTGGCACACAATAATCGCTGGCTATCTCCCATGCGACAGGAAGATTGCCAATGGATATTTATGGCAACAGATGTATTGTGTTTTTTTTTATAAAATAGTCTAAGAATAATTATTTTAAATAATTGCCCTCGCTCACGCAATTGGGGTAAAGCTGAAATTCGTCAACATTTTAAAGGACCATATTTATATTTTTTAGCGCAGCATTTGCTCCGCTTTTTAACGTAAAAGCGACGCAACCTTCCAAAATACAATTGTATTTTGTAAGTTTGCGCTGCTTTTGCGTCAAAAAATGACTCAAATGCGGCGCTAACAAAGTATAAATATGGGCCTTTGTCTTACCTCAACTATAAATATATGCAGAAGAAAATGTTGACGTGGGAAGTCAAGACATTACGTTTTCCAATAAGATTTTAATTTTCTTGTTATCTTGCATAGATTCATTTTTTTATGTTCTTTCCCCCTTAAATTGTTTTCTCTCTTCTAACTTCAGTTTGTTTCGTACTTTATCTTACACTTTCACTCGCCGTTTTCAATTGATTTTTTTGCCTAATGATATGTTTCCCTGTAATTTTCTGATATTTTTATTTTCTTCATTTTTCTTACTTCCCACTTCCTTTTTCATTTTGCGATAACTTCTTTTGAAAGACATGCTCAGGGACGAAAACTCGTGGTTATATTGTTCGGCCTTTTACTTTCTGAACTTCTGTAACAGCATGAAACAAGCCCAACACAACAATTGCACATGAAAAAAACATTAAGCTAAGAACTACTAATCACGGGTTCCGGAGTATCGTGCGACTCGCTTTAAAAGCTCTTCATTGCTTAGTCAGGGGTCGTAAGCGCTATATTAAATTCGGTCAAAATGCAAAGGTGGGATTTTGTATTTTAAAGAGAATGTGCGATTGTTGTTCTCTGCGTGTATATTACCGCTCGGTATTTTTTCTCACTACATTCGGTTATACAGCAACTTGAGATGACTGTTTTGGCGAAAGTGCTGTGTTTATAGACTGATATAGAAAATATAAAAACATACGTTGTACGGAAAATGAAAGAAATGTCTTTGTCCGTAGGCCACAAATATTTTCTCCCCAACTGTGGTTATATAATTTAATGAAAAACATAAAACAGAGACGGAAGGGTGTTAATATGCTAAGCACTTACCTCTTGAAGACAATCCCGAAGTTTTAGAGGAGTGAAAGAAATTTGTTCACGAAGAAGGGCCAGTCTTGACCCGAGTTTAAAATCTTAAAACCCTAGATTCTGTGCCTAGGTCCTCTTGTCCGCTTCCTTGATCGTCAAATGATCCTGGCTCCTCTGTACACTTAATTAAGATATTTAAACACCACGTGATGCACCTATTAAGGACGATCTAAGTGTCCGAGTGAATGGGTCACGTGACGCACGTGTGAGGAGAAGTATAAATCCAGGAGTGAAAGGGAGAGGGCTTAAGGTGGGAGGATTAGGGGGCTTTACGGGGGTGTCTGAAGTGAGATAAGAAGGTGTCACCTGCCCGCCACATGGTGTGGCCTGAGGTAGCTGTGCGTGATCCCGTCAGAGTGAGAGGCCGCTGACGGAGGGGGGCGAGTGAGGCCTGGGGTTCAGATATAAATATAGAAGAGTGGGAGAAGCAGAGGGGATAGACGAGAGGGGTGGCGAGAGAAGATGAAACGGACTGCGGGTAGGTGGGACGAGCGGAAAGTGAGACGGAAGGAACCAATGCGAAGAAAGGAAAAGTATGAGAGGAAAACTGGAGTGGGGAAAGAAAAGGGAAAGGAAACGGGAGAACGACCGAGGGGATAAGCACAGTGAAACAGACTGGAGAGAGTAAAAGTCGCAACGAGGGGTTGTCAGAAGCTGAAACGGAAGGAGAGGTGGGGGCGAAAGAATAGGGAGATTGGAACTGGGAACAAGACGCTATTCAGTGTGAGTGAGAGAACGAGAGACAGACAGGTAGGAAAAGGGAGAGTCAAAAGGCACCAAGAGGAGCCAAGAGAAGATGAGAATAAAGAGGAGAGATATGGAGAAAGGGAAATGAGAATGGCAGAAAAGAGGACCAGCGAAAGAGAGAGAGAGGGACTTACGGGGGAAGAGAAGTAAAAATCTAAGGAAGATACTTTTAGTGTCACAACGAGAGAAGGACTTCGAGAGGGCTTGAACGAGGTTGAAACAGAAGAGCGACATAGGTGAGAAAAATAAGTGATGGTGACAAGTCGAGGGAGAGAAGGGAGATAGCAGGAGAGAGACAGAGAGAAGGAGAGCAAGCAGAGGGAGTAGCGAGGAGATGATGGAGCAACAGGAAGAGCGACAACGTTTGCTGTTTTGTCCTGTTATTTTAAGTCATGCCCAAACCTACTGTTCATTTACACAGAGTAGATTTTAAAATTATTTGAGGCAGAGTGAGGTGAGGGGGAAGAGGTGCAAAGGAGAGAGACGGCTTTAACTGCAGACAAACAGAACAGCATCAGTTAACTTATTAACAGGGAGTACAGTTTCCGCGGCCCTAGGGGGGGAGAGAGGGGCATTGGGGGCTGTGATAAATTAGGATAGGGGTTTGTCGATACTGGATCACTTCAGTTCCCAGACCCTTTGGAAACTCACTAGGGGTCTTGCACCCATACATTTGAAATATAGAAAAAATATAGACTGAGCTAGCCATAAAGATAGTAGGGTACATCCAGTGCTTAATTTGTGCTTCTTGTTTCCTGTGTGGAGCACCAGCACTTATTTTTGAGGGCCAGCTCTTATTTTTCTGCCTCAAACATTTGCTGCGAGCAAAAGACACATATGGGAAATACGGGGGAAGAAAAAAACGAAAAAGCGTCACAAAGGAAGAAACAGTGCACTAGTGAGCCGAAGGGGCAGGGAGTGGCTGTGAATGGATTGAAGAGGCCCAAGATGGCTTCAGGATTACGCTGCATCAGTACTCCGTTTCATTTCATTGCAGCAGCTGCGTGTTTAAGAGGAGGGCTTTGGGCACTGGCACGTTTTTATTTACAAATTAAGCACTGGGTACATCCATTTAGGTTCTGAAGAAATGCCACTTGACCCATCCGGACAGTATGGCAGAAACATATAGACCAGATACTAGTAGCAACAAACGAGTAAGGATCAATTGGTCCACAGCAGTTTTAACATTGCCATAGATCACCAACATGAAATAAAAGGGACGCACCTTGGCTGTAGATTGGCAGTTTTATCGCTCACTACACTTGCCACTCACCATCACTACTTAACCACTATCACTCACCAAGGGCAGGAACAAGATCTCCACCAAAGACCTGCGGTTTGAGGGGCCCTTTGGACATTGCACCACACACCTAGCGTGATGCAGAATTCAATGATGAATCATGTCACCTAGATAGGTGAGGGTCGTTGCATCCTGAAAAGCTTACCTCTGGTGATCTCTGTAGAAGAGAAATTAGATGTAATTTCTGTTTAAAGTTCTCTACCCCAATGTAGATTAGCAATCGTTCTGGAACCTCACAAAAATATCTTCCCTTGTATGTACCGGAGCCTCCCTCTCGGGGTCAGCCTCCTCCTGCACTGTGTGGGTTTTCGGTACTGCTTTCCCATGTCCCCTGTCACTTCTCTTCCTGGCAGGCACCTGGGCCAGTATTTTAGGCTCCAAGCAATTCTGACTCACTTGATGGATTGCCAAGGACTATGTGGTCCCAGGTGGTCCTAGGCATCCAATCAGGCCATTACGACATCTCAAAATGTGATACTGAGCTCCACCTCCTTCCAGATGGTATGTTCCAGGTCTTTCCCCAGCAGACAAGCTAAAGACATGCTGGACTCACAGCTACTCTCAGAGAACCAGAGTCTCTACCTCGCTCCAGGGAACCAAAACCACCAAATAGTGGAAACCTGGTTGTCACCTGTCACAACCTTGAGGGCTACATCAGGGATTACTTGCTCTGAATACACCAGACAACACCTAACAGTAGTTCTGCTGGCTCCCATGTCTCTCGGGGCCTCCACCCTCTGCCCATTCATGGTAAGCTACTGTCTGTACTTTTTAGTCTATTCAAGCATGTGCGCTTTGGGTCCCATCTCCTTGTCTCCCAGGGACACTATGGTAACCTCTTCAGTGCTCCCCAAACTAAATAGGACAATCTCCTTCCCCAGCACTACACTGGCAATACCTCTGGTGGAGGGCTGCTTCTTTTTGGGACAGATGGCAACTCCATTCTTAGTCCTGACTGGAGAAAGTCATAGCACTGGGGCTGTTAAGGGCCAGTGGGTTTCTTCCCACTGCCCTCCAACCCCTCCTATTATCAAAAGCAGAACTTGACTGTCTTCTTTGAAAGGTCTTTTGGGGGTCTTTAAAGAACTGTCTACCTTTCTTGGGTTCCCCCTCCTGGTGCCTTCTTTGACACTATGGTACTGATCCAGAGGTCAGCCTCCTTCCTAAGCTCTCTGGGTACAGTTAGTGTGAAATCAATCAGGTGCTGGTGCAACTCTCCATAGCAATTACTCAGTATGTGCTTCCCCATCATCAGATTATAAAGTCTATCAGGCATCACTCACTTTGCTGCCCTTCACATAACCATTCAGTTCCTTACTGGCAGTATCCACAAAATCCATCCAAAACCGGTAGGGCTGCTTCAGGCTAACCCTGAACTTCAAGCAGTACCTCTCAGATGTTAGACCCACCCCCAGTATTTCTCTGGAACACTCTGAACGTGCAGGGCCACCTAATATGCTGCAAACCACTTATCTATGTCATACCCACCACATAGCTAGGCACCAGGTATTGTAAGATGTGGCTTTTTATCTCTTGTAGGCACTTCACTGTTGCTGCCACCATCATCACTGGACTCAGAGGACCTCTTGGCCTTCAGGTTCAGCTCTCTTTGGCTTCTCTCATGGGCCAGCAGAATTTTCTTTTCTTCCGGAGCCAACGTTTTCTCCCCCAGGGCTAGGGTTGTTCCTTTGCTTTCTTCTCCTCCAGGGCTAGGGCAGTCAGTTTCAGTCTCAGCTCCAACTCTGCTCCCACATGCCCCCCAGCTCTGATTGGCTCAAGCTGAGAGGGGACACATACTCACTACTCTGGGCACTACAGGTGATCTAGGCCCTGTAGGTTTATCCTCCTGTGGCTCTTGAGCCTCTTCATTGTCAACTTCGTTTCCTTCCTCCACCTCTCTCTCTTCTTCCTCACTTGCTCCTGTTGCGTGGACTACAGCGTGCATACTTCCTCCCATACACTGAGGGCAATCTGGTAGTCTTCCCTTTTGGATGCCTTCACCGACTTTATCCCCCTTTTGTTGCATCTGCTCCTCAGATGTGCCATGCTGAGGCAAACAATGCTGCTCAGATTCACTTCCATTCTTTCTATAATCACAGGCGCAAAAGTGGGGGGAAGGAATACATTTAGGCAAAAATCTAAATGACCAATTAAAAAACAAAAGGAGAATTCAGAAATCACAATGTAAAGTTTAGATTTTACTTTAAAATGAGATGTTTTATTTCAACGTAAATCACTGAGTGGTACTTCAAAACGCAAGTCCTTGATCTCACCACTGAACATGAGTGTAAGAAAATCAATTATTAATTGGGGTGGGTAACTACCCACCTCAAGGAATAGCCATAACCATTGTCATGGTGATGCACTAAGGTCACTAAATAGAACTGAGCTCAACCTCTTGGTAATAATGGCATAGAGAAGACACACTTAACTTAGAGGCACTGTGTAAAGTATTTATGCAGCACCAAAACACTAATAAAGTTTAAATGTAAGATAGTCCAAATCAACTTAGAAATAAAGAGTACAATTAAACAATCAAAATGACAAAAGTCGAAAAAAAGGGAACTTGAAATGTGAACTTTTAAAGTTTTAAGTTGCAATAGCACCAAGAAGCATAAAGTGCCAATGATAGTCGATAGTCATAGTAGACAAGGACCTAGCCTCAATGTGAAGCTGGGAGCTTTGGAATGAGTGCTAGATACACCAAACTTGGTCAAAGATTTTACATTCTGGCTTAGTCCTTCAAGTCCCAATCCATCACAGAAGTACACTTCTAAAGGACCACAGGACCTCAAGGGAGGCACATAGAGACTCACAGGATGTCAAGCAGAGACCAACAGCCAGGTGCAGTCTAGGTCCACCTGCCACTGTTCAGCTGGACAGTTGGATGAATGGATTCTTGTAGCTTGTTGTATCCATGTAGCTTGAACAGGAGGTCAGCACTATGGCCCTTGGATTCTACTTCTATGTTGTGGGCACAAGAGGAAGCATATCTAGTTCTTCCGTGCTCCTATCAGGTCATAGACAGAAGGTCCAGTCCTCTTCTTTCTTCCTGTGGTCGAGGAGTGTTCTGACATGGATTCCAGGAGATGGTACATTTATGCCTGGCATGAGCTAGTGGGTGGTAAATTTCTCCTGAGCACACCCTAACCAATGGGGTAAATGTTCCCCAGGCCAACCCTACAGACTTTGGGCATTTTCAAATGGGAAAGTCTTCTGCCACACACAACTTGGGCGAGAGAGAGAGAGAGGGGTGTGTGGTGAGGTTGTACTATGGTGATCCTAGTACATCTAACTCTAAAATCCAGACTGTGGCAGCCACTGTACCCACAAAAAACTCAGAAATGAAGGTCTGGTGGATCAATAGGAGTTTTCACCAACAAGACAGTGGATGCTCAACCCAGGACGCTCCAACACCTGCTTCCAAGCTCACCCCAAACGCACCCATGGACCCTTCGCCTGCTACTCCTGCAAACGCATCTTCCACCATGCAACAACTACGACCACAAGCCCACGCGCCATCAACCACCTCAAGTGCATCCTAGTCAACGCTCGCTCCGTTCACAAACACGCCGTTGAACTCTGGGACCTCCTAGACTCCACAGCACCGGACGTCGCCTTCATCACGGAGACCTGGATGAACGCCTCCTCTGCTCCAGACATCGCCACCGCCATCCCCGAAGGCTACAAGATCTCCAGGAAAGACCGCACCAACCAAGTAGGAGGAGGCATCGCCATCGTCTTCAAAGACTCCATCAGCGTCACCACCTCCACTGAAGACTCCCCTCTTGCCGCTGAACACCTGCATTTTCAGATTCGCACCGACCCGAGGACCACCCTCAGAGGATCCCTCGTCTACCGTCCTCCCGGACCTCGCGCCCCTTTCAGCGACACCATCGCCGACTTCATCTCCCCGCACGCCCTCGCCTCACCGGACTACATCCTCCTAGGCGACCTCAACTTCCATCTGGAACAAAACAACGACCCCAACACCACCACCCTGATCGACAACCTCGACAACCTCGGCCTCAAACAACTGGTGAACACTGCCACCCACATCGCCGGACACACACTCGACCCTATCTTCTCCGCCAGCAAACACGTCTTCTTCAGCCACGCCTCCGCCCTTCATTGGACCGACCACAGCTGCGTCCACTTCACATTCCGACGCGAGACCCGCCACCTCCGCACTCAACCCATCCCTCGCCGACAGTGGAACAAGATCCCTGAAGAGCAACTCTTCGCCGCACTCGCCGCCAACCAACCCACCCTCACCACCGACCCCAACGTCGCAGCCCTCAACCTCACAAACTGGATCTCCAACTGCGCAGACAACCTTGCTCCCCTCAAACGCTCGCAGCGACAGAACAACACCAAGAAACCCCTCTGGTTCTCTGACACCCTCAAAGAATCAAAGAAAACTTGTCGCGCACTTGAGAAAGCCTAGCGCAAGGACTGCACCGCTGACAACATGACCGCCCTCAAGAACGCTACCCGCAAACACCACCACCTGATCCGCACTGCCAAAAGGAAATTTTTCACCGACAGACTGGACAAATACAGCCACAACAGCAGAGAACTCTTCAGCCTCGTCAAGGAGTTCTCCAACCCCAGCGCCAACGCCAACGCCGTCACGCCCTCACAGGATCTATGCGAATCCCTTGCCACTTTCTTCCATCGCAAGATCAGCGACCTCCACGACAGCTTCGGACACCAGACCCAACCTAACACCACCGAACCCACATCCCCGACCATCACCCTCAACAACTGGACCCACATCAGCACGGAAGAAACCAAATCCATCATGAACTCTATCCACTCCGGCGCCCCTTCGGACCCCTGCCCGCACTTCATCTTTAACAAAGCCGACAACATCATCGCCCCACACCTCCAGACCGTCATCAACTCTTCTTTTTCTTCTGCTACCTTCCCCGAATGCTGGAAACACGCCGAAGTCAACGCCCTACTAAAGAAACCTACGGCTGACCCGAGCGACCTGAAAAACTTCCGCCCCATCTCCCTTCTGCCTTTCCCAGCCAAAGTAATAGAGAAGACCGTCAACAAACAGCTGACCACCTTCCTGGAAGACAACAACCTGCTCGACCCCTCACAGACCGGATTCCGAACCAACCACAGCACTGAAACCGCCCTCATCTCAGTCACAGACGACATCAGAACCCTGATGGACAACGGTGAAACAGTCGCCCTCATTCTTCTCGACCTCTCGGCTGCCTTTGACACCGTCTGTCACCGCACCCTAATCACCCGCCTCCGCTCCACCGGGATCCAAGACCAGGCCCTGGACTGGATCGCCTCCTTCCTCGTAAACCGCTCCCAAAGAGTCTACCTCCCTCCGTTTCGCTCAGAACCCACTGAGATCATCTGCGGCGTACCTCAAGGCTCATCACTCAGCCCGACACTCTTCAATGTCTACATGAGCCCCCTCGCTAACATCGTACGCAAGCACGACATCATCATCACCTCCTACGCCGACGACACCCAACTTATACTCTCCCTCACCAAGGACCCCGCCAGCGCCAAGACCAACCTACAAGAGGGTATGAAGGACGTCGCAGATTGGATGAGGCTCAGCCGCCTAAAGCTGAACTCTGAAAAAACTGAAGTCCTCATCCTCGGCAACACCCCGTCCGCCTGGGACGACTCCTGGTGGCCCACGGCCCTCGGCACCGCACCGACCCCCGCAGACCACGCCCGCAACCTCGGCTTCATCTTGGACACCCTTCTCACCATGACTAAGCAAGTCAACGCCGTGTCCTCCGCCTGCTTCCTCACCCTCCGCATGCTCCGCAAGATCTTCCGCTGGATCCCCGCCGACACCAGAAAAACCGTGACCCACGCCCTCGTCACGAGCCGCCTGGACTACGGCAACACCCTCTACGCTGGGACCACCGCCAAACTCCAAAATCGCCTGCAACGCATTCAAAACGCCTCAGCCCGCCTCATCCTCGACGTACCCCGCAACAGCCACATCTCCGCACACCTGAGACACCTGCATTGGCTCCCAGTCAGCAAAAGGATCACCTTCCGACTTCTCACCCACGCACACAAAGCCCTCCACGACAAGGGACCGGAATACCTCAACAGACAGCTCAACTTCTACGTCCCCACCCGCCCCCTCCGCTCCTCTGGCCTCGCACTCGCCGCCGTCCCTCGTATCCGACGCTCCACGGCGGGTGGGAGATCTTTCTCCTTCCTGGCGGCCAAGACCTGGAAATCCCTCCCCACCAGCCTCAGGACCACCCAGGACCACTCCGCTTTCCGGAGACTCCTAAAGACCTGGCTGTTCGAGCAGCTATAACCACCCCCTTTGTCCCTAGCGCCTTGAGACCCGCACGGGTGAGTAGCGCGCTTTATAAATGCTAATGATTTGATTTGATTTGATTTGATGCAGGCAAGCTATTGTGACTATAAAAAAGCAACAAAGGAGGGGCAAAAAAATTTGGGATATTCGGAGAGTGACTCCTGGTCCCGTGTGTCAGGTTCCCAATAGACACTAAAACAGAAGAGGGTAACACACGGTTCCAACTAATACTATGGGTTTCTTTCCAATATGTAGTTCAGTCATTGACTGGAAACCAACATTTTCGAAGCAAGAGCCCTCACTCACCATCCGGTGACATGCTTCATCATAGGGCCAGCTCCTCGTCAGGCCGGCACTGCAATGCCTGACAGGCCCCGCAGGGGGGCTCTTTGCCGGAGATCTTTTTAAGAAATGAAAAAGCCGGTCGGAAGTAAGGGTGGATTGGTAAGAAAAAAGGATTAAAAATGCCTAGAGGTGGTCACTAGTATTTTTAATTCTCATGCTACAACCTCTGGCACGGTTAAAAACCAGACACGGGGAGTTCGTGGAATGATGTCCACACCCCCCATATAAGTGTAGGTAGGTATAATAATGGATGATAGGTCTCTTGGAAAAAATAATATACAAGAGACGGAGCACACAGGGTCCCCTGTGTTACTCTATGTAAGTGGTCAACATGTTTCTCGCCTATTATAGATGAGTTATCTAGTGCGATTCATCAGGACCTAGTAACATACCTAATCCAATAAATGGTGGAAAGTTCCACAAGGTTGTATCGATACCGGGGTGGAGTACTGGCATAGGTGATCCGGCATTTTCGGTACTATTTTCAAAGAACTGAGTTGTTTTCTTTAGCCTGAACCCCCCCGATGTGGCCCTACCATGAATTTTTGGAGGGTACTTAACTTACAACCTTGTGGAACTTTCCACCATTTATTGGATTAGGTATGTTACTAGGTCCTGATGAATCGCACTAGATAACTCATCTATAATAGGCGAGAAACATGTTGACCACTTACATAGAGTAACACAGGGGACCCTGTGTGCTCCGTCTCTTGTATATTATTTTTTCCAAGAGACCTATCATCCATTATTATACCTACCTACACTTATATGGGGGGTGTGGACATCATTCCACGAACTCCCTGTGTCTGGTTTTTAACCGTGCCAGAGGTTGTAGCATGAGAATTAAAAATACTAGTGACCACCTCTAGGCATTTTTAATCCTTTTTTCTTACCAATCCACCCTTACTTCCGACCGGCTTTTTCATTTCTTAAAAAGATCTCCGGCAAAAAGCCCCCCTGCGGGGCCCGTCAGGCATTGCAGTGCCGGCCTGACGAGGAGCTGGCCCTATGATGAAGCATGTCACCGGATGGTGAGTGAGGGCTCTTGCTTCGAAAATTTTGGTTTCCAGTCAATGACTGAACTACATATTGGAAAGAAACCCATAGTATTAGTTGGAACCGTGTGTTACCCTCTTCTGTTTTAGAAGCTATTGTGACTCCCAGTTTCCATTCCATTAAATGTGCCCCCAGGGCTATATGTTAAAACCCATAGACAGAAGTCTGGTGAGACAAAGCAGGTCCTTCTGCAACTAGACAGTGGATACAGAAGAATTACCTCAGCATCCTGGTCTCTGCCTTTCAAGTGCACCACAAAGTATTGTATACTCAGCAGTTCTGTCAAGCAGGTGTTGAATTTTATGCTGTAATGGCAAACAGGATGCTCACAGCCCCCACCCTGCATATTCTGGGAGGTTCAGAAGGGATGTTAGAAATGGGGTCTCTTTTTGGCAGTAAGTTTGCACTCTGTCTAAGCAGGGACCCTCACTCCAGGGAGGTAAATAAGAAACACACCTGGGTAAACCCTGCTCACCCACTCAGTAGCTTGGCACGAGCAGAAAGGCTTAACCCCAGAAGCAATATGTAAAGTACCTGTACCAACACACACAGTAATACAGTGAAAATACAGATAATACTGGTGGAGAAGTGTGGCACAATGGTTAGAGCGGCAGACCCTGATGCAGAGATCTGGCCCAGGACCAGGGTTTAATTCCCACCTCGGGGGGTCTTGGGCTCAATTCCCTTGGACCAGATAATTCTCGCCTCGGTGCCTAATCTAATTAATGGGTCCCACTCTGTAACTCTGGGCAATAGCTTGCTTAATCTCCACAACGGCCCTCACAGCGCTTGGATGCCTGGCTTCACCCTGGGGCTGTCCAGGAGTGGGTTCCTCACAGGGAAAAGCCAGGAGGGGTTCCACAGCGGTATGCGTACAGCGCCTTGAGACCCTAACGGGTGAGTAGTGCGCTATACAAGTGCAAAGTTTACAGTTTTAAAATACTACAAAATGGACACCACACCAGTTTAGAAAAATAAGGAATAGTTATCTGAATAAAACAAGACCAAAATGACAAACATCCATCATACATAAGTCAAGATATGAATTTTCAAAAGAATAGTGAGAATGCTGCGGTTACACAAAATACCTGGTTTGGGTAAAAAAATAAAGCTGCACAGTGAGCGTGCTTCGGAAAAGTCAGCAATGCGTTGATTCCTTACTCGCAAGTGAGGCTGAGCATCGTTTCTTCTCCGGTCGGGTCAGGGATGCGTTGTTTTTCTCCCTTGCAAGAGAGCGATGTGTCGATTTCAGTACGGGCACCTCGGGTCCAGGCATGCTTTGCGTAGGTTTTTCAGGCCCAGCGATGTTGCGTTAGAAATCTGGTCGCACTGTGTCAGGAAACCGCACTGCGTGGGGTTTGCGCCGTTAGCAGCAGCAAGCGGGTGTTGCACGTCATTTCTCCAGCCGCGATGCGTCTATCTTCCAGCCACGATCCAGGCAGAGTGCTGATTTCAGCCGTGAGGTCAGCGGCACGTTGTTTATCAGCCACGTAGCGGATGGTGCATCGAAAATTTCCCCGGACAGCTGTCTTTGCGTGGATTTCAGTTCTTTTCCACCAGCTTTACCTTTCAAGGCCCAGGGACTGGATGGGGCCCCACTTGGCAGAGCAGGAGCCTCACCAGAGAGTCCAGGTGCTGGCAGAGGAAGTCTTTGATGGCCCTGAGACTTCAACAACAGGAGGCAAGCTCAGCTCAAGCCCTTGGAGATCCATCTCAAGCAGGCATGCACAACAAAGTCCAGTCTTTGTCCCCTTTCACGGGCAGAAGCAGCATCTACAGGACAGCTCAACAAAGCACCGTTACAGGCAGAGGCAGCACTTCCCCTTAGCTGTTCTCCTTAGAAGAGGTTCCTCTTGAATCCCTGAAGAAATCTGATTTTCAGGGGGTTTGAGTCCAATACTTATACCCCTTTCTTTCTTTGAAGTTGCCAAACCTCAAAGGGAAGTCTCTCTTGTTTGCAAAATCCTGCCTTGCCTGGGCCAGGCTCCAGACTCACACCAGGGGGTGGAGACTGCACTGTGTGAAGCCAGGCTCAGCCCATTCAGGTGTAAGTGACCACTCCTCCCTTGACTCTAGCTCAGATGGCCCATCAGGAAATGCAGGCTACTCCCCAGCTCCCTTTTTCTCTCTGTCTAGAGGGAATTCCCAAACAACCCAACTGCCAGGCTGACCCAGACAGGTAATCCACAGACAGGCAGAGTCACAGAATGGTTTAAGCAGGAAAATGCCCACTTTCTAAAAGTGGCATTTTCTAACTGACAATTTAAAATCAAACTCTACCAAAATATGTATTTTTAAATTGTGAATTCAGAGACACCAACCTCCATATTTCCCTCTGCTCCCAAAGGGAATCTGCACTTAAAAGTTATTTAAAGGCAGTCCCAATGGTAACCTACGAGAGAGATAGGCCTTGCAACAGTGAAAAACGAATTTGGCAGTATTTCACTGTTAGGACATGTAAAACATACCAGTACATGTCCCACCTTTAAAATACACTGCACCCTGCCCATGGGGCTACCTAGGGCCTACCTAAGGGGTGCCTTACATGTATAAAAAGGGAAGGTTTGGGCCTTGCAAGTGGGTACACTTGTCATGTCAAATTGGCAGTTTAAAACTGCACACACAGACACTGCAATGGCAGGTATGAGCCATGTTTACAAGGTTATTTAGGTGGGTGGCACAACCAGTGCTGCAGACCCACTGGTAGCATTTGATTTATCGGCCCTGGGCACCTCTAGTGCACTTTTTTAGGGACTTACTAGTAAATCAAATATGCCAATCAGCAATAAACGAGAGTTACACATACAATTTACACAGGAGCACTTGCAATTTAGCACTGGTCATCAATGGTAAAGGGCCCAGAGTACCAAAAACAGAGTCCAGCACACAGTCAAAACATGGTAAGCAGAAACAAAAAAGACAGGGGAGACTACACCAACGATGCCAGGTCTTACATGGGAAATCCCAGCCCATTCAGTTCAGCCTATTGTTTGCTCCTTGGAGGCATTTGGCATGGTTGTAAAAACTAGTCAGTGCTAATCAGTGGCTGGGAGAAATTGGAGAGAAAATGCAAATTAACTTTTTAAAAGATGCTTTTTCTTGCTATTCATTAAAAATCTGACTTCACCATGAAATTGGATTTTTATTAAACTTATTTAATAACATATGTATTGAAAATAGTTGTATAATTATTTTTCTAGTTCACCCCATTCCCACTTCAGGTCAAACCAATTAACAATGGGAACAGGTAAGTGAATTAGAAAAATGAAATACAATTTAAATAAACAATATGGTACATACCACAGGCATCTTCCTACTAACAGAAAATAAACATAAAACGTATAAAAATCATTGAACTTATCCAGTAATTTCATCAACCGCCTGCTGTGAGAAAGAATAGAGGTTAAATAAACAATATGGTGCATACCACAGACATTCTCCTCGCAGAAAATAAAAGGAACCTAAGACATATAACTAAATCCTAAAAATTATCCAGTAATTTGATCAACCATCTAATGCGAGAGAGACCCACTTCAGGTTGGACAAAGTTCTCTGGGCATGGTGACCCAGGATCCTTAACGGTTGCTGAAAAGGAGCCTGATGATTTAAAAGAAGAAAATAATTTAAGGGATGTTTCAGTTCCCGTATGCATCTGGCCTTCTGATAGTTGACATAACAGCAATTACCACCATCCTTCTGAACAGATTTTCCTTCACATAAAGTATTTGAATGGGTCTGATCATTGTTATAAGCCTGAGGTGTTATATCTTTCGATAACATTGCATCAACATGTTGTGTAAGATCCATCATTAAGATCAATTTTTTATTTTTATTATTGGTAACAGAAACCAAACTGCTGTTGTTCCACCATCCCGTCCCTTCAAGTAAAACTGGAGTTTTACATAGTTCAAGTATCTTTGTAGGAGTGGAAAATCTGGATTCGCCTTAAACTGTTCTGGATGGTTTTTTGAGAGCACAAGAACCAATACAGAAAACAATGTCTTTTAACCCATCTCTTTGAATGAGTAAAAAATGTTGTGTTCATTTGTTTATTAAATGTTTTTTCTTGTAAATTCCTATCAGCTTCTTTGTCCATTTGTTCCTTACTATCTTTGCACAAATCTTTTAACCAATCGAGTAGAATCTTAGTTTTTGTTTCCCTCCCCCTCAACAACTTGAAAGGAATAACTCCAGTTACAGAATGGGTAGATGTTAGATACAACCGTATCTTAATACTCAAAACAATGTTAACATCCTGACCAGCAGACAAAGCTGTTTAAATGCATTCTTTTAGAAAACAATTTGAGGATTCAAAAAGTCAATTTTAAGCAGGACTGTAAAGAGCTATGTTGAGATGTTTTATATCACAGTCTCTCAAAAACATACTCATTTCTTGTGATACAAAATGAGTGCCATTGTCAATTACAATATATTTTGGAAAGCTTTCTATTCAGCAAATGTTTTCCAAAAATCCAATAACATTTTTTTGTATGGCAGGAGTATCAGTAAACAAGAAATACACCTATTTTGTGTAACAGTTCACTGGAGCCATCAAATATCTTAAGTGATTAGGCAAAAGTTTAAACGGACCAGAAAACTCTACAGCTAATTTCCTCCTTGGTCCATTAGGAAATGGCACTGGACAATGTGTCTCTCAAAAGTCTTCCAATGTTCGTTAGAACAAAGACATTCCTGACAATCAATCAAATTACACACTTGAGCATCCATATGGGGGCGCCAGTAAAATTGGTGGCGTTTTTTTACATGTAGCTGTAATGCCTGCACAACCTTCAAGAATAGATATAATCAACTCATTATGAAGACCTTTAGGTGAAATTCAGAAATCATGCCGTTTATAAACACTGACTTTAACAGTCCAGAGGATGGTGTGTGACAATGTTTAGTTCTCCTACTAAGTTCCTCACATTAAGCAAACCTTTATGAATATATGTAATAAAGTGCTGTAAAATAGCATCAACCTCTGAAGCCTCAATCCATCCTGTCTCAGAACAAGCCCCTCCACACTTGTGGACAGCATCAATGGGTGCCACTACACACTCAGCATCATCTGTTGATTCATAATCAGTGTGACAAGTGGTTAATGGCCAATACAAATGTCAAAGCACTGGCCTCAAACATAAGTCTTGAATTTTGTAACTGCCCAAACACAAGCAGGGGTTTCCTTCTTAATTATTCTATAATTATACTATAGTTTTCTGAAAGTGCATGATGCAAACAATACAATTTGCACCTTTCCTTTATCCTTTGGCTGAAAATGGCCCGATACTTTATGACTAGCATCTACACAGATGGACCCAGAAACATAAGGTTTAATAGTGGGTGCCTCCATTATTATTTTCTTTACAGTCCCAAAAGTACTGATTACAGAAGAAAACCATTCAAACTTAGACCCCTTTTAAAGTAAATCACCTAGGGGTTGGACCTACAACCCCTTGAATAGTAGTTTGTAAGTCCCAAGAAAAGACCTGAGGGAATCTTTATCTGACGGTGGTGAAGCATTTTGAATTGCTAGCAAATTATCACATTTTCATGTAATAACATCGGTTGAAATAGTATAATCTAAGCAATTTACTTCTTGCACTAATAACTTGCATTTTTTCAGTCATACTATTTTTTAAGAATGTGCAAGACTTGTTCAAGTACTACAAAATGTTCTACTGCAGCTTTACTCCAATTAGAATATTGTTTTGAAACAGTTGAAAATTTTTGATGTTGCCAAATAAATGATCCATTGGCTTTTGAAATACACTGGCAGCACACTCCAAACCTGAAGGCAAACGGAGCTGTTCAAATTCTTCAAATGGTGTTATGAAGGTCCTTCGTTCTTATAATTCTTTAGTCACTGGAACCTGGCAGTAAGCTGAATGATGGAAAAATACTTTGCCAAGCCTAGATTGCACCTTTTGTTAACGGCTGGGCAAGAAGCAAAATTGCTCAGATGGTTTCTTGAACTACACCTATAACACTGAATGTTGAATTTGTGGTCTTTTGGAAAATCTGAGATCTTTCAATGCTTTTAGTGTTGCCAATGACATTGGAAAGCTTTGTATTTTTACCAGTAAGTAACCGTTCTAGAATTGTCCTTGAAGCACAGTTAAATATGAATTGATTCCCCATGTACATGTCAACCATTCCTTAAAATTTACAAGTACCTGATAGAATACACCCGGCTGCATTGTATTCTTCAACACTCTCGTTCTTGTTTACATTTACAAAGAATTATGTCACTCTAACAAAACATTTGGTTCATCATCAAACTGTTCATCCTTTCTTACGGCTCTTCGTACTTGTCCCACCTGCCAAATTTCCCATGTGGTGCATCGACATCTGGTAGATTATCAATATCTCTTTGACCACCATAGCCTAGATCAGGGGTCTCCAACCGGTTGATCACGAGCTACCGGTAGCTCGCCGAGACCCCCAGAGTAGCTTGCGCCAGTAGCGTCTGAATTCAGTAGCCCATCAACGTCATTAACATTTAGGCCTTTTTTTTAGGTGACGTGGCCCGCCCTCACCCAAACCAGCTACTCCGATTGGCTTAACTGAGCTTAGCTGGGGCGGAGCGGGCCAAAGAGGATGACATTTTTACTCCTGGCATATCCATTTATATGCCACCTGCCTTACACGCCCTAGCACTACCATTTTCTTGTGCGAGAGTGCCAGTACAATGCAGCAGGTGTGGCAGAGCAGAGTGGCCAGAGCAGGAAAGTGGTGCAAGCAGTACTGGACTGCTACCAGGACCTGCGCACCTGCCCTGTTTTGCCTGCCACTGATCGGAGTAGCAGGTAAGAACCATGTGCAGAGCAACACCAGTCTAAGCCACGACCTAAAGTTTCATTTGTTGAGGCGGCTCATTGTGGCCCTGGCATGCAGCGTCACAATAATTATTATTGTGACGCCGCGTGCCAGGACCACAATACGTTTTTTTTTAATGTGTGTAAATTGTTATATCTCCTCTAAGCATCAGCAGCAGTGGGGCCAGTATTTCGAATGGATTATTATCACACGTGCAGTGACAATAATTCATATGAAATAGTGGCCCCACTGCTGCTGATGCTTACAGGAGATAAGCGTCTCTAAGCATCAGCAGCATTGGGGCCAGTATTTCTTGTGATTTATTGTCATGCGTGCATTGACAATAATTCAAATGAAATACTGGCCCCACTGCTGCTGATGCTTGCAGGAGATAAGCTCTTCTAAGCATCGGCAGCAGTGTGGACAGTATTTGCTATGGATTATTGTAATGCTTGCTATGTCAATAATTCATATCAAAGACTGACTCCACTGCTGCCGATGCTTACAGGAGATAAACTCCTCCAAGCATCTGCAGCAGTGGGGCCAGTATTTCATATGAATTATTCTCACACCGTGTGCCAGGGGTACAAAGAGTGTTTGTTTTTTTAATATCCATGCTGATGATGAAAATGTACTTTATTAATAAAAAACATAAAACTTCTAGAAAAGAAAGACCAAGTCAACAATACCGAGGGTATTCTTACCCATTCGCCATAACCCTCTTCGATTAACATACAAAACTCTTATTCTAGATAAAGTGCAAGTTCAAAAGTGTCAAGTAAACATACACATACTAAAATGAAATAACACAATCATGATAAAAATACCTCATATTAAAAATACCTGAAACCCGGGAGCAATTCTTAGACAGAGATCCTCCTGTCCATCACATCATTACATAGCTCATTTGGCCCAGGCCTATTTATCCGTGCCCAAAATATTCTCACCCAATAGCCCACGCATACAGTCTTTAAATCCTCACCCTTGGCAAGCAAGGCCGTAATGCTGACAATAATAAAATGCGATTAACAAATAACAGTGACACCCAACATTAAAACAATAATTCATCATTATAAAAGAACACAGTCATGGTGAAAGCCCCAGTGCCCTGAAATGGTATTTGTTAGAAATGGGGTCTTTGGTTGGCAGTCAGGTTACCCCCAGTCCAAGCAAAGACCCTCACTCTAGTCAGGGTAAGTCACATACAATCCAAATTATCCTTTGCCCACCCTCTGGGAGCTTGGCACTGAGCAGTCAGGCTTAACTTAGAAGGCAATGTGTAAAGTATTTGTGCAATAAATCATAGAACAACACCATAAGGCACCACAAAAATACACCACACAGTGTTTAGAAAAATATATAATATTTATTTGATAAGATGCAGGTCAAAATGATTAAAATGCAATTAGTATAGGTTGAGATATCACTAAAGTGATATAAAGTGTCTTAAGTCTTTTAAAAGCAAACAAAGTTTCTTTCAAGCTCAAAGTACCTGGTTCACGTGCAAAATATCCGAAAAGAAACGCAGAGGAGGACATGCGTGGAAACAAAGAGGTGTGCGTCGATTTCTCGGGCCGCACATGGCGATACATCATTTAGTTTTCACACAGGGACGGCTGTGCGTAGATTTCCAGCGCTCGGTCGTGGATCCTCTTCAGGTTGCAGGGTTTTCGGATGCCCCGGGGACGATGCGTGGATTTCATGCGCTGACAGGACAAAGTAGGACAGGAGCTGCGTTGATTGGGGAGGCATTGTGTCGAATTTTCTTCCGCTCTGCCGGCACTGCGTTGATTCCTCTCTGGAAGTTGGGCTGTGTCGTTCCGGCTCAGCTGTGCATTGTTCTGGTTGGCCGTGCGCCGAATGTTTGGTCGCTACGCTGGCGGTGCGTCAATCTTCTCGATGCAAAGTCGGGCTGTGTTGTTCTGGTTTGGCGTGCAGTGAAATTTTCACCGCAGTGCAGGCTGTGCGTCGAAGTACGCAGCACAAGGAGTCCTTCTTGTAGAGATGAAGTCTTTTTGGTCCTGAGACTTCAGGGAACAGGAGGCAAGCTCACCAAGCCCTTGGAGAGCACTTCACCACAGTCAGAGAGCAACAAGGCAGCAGGGCAACAGCAAGGCAGCAGTCCTTCACAGAAAGCAGACAGGTGAGTCCCTTGGGCAGCTAGGCAGTTCTTCTTGGCAGGATGCAGGTTCTGGTTCAAGTTTCGTCTCCAGGAAGTGTCTGAGTTGGTAGGGGCAGAGGCCCTGTTTAAATACCCAAATGTGCCTTTTGAAGTGGGGCAGACTTCAAAGAGAGGCTTAGAAGTGCACAAGGTCCCCTTTCAGTTCAATCCTGTCTGCTAGGGCCCCAGTAGGGGGTGTGGCAGTCCTTTGTGTGAGGGCAGGCTACTGTCCTTTGACATGCAAGTGTCAGGCCCTCCACCCACCCAGCCCAGGAAGACCCATTCAAAATGCAGATGTATGCAAGTGAGGCTGAGTATCCTGTGTTTGGGGTGTGTCTGAGTGAATGCACAAGGAAGCTGTCAACTAAACCCAGCCAGACGTGGATTGTAAGGCACAGAAGGATTTAGGTGCAGCGAAATGTTCACTTTCTAAAAGTGGCATTCCTAAAATAGTAATATTAAATCCAACTTCACCAGTCAGCAGGAATTTGTATCACCATTCTGGCCATACTAAATATGATCTTCCTACTCCTTTCAGATCAGCAGCTACCACTCAAGCAATGTATGAGGGCAGCCCCAATGTTAGCCTATGAAGGGAGCAGGTCTCACAGCAGTGTAAAAACAAATTTAGTTTTCTTACACTACCATGACATGTAAACTACACAGGTACATGTCCTGCCTTTGGCCTACACAGCACCCTGCCCTATGGGTTACCTAGGACATGTGTAGGAAGTTGCCTCTGTTCAAAGTAAGAAATAGTGTGCACAGAGTCCAAGGGTTCTCCTTAGAGGTAAGATAGTGGCAAAATTAGATAATTCTAATGCTCTATTTTGTTGTAGTGTGGTTGAGCAGTAGGCTTATCAGAGGGTAGTGTTAAGCATTTGTTGTACACATACAGGCAATAAATGAGGAACACACACTCAAAGACTTGCTCCAGGCCAATAGGTTTTTATATTGAAAAATATATTTTCTTAGTTTATCTTAAGAACCACAGGTTCAAGATATACATGAAACACTTTAAATGCAAGGTACTTCACTTAGATACTTTAGGAACTTTGAATAAAAGCAATATAATATACAGTCTTTGTAAAAATGACAATACGCTATTTTCAAAGTGGACACTGAGTGCACTTACCTCCCCACAGTTCCTGGGGGAGGTAAGTAAAGGTTAGATTAGAAGGTAAGTAAAACACTTACAAGTCTCAGTCCTGGGGCATAGGCAGCCCACCATTGGGAGTTCAAGGCAACCCCAAAGTTAGCACACCAGCAGCTCAGGGCCTGTCAGGTGCAGAGGTCAAAGAGGTGCCCAAAACACATAGGTGCCTATGGGGAACAGGGGTGCTCCGGTTCCAGTCTGCCAGCAGGTAAGTACCTGCGTCCTCGGGGGACAGACCAGGGGTGTTTTGTAGAGCACTGGGAGGGACACAAGTAGGCACACAAAACACACCCTCAGTGGCACAGGGGCGGCCGGGTGCAGTCTGCAAAGCAGGCGTCAGGTTTCAGATAGAAAACAATGGAGGGACCCGGGGGTCACTGTAGCAGTGCAGGCAGGCACGGGGGCTTCTCGGGACAGCCACCACCTGGGCAAGGCAGAGGGTCGTCTGGGGGTCACCCCTGTGCTGAAGTTCGGTTCCTTCAGGTCCTTGGGGCTGCAGGTGCAGTGTTGGTTCCAGGGGGTGGGTGCAGAGTGTGAAGTCTTACGCTTCCGGCGGGAAACGTGCAGTCTTTGAAAGTTGCTTCTTTGTTTGCAAAGAAGTAGCTGGTTTTGAACAGGGCCACTGTTCACGGGAGTTTCTTGGCCCTTTAGTCCAGGGCTGTCCTCTGAGGCTTCAGAGGTCGCTGGTCCCGGTCGGATGCGTCGCTGGTTGCAGGTTTTTGAAGTTGGAGCAGGCCAGTAGGGCTGGGGCCAAAGCAGTTGTCGTCTTCCTCCTTTTCTGCAGACTTGTAGGTCAGCAGTCCTTCTTGTTTCTCCAGGTTGCAGGAATCTGCTTTCCTAGGTTCTGGGGTGCCCCTAAATACTGAATTTAGGGGTGTCTTTAGGTCTGGGAGGGCAGTAGCCAATGGCTACTGTTCTTGAGGGTGGCTACACCCTCCTTGTACCTCCTCCCTGAGGGAGGGGGGGGCACATCCCTATTCCTATTGGGGGAATCCTCCAAAATCAAGATGGAGGATTTCAAAAGGCAGGGGTCACCTCAGCTCAGGACACCTTAGGGGCTATCCTGACTGGTGGGTGACCCCTCCTTGTTTTTCTCATTATCTCCCCTGGACTTGCCATCAAAAGTGGGGGCTGTGCCCAGGGGGTTGGCATGTCCACTAGCTGGAGTGCCCTGGGGCATTGTAACACGAAGCTTGAGCATTGAGGCTCACTGCTAGGTGTTACAGTTCCTGCAGAGGGGAAGTGTTAAGCATCTCCACCCAGTGCAGGCTTTGTTTCTGGCCTCAGAGAGCACAAAGGCTCTCACACCAGGGGGTCAGAAACTCGTCTCTCAGTAGCAGGCTGGCACAGACCAGTCAGTCCTGCACTGAAGGATTGGGTAAAATACAGGGTGGATCTCTAAGATGCCCTCTGTGTGCATTTTTTAATAAATCCAACACTGGCATCAGTGCGGGTTTATTATTCTGAGAAGTTTGATACCAAACTTCCCAGTATTCAGTGTAGCCATTATGGAGCTCTGGAGTTCGTTTTTGACAAACTCCCAGACCATATACTTAATATGGCCACACTGTACTTACAATGTCTAGGAATAGACTTACACACTGTAGGGGCATATTGCTCATGCAGCTATGCCCTCACCTGTGGTATAGTGCACCCTGCCTTAGGGCTGTAAGGCCTGCTAGAGGGGTGACTTACCTATGCCACAGGCAGTATTTTGTGGGCATGGCATCCTGAGGGGGATGCCATGTCGAATTTGCCTTTTTCTCCTCACCAACACGCACAATCTACAATGGCAGTGTGCTTGTTTTAGGTGAGGGGTCCCTTAGGGTGGCACAACATATGCTGCAACCCTTAGGGACCTTCCCTGGTCACAGGGCCCTTGGTACCACTAGTACCTTTTTACAAGAGACTTATCAGTGTGCCAATTGTGGAAACAATGGTACATTTTAGGTGAAAGAACACTGGTGCTGGGGGCTGGTTAGCAGGGTCCCAGCACACTTCTCAATCAAGTCAGCATCAGTATCAGGCAACAAGTGGGGGGTAACTGCAACAGGGAGCCATTTTTCCTACAGGTGTGACTTAAATGTAGAAAAGGGGGAGTTTTAGGCTTGGCAAGTACATTTAAATGCCAAGTCGAATTGGCAGTGAAACTGCACACACAGGCCTTTCAATGGCGGGCCTGAGACAAGGTCAAGGGGCTACTTAAGTGGGTGGCACAATCAGTGCTGCAGGCCCACTAGTAGCATTTAATCTACAGGCCCTGGGCACATATAGTGCACTTTACTAGGAACTTATAAGTAAATTAAATAGTCTAATTGGGTATGATCCAATGTTACCATGTTTAAAGGGAGAGAGCATATGCACTTTAGCACTGGTTAGCAGTGGTAAAGTGTTCAGAGTATTAAAACCAGCAAAAACAGTATCTAAAAAGTGGAGAGAGGGGGGGGGGGGAAGTTAGAGGTGACCACCCTAAGGCTGTCAGGTCTAACATGTGTCATCCCCCCAGCTGAAAGTGCGGAGAGCTACCAAACCTCCTGGGAGGTCTAATCGCTAAGGCATAAGTATCTGGAGAGACCATCAGCGTTGACGTGGTCAATCCCCGGACGATGCGTAACCATAAAGTCCATCCCCTGTAGGGAAATGGACCACCTCAAGAGTTTAGGATTCTCACCTCTCATCTGCATGAGACATCTGAGAGGCCTGTGGTCTGTCTGAACCCGGAAGTGAGTCCCAAACAGGTATGGTCTCAGCTTCTTCAGTGCCGAGACCACAGCAAATGCTTCCCTTTCAATAGCAGTCCACCGCTGTTCCCGTGGTAATAGTCTTTTGCTAATAAAGACTACTGGTTGGTCTGAGCCCTCCTCATTTAGCTGTGCTAGAACAGCCCCTTTGCCATGCTCTGAAGCATCTGTCTGCACAATAAATTCCTGGGAGTAGTCAGAGGCCTTGAGCACGGGGCCGTGCACATGGCTTCCTTCAGGGAATCAAAGGCTTTCTGACAGGCTTCTGTCTAATTCACCAACCGAGGTTGCTTTTTGGAAGCAAGTTCTGTCAAGGGTGACACAATGGTACCATAGCCCTTGACAAACCTACGGTAGTATCCAATGAGGCCTAAGAAGGCTCTCACTTTGGTCTGTGTTCTAGGTGGTTGCCAGGCCTTGATAGTTTCAATCTTGGCCCTAAGTGGCTGCACGTTGCCACCACCTAATAGGTGTCCCGAGTACAGCATGGAACCCTGCCCAATCTGGCATTTACTAGCCTTGATGGTCAGGCCTGCCTGTTGCAAAGCCTGAAGCACCTCCTTGAGGTGGAGCAGGTGTTCCTCCCAGCTAGAACTATAGACAGCTATGTCATCTAGGTAGGCTGCGCAGTAGGCATTCTTGCCAGCTAGGACCCCGCTAACCAACTGTTGGAAGGTAGCGGGGGCATTTTTCAACCCAAATGGCATCACCCGGAACTGGTAATGGCCATCAGGTGTGAAAAATGCAGATCTCTCTTTAGCCCCCTCAGTTAAGGCGATGTGCCAGTACCCTGATGTGAGAGCAAAAGGACTCAGGAATTTAGCAGCACCTAGCCTGTCAACAAGCTCATCAGCTTGGGGGTGGGGTGAGCGTCAGTCCTTGTGACTGAGCTGAGACCCTGATAGTCCACACAGAACCGGAGTTCTGGCTTTGCACTGGGGGCAGCAGCCTTAGGTACCAGCACCACAGGGCTGGCCCAGGAACTGCTGGACTTCTCAATAACCCCTCGGGCCAGCATCTTGGAGACCTCCTCCTTGATGCTGGCCTTCACCTCATCTGACAACCTGTAAATTTTGTTCTTTACGGAGGGACTGTCTCCCGTGTCAATGTCATTTACACACAGATGGATGAGTCCAGGAGTAAGGGAAAACAGGGAAGAGAACTGCTCCAACAACTTATAGCAGTCTCCTCTCTGGTCTAGAGTCAGGGAGTCAGAGAGATTGACACCCTCCACTGACCCACCACCTTCTTTGGCATAGAGGAAGTTAGGGAGAAGTTCACTCTCCTCTTCCATGCCGTCATCTGTCACAAGGAGCATACTGACCTCAGACCTCTCAAAATGAGGTTGGAGTCAGTTATGATGGAGAACACTTAGCGGGTGCCTAGGGGTCTTGAGGTCCACTAGATAAGTGGCCTCCCCCTTCCGCTCCTTGATCTCAAATGGGCCAGACCAGCGGTCCTGGAGAGCCCTAGACTCTACTGGTTCCATTACCCAAACCTCGTCTCCAGGTGAGAACTCACCCAGAGAGGCCTTCCGGTCGTACCACTCCTTCATCACCTCTTGGCTGGCCTCAAGGTTACTCTTGGCCTGCTTCCAAAAGCTTTCGGTTTGGTTCAATGTAGCTGACCACATCCTGGGAAGGCGTCTTGAGAGCTTCCTCCCAGCCCTCCTTGACTATGCTTAGCGGTCCCCTGACTGGGTGACCATAGAGAAGCTCAAAGGGGCTGAACCCCACACCTTTCTGGGGCACCTCTCTATAAGCAAACAGCAAGCATGGCAAGAGAATGTCCCAATTAGACCTCATGGCCTCAGGTAGGCCAGTGATCATGCCTTTAAAGGTCTTGGTGAATCTCTCAACATGCCCATTGGATTGAGGATGATAAGGGGTGGTAAACAGGTAGGCCACCCGACACTCATCCCACATGGACTTCATGTATGCAGACATTAAGTTTGTGCCCCTGTCAGAGACAACTTCCTTAGGGAATACCACACGGGTAAATATTCCCATCAGGGCTCTGGTCACCACCGGTGCAGTCACTGTTCTCAGAGGGATTGCCTCTGGATAGCGGGAGGCATGGTCCACCAAAACCAGGAAAAACCTGTTGCCCAAGGCAGTCTTGGGTTTCAAGGGACCAATGACGTTGATGCCCACCCTTTCAAAGGGGGTGCCAATGACATGGAGTGAGATCAGGGGGGCTTTAAGCCTTTTCCATGTCATCCCACTAGCTTGGCAGGTGGGGCAGGCCCTGCAGAAATTATCTGAGGCTACCCACATTCTAGGCCAATGGAATTGGGTGACAAGCCTGGCAAAGGTCTTGTCTTGGCCCAAATGCCCTGCCAGGGGGATGTCGTGAGGCAGACCCAGTAGGAAGACCCGGTAACACTGGGGGACCACCAGCACATGTGCTACCCCAAGGCCGGAACCTTAGGCTCACTGTGAAGGAGATCACACTCCCAGTAGATATGGTGATCGCTAGTGGCTTCACCAGCTGCTTGGGCTGTGGCCTGTCGCCTCAGACCCTCAAGGGTGGGTATTCATTCTGCGCTTTGGAGAATTCTGCCCTGGTTCTGGCCAGCCAGCAAGTTCAGGCAGGTTGCCCAGGTCAGCTATGTCCTCCCCAGTTGGCTCAGGGGCCTCCTCCTCCTCAGGGGCCCCGTCCACCACTGTGGGAACATCTGAGGTGGGTTTCCCGTGCTTCCTGCCCTTCCTCTTTGCCGCTGTCTGGGCCATTGTTCCAGGCTCCAGATGCCCTTGACTCCCTTCCCTAGCAGCCATGGACCTTGTGGTCATGCAGACCCGCTCAGGCAAACCTAACATCTCCAGGTGGGATCTGAGCTCTACCTCCTTCCAGTCAGTATGCTCAAGATCATTGCCTAACAGACAATCTACAGGCATGGCAGGACGCACAGCTACTTTCAGAGTACCAGAGACGCCCCTCCCCCACTCAAAGGGAACCAGAGCCACCGGTAGCCACCAGTAGGTGACTCTCACGATTGTCAGCGACCATGACCTGGTGGAATGTATTAGGGACTATCTGCTCTGCTGACACGAGCTGACTCTTGACAGTAGTCATACTGGCTCCTGTGTCACGCAGAGCCTCCACCCTTTGCCCATCAATGGTGACCCACTGCCTATACTTTGAAGTATTTGCAGGCATGTGGGCTTTAGGCACCATCTCTGTATCTCCTAGGGATACTAGGGACACCTCTGTCTGCCCCCCAAAGCTAACTGGGATTATCTCCCCCCTCCCCCGAGCGCTACACTAGCCAACCCAGGTGTCTGTCCAGTGGTGAACTGTGCTCTCTTGGAACACTGGGAGTCGTCATTAGAGTGTCCATGCTGGTAGCACTCTAAGCATTTGGGGATGAACTTCCCTAACTTCTTGTCAAAGAATCCTGTTTTTTCCCAAATCTAGAAGAGGAATGGTTACTACCCCCACTTGGGAATTGTTTTGGGGACCTTTTGAGAGGTCCTTATTTTTATGTATTTCTCCCCCCTCTTTCTTCTGTTGGGAACCCTGACCACCTTTGTTGGTGCCCCCTGATGCCTTCTTGGACACTCTGGTGCTAACCCAGAGGTCCGCCTCTTCAGCAAGCTTCCTGGGATCAGTCAGCTTACTATCTACCATGTGCTGGCACAACTCTGTAAAAGAAATACTGAGCATATGCTCTCTTAGAATCCAATCATATAACCCTTTGTAATAATTTACTTTGCTGCCCCGCACCCATCCATTCAGTGCCTTATTGGAGAAATCAAAACAATCTACCCACGTTTGTGTGGAATGTTTGGTGCTGTCCCTAACCCCCTGATGGTATTTCTCCGGGGTCAGCCTAAACTTGGCCAGTAAAGCGGCTTTCATGGGCGCATAGACATTCTCATCATGTGGAGCTAGTGTAAGAAGTGTGTCCCTCCCCACTGCTGGTACATAAAACCACAAGGCCGCCCCCCCATTGCTCCTCAGAGGTCCCATGGGCCCTTAGTGCAACTTCATAGGCAGCCAACTACTTGTCAATGTCATCTCCCACCACAAAACATGGCACCACATTCTTGGGTATACAAACCTTTTTCTCCCCAACTGGTCCTGCATGTATGCTGCCAACCACCATCACTTCTGGACTCAGACTGTCTTGTCTTGATCTCCAGCTCCTTGAGACTCCGTTCATGAGTCAACAAAAGTTTCTTCTCTTAGCTTCAGCTCTCTCAGCTTCAATCTGCTTGGCTGCTCTTTCAGCTTCAGCTTGTTTGGCTTCCATCTGCCCTCCTTTCCTCCTGTTGATCTTCAAAAGTGCCATTTGCAATTGAAACTCTCTCCTTTCCCATGCGGTCAGGCCTTTGTAAGAGACACTGCTCCCTGGTTTGGCATGGGGCACAATTGCAGTGGTAACTTGATCCACTGGTGGCAAAGAAATCCTCAGAGGGGCCATCCTCCTTTCTGGAGGCTTTCTGGTTAGGCACACCCATATACCTGCAGAACCCTTCAGCTGTTTAACAGTGTAGGTCTCCAGCATGGCCAGATCAAAATCTTCATCGCCTGCTTGAGACCCAGCCAGAAACATATTGAATTAGGATTTTAGTCAAAAATTTGTCAGGAAAAAGGAAATTGCAGAAAAAGATAAAAAATCAAGTTGCCTGTTAACTGTGGGTAGGTAGTGAATACTTAGCTACTGTATGTCACTGCACAAATACAAATCCTATCCTCACCACTGATCACCAGTGTTAGAAATGGGGTCTTTGGTTGGCAGTCAGGTTACCCCCTCTCCAAGCAAGGACCCTCACTCTAGTCAAGGTAAGTCACACACAATCCAAATTATCCTGTGCCCACCCTCTAGTAGCTTGGCATTGAGCAGTTAGGCTTAACTTAGAAGGCAATGTGTAAAGTATTTGTGCAATAAATCATACAATAACACCATATAGCACACACAAAAATACACCACACATTGTTTAGAAAAATATGTAATATTTATCTGATAAGATGCAGGTCAAAATGATTAAAATGCAATAAGTATAGGTTGAGATATCACTGAAAAGTGATATAAAGTGTCTTAAGTCTTTTAAAAGAAAACAAAGTCTCTTTCAAGCACAAGGTACCAGGTTCGTGTGAAAAATCTCTGCAAAGAACCGCAGGGGAGGACATGCGTGGAAACAAAGGGGTGTGCGTCGATTTCTCGGGCCGCACACGGCGATGCATCATTTAGTTTTCACGCAGGGATGGCTATGCATCGATTTCTAGTGCACGGTCGTGGATCCTCTTTGGGTTGCGGGGTTTTCAGACGCCCCGGGGATGATGTGTGGATTTCCTGCGCTGGCAGGACAAAGTCACAGGAGCTGTCTCGATTCGGTGGGCGTTGCGTCGAATTGTCTACCACATGGCAGGCGCTGCGTGGATTCCTCTCTGGAAGTCGGGCTGCATCGTTCCGGCTCGGCTGTGCGTCAATCCGGTGGGCTGTGCATCGAATTTCCGGTCGCTACACTGGCGCTGTGTCGATCTTCTTGATGTAAAGTCAGGCTGTGTCGCTCCGGTTCGGCGTGCAGTGAAATTGTCACCGCGGTGCAGGCTGTGCATCGTTTCTGGCAGGCTGTGCATCGAATTTTGCCACACAAGGAGTCCTTCTTGTAGAGATGAAGGGGCATATTTATACTCTGTTTGCGCTGAATGTGCGTCAAAAAGTTTGACGCACAATCAGCGCAAACCGTGCACCATATTTAAACTTTGACGCCAAAATCCCGCCGCGTGCCTCATTTTCTGGATGCGGGAAACCGCCTTGCGTTAATGACATGCAAGCTCGGCGTTCCCGTCCAAAAAACGTCTTAAACAGCCGTGCGCCTTATTTATGCTACTGCGCAAAAATGACGCACGGCCGGAAGGCGGAGTCGGAAAATGACGCACAACCCGATTTGCGTCCAAAAATAATCCCTGGGTCAGGGCAGGCGTTAAAATGGGGCAAACACACCACTACTTAAAGAAAACCCACAGAAGCAATAGCAGAGCTCCAAAAGGAAGACATGGAGGTGCTTTTCATCCAGCATGCACCCAGACCCAGAGCACAGAACCAACAACAGCAGCTTCCACAACACCACCAGGGACCCCAAAGGCAAGAAGGCAAGAGAGGATATTCTGTACCAGGCCAACCCTTCTGGGACTCCGCCAACAACACATCATTCAGAGGTACAGGCTTAACTGGCAAGCCATTCAGCAGCTTCTGCGCAACATTGAGCCACAGTTGGCACCCAGCTTGCAGACACCTTGCACCATTCCACCAGGAGCCAAGCTGCTAGCTGTACTCCACATGTTGGCAAGTGGCTCCTTTCAAACCACTGGCGCCCTGGTTGCTGGGATCTCACAGCCATCATTCTCCGCCTTCCTACCCAAGGTACTGGATGCCATCATCTCACTCACACCCCGCCTCATCAGCTTCCCCAACACACAGCTGAAGCAGGAGTAGACAAAACAGGGGTTTTACCAAATTAATGGCTTCCCACATGTCCTTGGTGCCATTGACTGCACACATGTACACATGAACATCTATACCGCAACAGGAAGCACACACACTCCATTAATGTGCAGGCCATTGTCGATCACCGGGGTTTGATCAGCAACATTGTGGCAAAGTATCCTGGAAGTGTACATGATTCATTCATCTTCCGTCACTGCACCATCAATCAACACTTCCAGGATGGACAATATGGCAATGGCCTACTTGTTGGTAAGTACAGAAACCTACTTATGTACACACTGCACAGCAACCCTCTAGGACACACAGCACATACACCACGACATTGACACGTGGACACGAACACACTGAGGTTGTGACACCGCTAGGCGTGTTTGATATCCTCAGCCAATGGGAGACACACCTAGGGACAAATGACCGTTCCAAATAACAGCTGATGCCACTCCACAGACACAAGGGAAAAATTTAAAACAACACAATGACAAACACATGGTCCCAACTGGCAGTACATTTGGGAAGATTAATCTTTCAATATCACATCAATAACAGTCAATCCAACACCCTTCAAACCAATACGTACTGTGTAAGGGGTGTGTAATGTGTTTTGCGGCAGGTCAAACACCATGACACACATAGCATGATGATGACTACAATGAAGGTCACGTGCAATCATTGAGGCTGTACCAATATCTCGCATCATTCCTGCTCTTACATTGCCCACTACCAAGAAGCAAGTGGACTTTGCGAAGAACACATCTTGATGGGACAATATTGAAAGTACACATTCCTACACATAGGCATTGCGACAAATTAACACACACACACAACAGATGTACTAGCATACGGACCTTCTGAAACTCTAAATGACAACCTCACATCCAAGTTAGCCATCTGAACCTGGACATGTTCAGTAGTATAGGTACACGTTACAACCTGAGTTGACTTGGCAAGGGCAGAGAAATAGGTCTGCAGTGAACTTGTCACACATGTGCTATTAGTGCATAGTCAATTGTTAACACGTCAGTGCTCACAACGTACAGAGATGTTTTGCACATCGTCACCTTGCAAAATCTAAGGGTCTCACTGATAGTTAAATAAATCTATTGCATATGTCAAATTGTATGGGATGTCCAGAGTACATAGATGCAACCGTGTTGCCACCACTGTCGAATTGATTCTGTGCATGGAAGTATCATCTCACCCCCAGTAAAGACACAGGGACACCTATTTCACAAGTCACAATGAAAGGGAGTACACACTGTACTGCAACTCTACAAAAATACTGCTGACATCCGGTCAACAGCCAAACACCCGTTCAGATAAGGAAACAACCCACTGCTGATGGTACATCCTAGAAGCCCAGGAATCCACACAATAACACAAACACTGATGAGTCACAGACAACACAAAAGAACAACTGCCATACAATGTGATATTTATGGTGCAAGCTACATCAACATGTTCTCACTCATTTTCTCTTATAGCTGATCAGGGGTGTGGGATCCAGCCATGAATCATGACCCCATTTGCAAACCCAAGCAGAGCACATAGTAGGACACGCACCATAGTCGAGAGGACCTTTGGCATCCTGAAGTCAAGATTCAGGTGCCTTGACATCACCGGAGTCAGCCTCCTATACTCAACAGAAATGGTGTGCAAAATAATTTTGACCTGTGCCATCCTGCACAACATGTGTAAGAAGGAACATTCCCCTATATGAACCGACCCACAAATGCCTGAAGAGGAGGAAGAGGAGGATGCTGTCCATCAACATGAGGGGGTCCATCCAAACACAGCTGCAGGATTGCATCGGAGACAACATATTGCCCAAAATTTCTTTTAACTCTACTCACCCATCACCACTGTCTTACCATATGTAAATAAACACCTATACTAATCACCATATCATGGTCTGGGTAATCATTTTTGCATAACATTATCTCTAACTATCAGAATCAGAGTGTAGCCTCATGGAGCATTGCTGAGATACTGATTAGGACACAGAACATTCCTAAACTAGTTTGATGCATATGAATGTACAGCCACATTCACTCACACAGTAAATGACATATATCCTGTCCATTTTGTGGCCAGCAGCCGATGAGGCTGCATGCTTAGAGCGGAGCTCCGGGGCGGCAAACGGGGCCCGGCTAGCTCTACTACCCTGAGAAGCACCCAGAAATGACAACAACTTGGAAAAATTGATATCGGAAAGCGGTTAGCGTGCAAGGGAACCGCTTCCGATAAAGTCTCGCCCGGAGCGCTGGCAGAAACGAGCAAACCTCCCCGGCGACCGCAGTGAAACAAAATGGCGGCCGTGTATGAACGGCTCTTAAATTAAAGAAAAGTAAGGAAGCGGGAAGTCGGAACTCCCGCAACAGTAGTGGACTGACCCCCAGTCGTCCGAGGAACCTACCTGCCATGTTCGGACCCCCTGCTGCACCCTGAGAGGACCGGTGAGTGAGGGAACGTGTGAGCGAGCGAGGAGAACCCGGAGGCCCCGCCCGAGCGGGAACCCTCGGCTGGCTGCCCGGGGTGCACACACTGCACGTTGATCGGCTCAGGGGGGCCCCGTCAATAATACAAGCGTTGGGGGAGGCGCGGGGGGCCCCCGTTGGACTGCTGGCTGGGGGTGCACCCAATGGAGAAACACCCAGACCAGAGGGCACCGCGGCCGGGAGCAAGAAGCGGACCCTCCGTGGCTCAATAGCCCTGAATGGAATAAGAACCTAATGGTGCCCCGGCCCTCCCTCTTCAAACTGGATTGCAGGGCCCCTTCCAGTGGCCCCAGAATCGAAGATAAAACAGAATAGGGGTCAGAGGGCTCCCGCCCCCTCCATAACCAATCCCTGGAGTTGAGAGTAGATAAATAGAAGAACCAAGAGAACAGGGTCCTCCGCGTCGACAACTAATCGGCCCTCGCCATCGGAGGAGACCCCCGACTTGGATGGTGTAAGGGAATGGCTCCCGGTTGCAGTTACCCCCCACTTTTTGCCTGATACTGATGCTGACTTGACTGAGAAGTGTACTGGGACCCTACTAACCAGGCCCCAGCACCAGTGTTCTTTCACCTAAAATGTACCATTGTTTCCACAATTGTCACACCCCTGGCACACAGATAAGTCCCTTGTAAATGGTACCAGTGGTACCAAGGTCCCTGTGACCAGGGAAGGTCCCTAAGGGCTGCAGCATAGGCTGTGCCACCCTAAGGGACCCCTCACCTAACACATGCACACTGCCATTGCAGATTGTGTGTGTCGGTGGGGAGAAAAAGGAAAATTCAACATGGCATCCCCCTCAGGATGCCATGCACACAAAATGCTGCCTGTGGTATAGGTAAGTCACCCCTCTAGTAGGCCTTACAGCCCTAAGGCAGGGGGCACTATACCACAGGTGAGGGCATAGCTGCATGAGTAATATGCCCCTACAGTGTCTAAGTCTATTCTTAGACATTGTAAGTACAGTGTGGCCATATTAAGTATATGGTCTGGGAGTTTGTCAAAAACAAACTCCACAGCTCCATAATGGCTACACTGAATACTGGGAAGTTTGGTATCAAACTTCTCAGAATAATAAACCCACACTGATGCCAGTGTTGGATTTATTAAAAAATGCACACAGAGGGCATCTTAGAGATGCCCCCTGTATTTTACCCAATTATTCAAGTGCAGGACTGACTGGTCTGTGCCAGCCTGCTGCTGAGAGACGAGTTTCTGACCCCATGTGGTGAGGGCCTTTGTGCTCTCTTAGGACAGAAACAAAAGGCTGCTCTGGGTGGAGGTGCTTCACACCTCCCCCCTGCAGGAACTGTAACACCTAGCAGTTAGCCTCAAAGGCTCAGGCTTCGTGTTACAATGCCCCAGGGCACTCCAGCTAGTGGAGATGCCCGCCCCCTGGACACAGCCCCCACTTTTGGCGGCAAGTCCAGGGGAGATAATGAGAAAAACAAGGAGGAGTCACCCGCCAGTCAGGACAGCCCCTAAGGTGTCCTGAGCTGAGGTGACCCCTGCCTTTAGAAATCCTCCATCTTGATTTTGGAGGATTCCCCCAATAAGAATAGGGATGTGCCCCCCTCCCCTCAGGGAGGAGGCACAAAGAGGGTGTAGCCACCCTCAAGGAGAGTAGCCATTGGCTACTGCCATCCCAGACCTAAACACACCCCTAAATTCAGTATTTAGGGGCTCCCCATAACCTAGGAAACTAGATTCCTGCAACCTGAAGACGAAGAAGGACTGCTGACCTGAAAGCCCTGCAGAGAAGACGGAGACACCACCTGCTTTGGCCCCAGCCCTACCGGCCTGTCTCCCCACTTCAAGAAAAACTGCAACAGCGACGTGTCCCCCAAGGTCCAGCGACCTCTGAAGCCTCAGAGGACTACCCTGCATCTAAAAGGACCAAGAACTCCCGAGGACAGCGGCTCTGCTCCAAAGAAGAAACAACTTTGCAACAAAGAAACAACTTTTAAATGACTGCACGTTTCCTGCCGGAAGCGTGAGAATTTCCACTCTGCACCCGACGCCCCCGGCTCGACCTGCGGAGAAACAACGCTACAGGGAAGACTCCCTGGCGACTGCTACCCTATGAGTTACCAGAGATGACCCCCCTGAGCCCCCCCAGCGACGCCTGCAGAGGGAATCCAGAGGCTCCCCCTGACCGCGACTGCCTGCTTCTAAGAACCTGACGCCTGGTAAAGACACTGCACCCGCAGCCCCCAGGACCTGAAGGATCCGACCTCCAGTGCAGAAGCGACACCCAGGTGGCCCTCTCCCTTGCCCAGGTGGTGGCTACCCCAAGGAGCCCCCCCCCCTTGTCTGCCTGCTTCACTGAAGAGACCCCCGGGTCTCCCATTGTACTCCATTGCAAACCCGACACCTGTTTGCACTCTGCACCCGGCCGCCTCCGTGCCACTGAGGGTGTACTTTTTGTGCTGACTTGTGTCCCCCCCGGTGCCCTACAAAACCCCCCTGGTCTGCCCTCCGAAGTCACTGGTACCTACCTGCTGGCAGACTGGAACCGGGGCACCCCCTTCTCCATTGAAGCCTATGGGGGTCATTCTGACCCTGGCGGTAAAATCCGCCAGGGCCAACGACCGCGGGAGCACCGCCAACAGGCTGGCGGTGCTCCCTTGGGTATTCTGACCGCGGCGGTACAGCCGCGGTCAGAAACGGAAAACCGACGGTGTACCGCCGGTTTTCCGCTGCCCTGGGGAATCCTCCGCGCCGCCATGGGGATTCCGACCCCCATACCGCCATCCTGTTCCTGGCGGTTTTGGCCGCCAGGCACAGGATGGCGGTATGGGGTGTCGTGGGGCCCCTGGGGGCCCCTGCAGTGCCCATGCCAATGGCATGGGCACTGCAGGGGCCCCCGTAACAGGGCCCCACCAAGATTTTCAGTGTCTGCCATGCAGACACTGAAAATCGCGACGGGTGCAACTGCACCCGTCGCACCCCTTCCACTCCTCCGGCTCCATTCGGAGCCGGCATCCTCATGGAAGGATGTTTCCCGCTGGGCTGGCGGGCGGCCTTCTGGCGGTCGCCCGCCAGCCCAGCGGGAAACCCAGAATACCAGCGGCGGTCTTTTGACCGCGCAGCGGTATTCTGGCGGGCCCAGTGTTTTGGGCACCACTTTGACCTCTGCACCTGACCGGCCCTGAACTGCTGGTGTGGTAACTTTGGGGTTGCCCTGAAACCCCAATGGTGGGCTACCTTGGACCCAACTTTGAACCCTGTAGGTGGTTTACTTACCTGCAAAACTAACCAATACTTACCTCCCCCAGGAACTGTTGAAATGTGCACTGTCTAGTTTTAAAATAGCTTATTGCCATTTTTGCCAAAACTGTACATGTTATTTTGCTGATTCAAAGTTCCTATGATACCTGAATGAAGTACCTTTCATTTAAAGTATTGATTGTAAATCTTGAACCTGTGGTTCTTAAAATAAACTAAGAAAAGATATCTTTTTATACAAAAACCTATTGGCCTGGAATTGTCTTTGAGTGGGTGTTCCTCATTTATTGCCTGTGTGTGTACAACAAATGCTTAACTCTACCCTCTGATAAGCCTACCGCTCGACCACGAAATAGAGCATTAGAATTATCTATTTTTGCCACTATCTTACCTCTAAGGGGAACCCTTGGACTCTGCATGCTATTTCTTACTTTGAAATAGTACATACATAGCCAACTTCCTACAGATGGACACTCTGTCAGACTAGAGGAGGGCCTAAGAACGGAGGGGTGAGAGCAAGTGGGGGGGCTGGACCCCCCTCCAGGTCGCGAGGGAGAACCCACGTATGCCCACCCAGCACTCACCCAGGTACAACAGATAACTCAAGGGGCACCTAGTGTCTAATCTAATACCAGAAGGAACGATCATAGGCCACCCATGCGCTGCGGACCAGACTCACCTCCCAGCTAAGAAGCACACAAATTAGGAGGCTCTGCGACCGGAGGGCAAAGACGCGCCCCTCACACCCTATTTACGCTGAACGGGACAAGAAATCAAGGGTACCTTGGACCCTGACTGCCCATCCCGCCCATCTAGGACAGCGGGGGCGCCTGCCGAAGTCCCCAGTAACATAGGTGTGCAGAACTGGGGGATGGGGTAGTCATGCCCCCCGTAGCCACTCCCAGAAGAAGAGGAAAGAACCCAGGGGGTACCAGAAAGACTCTCCGGGTGGAAAACACAAATTCGCACCCCCTCCAACATAGCAGACTAATCACTCTTCCTCCCAATCAAATAACTGTGTTAAATATGGGGAAACCTAAAAAATGTGAAGAACAGAACCAAATGGAGTCCACAACCGCGAAACCCCCTAGCCAACCCACAAAATCTACCTCCATAGAAAATCTGTTGCATCAGGAAACATTGGACACAGTCCTTCTAGCCATTAAAGAATCCCGTGAAGCACTTGAGCAAGAAATTGACAATCTATCAACGGACCTCTCATTACTGCGGGATGACCACCGTAAACTAAAGGACAGAGTGGGAACAAACGAAAAATCCCTCGCAACTGTGACTTTAACGCAGCAATCAGCAGCTACAGAACTGGCAGATCTTACCACCCGAATTAAAACCTTGGAAACCAGAGCAGAAGATGCTGAAAATCGAGCACACAGGAGCAATCTCAGACTGGTCGGACTACCAGAAGGTTCAGAATCCTAACCAGACAACATAGAATCATTTCTGGAAAATTGGATCGGGAACATAGTAGCCACAGAAGGCCTCTTGACCTTTTTCGCTATAGAAAGAGCCCATTGGGTACCCAACAGGATGCCACCTCCGGGAGCTAGACCCCCTACCAATTGTAGCGAATTTGTTGCATTATAAAGATAGAGACTATATACTTTCACAATCACGTCAACTTGGTGAAACTATGTGCAATAATCAGCGGGTTATGATTTTCCCAGACTTCACCAAAGAAGCACAGACACAAAGGGCCTCTTTCAACGAATCTAAACGCACACTGCGCGAGAACGGTATAAAATATGCAATGCTCTTCCCTGCCAAGCTCAGAGTAGATTATGAGGGCAAAGCGCAGTTCTTCTTGTCGCCTCAACTGGTGAGGGAATGGCTGGAAACCCTGAACCTAACCAATTTAGCCCCTTCCGCAGAACCCTCCGCAAACTGGGCAGGAAACACAGCAGATCTTCCAAAACGGTCACAGAGGCAGCCCCCCAAGACACCAATCCCTCCAAGAGATGCGAGACGCAGTGGACACAGCTGCAGCACTGAGCGGGGGGATCTGCCCTCAATCTCGGACCTCTGGCAGTATTTCGGACCCTGACTCAAGTTGCGGAGTTTCTTCGATATCCTCGCGGGACGCTACCATTAGCCTGCCTAAAATAACGCCAGGAACCTCAGAAGAAATTATATGACCCTTTCGTGAGCAGACTGAACAGTCCGTGAGTACTTTTGCAAATCTAAATCTCGCAGACTGTATAACTATCGAAGATCACTTCTACCAGCTGACAAAATTGCATTATAAGCAGATCTTAGAGGGACTTAACCACAATGCAGCCGGGCCCCAGGAGCAGCTCGGAGCAGGAGCTCACGCTCTCTGACACGCTACCCACCTATAGGTCTTCAAATTAGGAATGTTAATGGTTTGGAAGGGGAGAGTTCTAGTTAGCAGTCCTGGGGAGTGGGAGTTGGGATTTAAGTTCATTCACACAGTTTTGGGGGGAATTTGTGCACTGGTCCTAAATGTGACAAATAATTCTCGATCTAGATCCTCGACAGATCAATACAATAGCAGAATACACCAACGGTTTTCCCTTCCCTACAACCAACAATTTGAATATTACAAACTATGGCCTCAAAATATAAAATGATAACCTAGAACATCAGAGGTCTAAATAATATGTCCAAGCGGTATAAAGTATATAACTACCTCAAACACACGGGGGTACACATAGCTCTGCTGCAAGAAACCCATCTACTTGAGCAGGAGGTTGCAGCACTTAAAAAAAAGATGGAGAGGCCAAACGTTTGCAACTAATTACTTGGCGTTTGCTAGGGGAGTACTGATTCCAGGCACTGCACACAACCATAGATAAAGATGGGAGGTATGTCATGGCCACTGGAAGACTAGATGGAAGGGAAATAACCATTGGCAGCCTAAATGCCCTGAATTTAGATCAAAGGAAATTCTTTGATAGATTATCCCGGGAAATAGGTCCAACCCTGGCGGGCCCGAAAGTAATTGGTGGAGACTTCAATTGCATAGCTGATATTAACATGGATAGATCGCACCCACCTCTATTACAATTGCAAACTGTAAAAACTGCTAAAGCATTTACAGAATGGCAACAGTACTGGCAATTAGGAGCCTGCTGGAGACAACTTAACCCACACAGCAGGGACTGTTTTTATTACTCGATAGTGCATGACCTACACGTCAGACTAGACACATTATTAGTATCCCCAGAAATACAAACCGCTGTGGTGTCAGCCGAATACCTGAGCCGCACCAAATCAGACCATAATCCCCTGTTAGTTTCATTGGCATGGAGTAGAGAGAGACCACTGATCCCCACTTGGCGTCTTAGAGCGGAGGCACTCAGAGACAAAGCATTCAAACAGCTCCTACGCAAAAACATTGAGGAATACTTTAAGCAAAACACAGGAACAGCAGCCTCTAGATCACTCGAATGGGAAGCCTTCAAGATAGTAACCAGGGGAAACTGTATCGGTGAGAGTATTGGGGTCCGAAAATCAATTGAATCTGAAATAAAAAGGCTTGAGGACTCCCTTAGAGACATTGAGCGTAGGCACCCTACACACTCTGAGCAAACCCCCCTTCTGAACGAAACCAAAACCAAAATATCTGAAGAGAACACTATGCTGTCTCGCTTTGACTATAACCAGTACCTAAGCAGACAACATGCCGAAGGGGACAAAGCTGGCGCCCTTTTGGCGTGGCTAGCCAAACCCTCCAAGCAACAAACAATCATAGTCGAAATTGAGAGGCACCCAGGTGGTAGAGTGCTCGGTCAAAAGGAAATAAATACTTGCTTCTTTGAGTATTACTCAACATTATATGCAACCCCTACTGAGACCATCAATAACACCCAGATCATGGAGCTGGAAGCTCTTGCACTACCTAAATTAGGAGCTGAAGAAAGTGGGTCCCTGGCTGCCCCTATAACAGTTGCAGAAATCAAAACAGCAATACAAGGCATGGTGAGGGGTAAAGTCCCGGGAGCAGATGGACTCCCTATGGAGTTTTATCTACTATATCAGGACATACTAGCTCCAAAACTTTGCGCATTATATACAGAAGCATGGCATAATAATAGTTTACCTCAGTCAACCAACGAGGCCATAATGGTCCCTTTACTAAAGCCAGAAAAACCACCCACAGATGTCCATTCCTACCGCCCACTGTCTATGTTAAACCTAGATTATAAAATACTAAGCCGGGTCTTAGCTAACAGACTCTTACCCTTCATGTCCTCACTGATCCACCATGACCAGTCGGGATTTATCCCACAGCGCAAAATATTAGACGCCTGATCTCGGTGCTGCACTCAGTGCCCTCAACTATGCCTCAAGCAGCGATAATATCAATAGACATAGAAAAAGCCTTTGATAGCCTAAGGTGGGACTACCTAGAACGGGTCATGTTAAAACTTGGACTAGGTGAAGGTTTCACCCGCTGGACAAAGCTACTATATACCAATCCCACAGCAAGAGTGCGCACAGGCAGCACAATATCTGACCCTTTCTCAGTGGGTAGAGGGGCCAGACAAGGCTGCCCATTGTCTCCCCTCCTATTTGCAATAGCAGTGGAGCCTCTTACCCAAACTGCAAGATCCAAAAAATGCTTTGAGGGTATCCCAATTAATAGTTGGACACACTATATCGCCCTTTACGCAGACGACATGCTACTATTTCTTAAGAACCTAGAGGCAGATCTATCTGGAGCAATAGATATGCTAGAAAACTTTGGAATAGCCTCAGGACTCCAAATCAATTGGAGAAAATCCTCAATTTTTCCATTGATAAAAGGTACTCCGGACCCACAGATACTAAAGTTCTACCCTGGTCCCCGAATACATTTAAATATCTAGGAATTAACATTTACCACGAGGTAGAAGACCTACTAGAGGGGAATATACATGGAGCAATCAGGGGAATTAAGGCTAGTATGTACTTCTGGAGCACCCTGCCCCTAACGGTCTTTGGGAGAATCGCCCTACTCAAAATGATAATATTACCAAGACTACTACATTGTTTCTCCACTATCCCACTAATAATCCCAAAAACAGTGTTAAAAAATATAGGGGGTCATTACAACATTGGTTGTAAAAGCCGCTTACCGCCGTGCAGAAGACCGCCAACATACCGCCGCGGCTGCGGAATTCCACCACAGCTATTATGACCCATATCTCGAAATCTGCCAAAATTCAGGCACCCACACAAGTCTGCCACACCAAAGGTCAGTGATAAAGTGGCGAAAACAAAACCTCCACCGTCACGCCAACAGGAAAACGCCCACACTATCACGACACACGAATCCACGCGGCGGTCTTTCAACCGCGGTATTCCATTGGCTGTACACACCGCCATGCTAAAAATACACACACACATACAAAACACCGCCACATTGGACAATTCAAAATACACACACCTGATTCACATACACACACCACTCCCACACACCCAATACAATATAAAACACACACCCACATCACCCACAAACCCCTATGACCACTATTACAGAGAGAAGGCCAGAGAGAGACACCACCATCCTCAAACTAGCATCCACAGGCACTCAACACCATCACTCACACAACTTCCACGCACAAAACACCACACACCACTACATATCACCACACTTATCACCATACACACCACCCCACACATCACCTACACCACCCCATGGCACAGCAAAGACACCCCAGGTTCTCTGAGGAGGAGCTCAGGGTCATGGTGGAGGAAATCGTCCGGGTAGAGCCACAGCTATTTGGAGCACAGGTGCAGCACACCTCAATTGCAAGGAAGATGGAGCTATGGAGAAGAATAGTCGACAGGGTCAACGCAGTGGGACAACACCCAAGAAATCGGGACGACATCGGGAAGAGGTGGAATGACCTACGGGGGAAGGTGCGTTCCGTGGTCTCAAGACACCACTTGGCGGTTCAGCAGACTGGCGGCGGACCCCCACCTCCTCCCTAATTACGTGTGGGTGTATTGTACTGGGAGAAAACTAGGCGCTCTGGGTAGCGAGGTGAATATCAACGAAGAATGTCGAATCTCGAAATGGTGCACTCTTGAAAGACCACACCCAAAAGGTCTTGATAGATGCTAAAAGCAGTATTGCAAATATAAAGTACAAGAGGCACACATTATAACATGAAAAATAATAGTACTCATGAGTCAGTATACATAGGCAATGTTTTCTCATATATTTCTGAAAATTAATAGGATTATTTCCAACATAATCCCCAATTACAGTATCACTGTCCAAATCCAAATAGTAGAATTAATTGATCTGTTGTTCCAAGATTGCTATGATCCAAAGTCCCCACCTCCTCCCCCACAACTAACAACATGGGAGGAGCAGGTCTTGGTGATTCTGCATCCTGAGGGCCTTGCAGGAGTCGATGGAGGAATGGACTCTGGTAAGTCAAACCTTTACTAATATATCCCCACCCTTCCTGCATACCATCACAAACTCCTACCCGTACCCTCACCCTCAGCACTCCACCAACTCAAATATACCCCACTATAACAAGCCACCCATACCAACACCAAGCCCTGCATGCAACCCCAACGCATGGACACCTATCACTAAAGCATGCCCACTGCACATACCCATACAACCCCCTAAACCATTATCACACAAGTCCCCACATAGGAATGCAAGCACTGGGGTACACCGGTCACCCACCCATTGCCCACCATGACACACACAGATGCAATAATTAAGCTTTTACACCCCTGCAGGACCACTACCCAATGTCACCAGACAGGAGGGTCCAGACATCTCCACCCCACCCACAGAAGAGGCCCACAGTGATGACAGCAGCTCTGTCCAACTAGATCCAGATGACCATCGTGGGCCTCGGGACAGTTGGTTCCCCTCGCACAGGCACAGGCCACCACAGACCTTCCACCCTCTGGTAACACCAGCACAGCACCCACCCAGCGGGCCCATACCTCCATACCCAGGACACTTCAATCAGCTGTGTGTCCACCACTACAGGGAACCCAGGATAATCCACCACCCCAACAACAACAGGGACCTGGGGGCAGTGGGCACACGGTCCAGGGGACGGAGGCCCAGGAACACAGGGGAACTGGGAGGGCTGCTGTGCGACAGGGGGCAGACAGGCCAAGAAAACACACTCTCCATGAGGCCCTCTCCTCCATCATGGGAGCATACCACCACTCCCAGGAAACGATGGCAACGGTCCTGGCCAAGTTTCAGGAGACCCATTGCATGCAGGAGGAACAGTATCTGGGCTTCAGGGAGGAACTCAGAACCATCAGCTCCGCCCTGGGCACCATCGTAGGGGTGCTGAAGGAAATACTAAACACCAGGAGGGACACTGTGGCACTCCAAGGGGCCCCTGACACTAGCATGGATGATGAACTTTCCATCACCTCTGCCGGCGCTAGTGGACAGGAGGCACCGCCACAGGACCACCACACCAGCACCCCACCCCCTGCAGATGGAGAACCACCCCGCAAGCGGTCCCTGAGATCCAGGAACAAGACAAAGCACAATGCCAAGACCCCCGCCAAGAAATTAGACCACTCTGATTGTCAACCCACTGTCCCACTTTGTCACCCTGTCCATGTTGGAACTGCCCCAGCTCCACTTCCTATGCCCATATGGGCAATGCACCTATGAGACAAATAGACTGGACTCTGCCATGGACACTCCTCCACCATCACCCCTCACCATTTACCTTCCCCCTCCAATATTTTGCATTTAAATAAACACACCTAAAGCACCAAGATCTGGAGTCTGTCTGTGATTTTGAAATAGTGTATTTGCAATTACATTGACAAAATTTCCAGGAAATAGTAATGTCAACATACCTATGTCACACAGTCTCTAGTCCATGAGGAATCTAAGCAGATGACACACGTTGGGACCCACACCTGTGAAACCGTAAGGGAAAGTGACAACTCAGTGACCATACACTGGGTGAAATAGATAGACAGGATCGAGGTAGAAGTGTAAAAGTACTTGTAGTAGGCAGGAATGTATTCTCACCTGTGTTTCACTGGAAATATTGCTGGATGACGGAGTCCCTGTTGTCAATGTCTTCTTCCTCTGCTTCCTCCTCATCACTGTCCACAGGCTCCACAGCTGCCACAACACCGCCATCTGGACCATCCTCCTGCAGAAAAGGCACCTGTCGTCGCAAAGCCAAATTATGAAGCATACAGCAGGCCACGATGATCTGACACACCTTCTTTGGTGAGTAGAATAGGGATCCACCTGTCATATGGAGGCACCGGAACCTGGCCTTCAGGAGGCCGAAGGTGCGTTTGATCACCCTCCTAGTCCACCCGTGGGCCTCACTGTACCGTTCCTCTGCCCTGGTCCTGGGATTCCTCACTGGGGTCAGTAGCCATGACAGGTTGGGGTAACCAGAGTCCCCTAATAGCCACACCCGGTGCCTCTGTAGTTGACCCATCACATAAGGGATGCTGCTATTCCGCAGGATGTAGGCGTCATGCACTGAGCCAGGGAACATGGCATTCACATGGGAGATGTACTGGTCTGCTAAACATACCATCTGTACATTCATGGAATGATAACTCTTCCGGTTCCTGTACACCTGTTCACTCCTGTGGGGGGGGGACCAAAGCCACATGGGTCCCATCAATGGCACCTATGATGTTGGGGATATGTCCAAGGGCATAGAAGTCACCTTTCACTGTAGGCAAATCCTCCACCTTAGGGAAAGTGATGTAGCTCTGCATGTGTTTCAGAAGGGCAGACAACACTCTGGACAACACGTTGGAAAACATTGGCTGGGTCATCCCTGATGCTCTAGCCACTGTTGTTTGAAAAGACCCACTTGCAAGGAAATGGAGCACTGATAGCACCTGCAGTTGAGGGGGGATTCCTGTGGAATGGCGGATTGCTGACATCAGGTCTGGCTGCAACAGGCTACAAAGTTCCTGTATTGTGGCACGGTCAAACCTGTAGGTGATGATCAAATGTCTTTCCTCCATTGTCGACAGGTCCAGCAGCGGTCGGTACACCGGAGGATTCCGCCATCTCCTCACAACAGCGAGCACAGAGTCAAACAACTCAGAGGTATGTACCCACAGTATGCACAGAACACCAACCATACACAAAATGTGGCCTGTATGTGTGTTGAGACTAGGCCTAGGTATGTGTGACGCAGTTGGTAATTAGGCCATGTGGGCCCCTGAAATGGCAGCTGCCTGACCTCTAAAGCGGGACAATGGGATGTGCGGTAACTGCGCTGGCATTGTACACCGTTGTGGTAGGCGGGCGAAGACTGCGGCGCAATGCTGCATTGGTTAACATTGGACCCTGTGGGTCCCAGGAGCCAGTGACTATGTACGTCGGTGGTGATGGTACGCACTGCCGTGGATATGACAGCCGCGGACGTGACCGCCATTTTCTAACTGTTTCATCACTCGATACCTGATCTTCGACAGGATAGGACCTACACTGCAAGTGCTGCTGTGACCTCGGTCTGGAAGAGACAATGGCTCGTGCGTCTGGGGAAAGGGCCCCTGCCTTCACTGCAGAGGAGTTGGAGAACCTCGTCGACGGGGTCCTTCCCCAGTACATGCTACTCTATGGTCCTCCAGACCAACAGGTAAGTACACAGGGAGCATGTTGTATGGGCTGTGCCTGTGTGGAGAGGGCTGGTTGTAAGAAGGAAGGGGGCAGAGTGCATGAAAGACTGTGAATGCATGTGCCACATGGCAAGGGTAGGGATGGGGGCCACTCACTTTGACGGTGCAGTTCGTAATGACTTCTCTTCTTCCCCTGTACATTTCATGTAGGTCAGCGCCCACCAGAAGAAGGATATTTGGCGTGCCATCGCCAAGGACGTCCGGACCCTGGGGGTCCACCACAGACGGAGCACCCACTGCCGGAAGAGATGGGAGGACATTCGCCGCTGGAGCAAGAAGATGGCGGAGGCTCAGCTGGGGATGGCCTCCCAACGTGGGAGGGGTGCCCGTTGAACCATGACCCCCCTGATGTTACGGATCCTGTCGGTGGCCTACCCTGAGTTGGATGGGCGCTTGAGGGCATCACAGCAGACATAAGGGGGTGAGTACACTATCAATCAGATGACTTTGCGCGCAGTGATGGTGTCTGCGTGGGGGAGGAGGGCTGTGGGTTCCACTAGGCCAGGGCGAGTTCCGTAGGCTAGGCCCATTTATAAGGCATGGCCCTGTGTCCCCCCACCCCACCTCTGTAGAGTGCCAAGTACAGCTATTCATGCCCCAGGGTCATCTATGTGTGCAGATGTCGTCCATAGCCTTGTAGGCCATTTCCCAGGAATTGCACTGTAGAGCCCAACAGCGCGACGTAGTGCAGGGGGCTGCTGTGTCTGTATTGTCCGCCAACGGTAGCGGTAAGCCATGCACTCAACCTGTCTCCCCCCCCCCCTTTTTTTTGCAGTCTCCCTGTTTTTGTGTGCATTAGCATCATCAAGCGGAGGTACAGTGGCACCGGAGCAAGAGGGAGCTGCATCCCACATTGGCATGGAGGCCCACAATACGGACTCAGAACGCACCAGTGGGACGGAGGGCGAGGGAAGCACCACGGCGGTCACAGGATCTGCAACCAGCGACACGGACTCGTCCTCCGATGGGAGCTCCCTTGTGGTGGCGGCAACATCTGTGCCCCCCACTTCTACAGGTACAGCCACCACCCCCCCACCAGCACCGCCCTCCCAGCAGCCCCTCAGTGTGTGCCAAGTGCCCGCTCACCCAGGAGGGTGGGCATCACCTTCGCCCCAGGCACCTCAGCCCCTGCCCCTGTCACCTCTGCTGCCCTCAGTGAGGAGGCCATTGACCTCCTCAGGTCACTCACTGTTGGGCAGTCTACCATTTTGAATGCTTCCAGGGTGTAGAAAGGGAGTTGCAACACACAAATGCATTCCTGGAGGGCATTCATTCTGGTCAGGCTGCCCTTCATCGAACCCTTCAAACTCTGGCCTCAGCACTGATGGCAGCCATTGTCCCTGTGTCTAGCCTCCCCCCTCCAACTTCCTCCACACAGACCCAATCCCCTGTACCTCTGCCTATCCCAAGCACACCATCAGACCAGCCTGCACACACCTCACCACACAAGGGAAGCTCAGACAAACATAAGCACCACACATCCCACAGGCACTCACGCAAGCATCACACACATGCAGACACACCAACATCCACTGCCTCCACTGTGTCCCCCCCCTCCTCCTCATCTCCCTCCTCCCTCCCAGTCTCGTCTACACTCACACCTGCATGCACTACCTCTACAGCCACTACGTCCCTCTCCAGCACACCCACCAGCATACCCCACTCACGTGCAGTCACCACCCCCACTACCATTTGCACGTCCCCTGTGTCCTCTCCCAGTGTGTCTGTGACGCCCCCTCCGAAGATACACAAACGCAGGCACACACCCACCCAACAGCCATCCACCTCAAGACAGCCTCCAGAGCATGCACCTGCACCCAAATCCACAAAAGTTACACCTCCTACAACCACCACCTCCTCCTCCACTCCCAAACCCCCTCCAGCAATCCGTCCCAGTGTGTCCAAACAACTTTTCCTGTCCCCCCTTAACCTATTTCCCACCACCCCCCTCCAACTCATAGGTCCCGTACTAGCACCTCAGCCAAAAAATCTCCGGGACCAGTGGTGCCTGTTGTTACAGGTATGTGGAGTGCGCCGGCCACCAGGCCAGCCAGTCTGTCACGGAGCCACAGCGCAGCCAGTTCCCCCCCCCCTGTGAAGCACCAGAAGTTGGACAGTGCCCGGCGGGAGAGGGGGAAGACTCCAGCCAGCCAAGCCGCTCACAGGGGTCCCGGGGGGGAGTGTGGACTCGGCAGTGACTCCTCCCAAGGTGGGGAAGGGGCAGAAGAAACCTGCAAAGTCAGTGAGGAGCAGCACGGCGGAGAAGACTGCCATCATCCCCGCTGGCCAGGAGGCCACCGCCAGCCCCATCGTCGCTGCCCAGGAGGCCACCGCCAGCCCCATCCCCGCTGCCCAGGAGGCCACCGCCAGCCCCATCCCCGCTGGCCAGGAGGCCACTGCCAGCCCCATCGTCGCTGCCCAGGAGGCCACCGCCAGCCCCATCGTCGCTGCCCAGGAGGCCACCGCCAGCCCCAGCCCAGCTGCCCAGGAGGGCCCCCGCAAGCCACAGCCCAGCTGCCCAGGAGGGCCCCCGCAAGCCACAGCCCAGCTGCCCAGGAGGGCCCCACAAGCCACAGCCCAGCTGCCTAGGAGGGCCCCACAAGCCACAGCCCAGCTGACCCATGAAGGACCGCCAGCCACAGCCCAGCTGGGCAGTGACAGACCGCCAGGGCAAGGATCGCTGAACAGGGCAAAGACCGCCAGTCCCCCTCCAGAACCAGTGGAGACATGCATCCACTACCTCGGTCCTGCACAGGATGAAGCACTCTGGGCACATAGCCCCCTCCAGAACCAGTGGAGACATGCATCCACTACCTCTGTCCTGCACAGGATGAAGCACTCTGGGCACAAAGCCCCCTCCAGAACCAGTGGAGAAAGTTATCCAATTGAGAGACTGTGGCTTTGCACTCCCCAGGATGATGCAGTGGGAAAACCACCCACTGTAGAGACTTGAGAGACTGTGGCTTTGCACTCCCCAGGATAAAGCAGTGGGCAACCCACCTACTGGAGAGACTTGAGAGACTGTGGCTTTGCACTCCCCAGGATTGATCGATGGGCATGGAGCCCCCTCGTGGATCTGGCGTCGTGCACTCATCCGGCTGAGGTGCCCCCCCTTCACTTCCCCCTGAGGTGCCTGTTGTATTTCTATCTGATGCCCCTGCAGTGTTCTCTCCGTCATGTTCGGGTATCTTGTGTGGGTCTCGCCCATGCATTTTGGGCCCAGTGGTCCACGGACTATGAATGATGCAAAACCTGGATTACTAATCGTGGTATAAATTTTGTTTATAGTGTATATATACATGTAAATATTTGCTTACTCAATTTTGATATATTACAATAGTTACACTCATTTCCTTTTGTCTTTGCATTCTTCCGGGGAGTTTGGGGGGCTGTTACTGTAATGTATAGATCAGCATTGGTGTGTGTGTTGTAGTGGGTGAGGGTCGGGTGAGGTTTGGGGTGTTGTGTGTGTGTCCCTGTTTTTTGCCTCCCCCCTCCCCTATGTCGTAGGTGCAGTACTCACCGTGGTCTTCGCCGCCGGCGTTGGTGATCCTCGTAGAAGAGCAGGAAGACTAGCGCTGGGAGAATATGAATTTCCGGCTCCATGCTGTCCTCCTTCCTCGTGGAGTGTGTAGAGGTGAGCGTTTTTCATTCGAAATGCCTGTTTCCGCCGTGTTTTTATCCGTGTTGTATCCGCCCCGGAAAAGGTGGTGGATTGGCCTGTCATAATAGTGTGGGCAGTACATTGTCTCCCGCCTGTCTGTTGGCGGTGACCGCCAAGCTGTTTGTCTGTACCGCCGTGGCTGTCTGAGTGTTAAAGTGGCTGTCTTTGTTGGCGGTTTCCGCCACGGTCATAATTGCAAAATGTTTACCGCCGGCCTGTTGGCGGCCTTACCACCACTTTAACACTGACCGCCAGGGTTGTAATGACCACCATAGTCTTTAGCCGCGAGTTTTATTTGGGGACCAAGCAGGCACAGAATCGCACTCCACACTCTCTAAAGACCCACCACAGAAGGAGGCCTAGCCGCCCCAGACCTAGAAATCTACTATTGGGCGGGGCAACTACAATGGTTGGCAAAATTTATTAATAAACACCCAGTCACAAAAGAATTGCAATTATCGCTAAATTGCCCACTAGAAAAAATCCTAAATATTCTAGTGAACCCCAGAAAATCAAAACAACAACTTCTGTTAGAATGGGAAGCGACAAGACACTGCTGGGAACAGGGCCTAAAACGCACCCACACAAAGACCCCTTACGCACCCGAAGTACCCCTGATATCCTTAAACCATCTACCAGGGGGCCATATCGCTATGCACACTAACAAATTAATAACATATAACATCACAAAATTGGGAGACTTATTTAACAACTGAAAACTTAGCTCCTATGTAGAACTACAAGATCGATTCGCCCTCCCGGCTTGTTCCTCACCCACAATGCTTTAATTAGAGCTATTATGGGGCACAAGATCATGCGAACCGTCTACTCATGGAGGCTGTAGCCTCCTATGCTCAATAGGGGACTAAAAGGGGGTGATCTCGAGAATATATAAGTCCATACAGAACAGCACGTGCTTACCACTGAATAAACTGAAATCCAAATGGCAGACAGACCTGCATACCATACTGGAAGACAACCAATGGGCTAGGATTACCTCTCAAGTTTTCCCTGTATCTAGAAACGCAATGTTCAAACTGAAAAACTTATATATATTTCATAGAGCCTATTTAACACCCCAAATAATAACCAAACTATACAACACAAACAACTCTAGTTGCCCCCGATGCGCTAAAATAGCAGCAGACCTAATGTTGTGGAACTGCCGGCAAATCAATCTGTACTGGGCAGAAGTATTCAGGAAGATATCCACCTGCACGGAAAGATCCCTCCCACCAACCCCATTAGTGGCTATCTTCGGGGACTTCCCTCGGCTCATAAAATAGCCAACAGATTTACTGATTTGGCACTGATTCTAGCAAAGAGAGAGATAACCTAACATTGGAAAGACCCGGGGGGGGGGGGTTCCCAGGTGAACAGGTGGCAGGGTGCACTAGAGAAATGGGCCGAGACCGAGAGTACGGTGCTACTGAAAGAAGCACTACAGGGGCAAAGACCCAGAGACAATGCCACACAATGGGACTTGATGCTGGAAAACCTAAGAACCATGGATGCTCCCACTTCAGAGGATGACACTCCTGCTACAGACTCAGATTCCGAGCAGATAACCACAATTACCACATAAAATAGCATGGAACTGTGAATCGCCGTCTGGCTACAGAGATCTGTCGTACCAAGATCTGTATTTGTGGTACTAAGTGCAGGACGGGGGGGAAGGGGTCTGAGCATTTTGTTGGGGACCACTTTAGTTATTCAATTGATATATGTTATAAACGCAATAAAAGATATATTAAGAAAATATATATATATATATCCTGTCCATTTCACATTTGAAGAGCAATAGCAGAGGATCACACCTATTTCACACATACATGTTGGCAACATGGTTCATCGCAGCATATGCCACACAACTAAGACACCATCAGTCAATAAGGGAAAAAAAATGCCTCATACATGAGGCAGTGGATGTGCTATTGCATTGGTAACAGGAATGTATGACCAGAGCCTTGACAGCAGTAAGTTGTACATCACCTATCTTTGCAAGACTATGTGTGTAGGCGGGCGTCGCTCGCCTCGCCTACAGAAGTAACGCGTTGGCGTTCGTCAAACGCCATTCCCGACTTCCGCCCACGTCGTCAGGGAGACGCGTGGAGGCGGAGACGGCAATCGGCACCGGACTTCCGGGTTGCCGATAACTTTAAAAACAAGGACGCCGCGATCGAGGACGTCGAGAGGGAGCAGGAGGAGACAGAGCCGCGGAAACCACCCAGACCCCGAGAGCCAGAAGGGAAACCAGCGAGAACAGACCCCGAGGAGAGGAAGACGACCGGAGCAAACCAAACGGGAGAGGACGAGAGAGCCAGCCACGGCCCAGGAGGGTCGTGGCTATACAAGGTACGTGCCCTCTTCCAGGGCAAGCGCAATCAGGAGGAGGGAAGGGGAGGTAAAGAGGGGAGGGAAGGAAGGGGTAACAAAGGAAGGGGCAAGGACTGGGGAAACTCCCAGGGCACCCTAGCACTCACCCCTTAACCCCGAGAGAGCATAGAACCACCCCCTAACCTCATTACTGAACCTAAACCACTACCAGTCACTTCCTATTTCCCTCACATCTCCTCCCCTCCTCACACCAATACCCCACAAGTAGGAAAGAAGAAAAACACCGTCCCACTTACCTGCTCTATCCTTTTGTTTATTCTCCCGAGGAATTCACGGTCCCAGGAGAAGGACGCCGGGAAAACACCACCTGGGGAAGAAAAAGAAAGGAGACCATTTAAAGTCCTTAGCGGAGGTTCCACCTTCCCTACAACTTAAATAAAGCACATAACTCCCTATCAAGGGTTGATACATCCGTGTCTGTGTACTCTGTAGCCCAGACCATCCACCCCACCCCTCACAGTGGTGTCAGAAGTGGGATATTGGGGCACCGACGGGCATACCGAGACTGTACTACAATGGAGGTAAAACCCAGTCTCGAGGACATGATCAAACAACTTGCGGAAGGGCAACGCCACCTTCAATTAGTGTGGGAAGCACAACAAAGGGAGGCCAAGGAGGAAAGGGAGGCCCTGCAATCCGCTCTAAAAAGTCAGGCTACTATCATGGCCAGTAATCAACTGGTCCATGAGAACGCGTTAAAAAAACTGACCGACACTATCGCTGCAAGCAAAGTGCATCCCAATGTGCCCAGTTCGGTATTGCAAAAGTATCAGGAGGGGGAAGATCCCGATTCTTTTTTCACGAACTTTGAAAGGGTAGCCTCCTCAGCGCAATGGCCTGAAGAAAGATGGGGCCAATACATTGCGCCTCTCCTAACGGGCATTCTCCAATCGGCTTATCAGGCTGCTAATCCAGGTGGCACCAACCCATATTCATAAATAAAGAAAAGTGTTTTAGAACGTGTGGGACATGATACTGAGTATTACAGGACAAAGTTCAGAAAAGTCAAATGGGGACCCAACGAAGACCCACGAACCTACTACTACCGGGTGAAGGACCTAGGACTAAAATGGCTGGGACCCCTAGGGACAGATCGCGAGGACGTTATTAAGGTCATTGTACTAGAACAATATCTAGATTCCCTACCGTCCAGCACCCGAAACTGGATAAGGCAGCACCCTAAAATAGACACCGAGACAGCCGTTGACCTCGCATGCGCTTATCACAGGTCGGGGGACGTAAAACATCAATCAATCCGACCCGTGGGAAAACCACCTATAACTCCTCCCCATTTCCCTCCCCGACGAACAATGGAAGAGCCAGGACCCTCAAGGAGTACCGAGAGAAGTCCCATGCAACAACCTCAGTGTTTCAATTGTGGGGAGTGGGGTCATATCGCCCGCGGATGTCCAAAAAGACAGGAGGGGATAGAACCGATGGAAATAGGGGTCACGCGAGGAAGAGTCCTATGCCTGGGAAAAAGTGATGTGTCATTTAAACACCCCCTTCGGATAAATGGGTTGCCGGTCATGGCCTTGATTGACTCAGGATGTAGTCAGTCGGTAATCCGTCGTAGTCTCATTCACCCTGTACAACCGACTGGCGATCAATGGGTTACAATATGCTGTGTTCATGGAGATCGCGCTCAATATCCCCTGTCAACAGTCAAAGTAGAATGGAACTCCCACCTTGACCTTCTCCCCATGGGAATCATGGATAACTTGATAGAGGAGTGCGTCATTGGGACTGACTATCAGAGATTCCATGAGATCCTAGACCAAACACGAAAGAAGAAACCGGAAGATGAGTGGCGGAGTACTGCCCCTTTCTGGGAAGACCCTATATGTAGCTCCTCCACAAGGAAAAAGTTAACCCGAAGAGAAAAGAGGGCAGAGAAACATAGGCCCGTATTTATACTTTTTGACGCTAAAGTGCGCTAACGCAGTTTAGCGTCAAAAATTTTTGCGCCGGCTAACGCCATTCTGAAGCACCATGCGGGCGCCGTATTTATTGAATGGCGTTAGCCGGCGCAAGCAGACCGGCGCTGCCTGGTGTGCGTGGAAAAAAAACACGTACACCAGGCAGCGCCGGCGTAGGGAAAAATGACGTTAGGGCGTCTTAAAAATGGCGCAAGTCAGGTTGACGCTAAAAAATCGTCTTAACCCGATTTGCGCCATTTTAAACTACGCCCAGACGCCATTTACATGACTCCTGTCTTAGTAAAGACAGGAGTCATGCCCCCTTGCCCAATGGCCATGCCCAGGGGACTTCTGTCCCCTGGGCATGGTCATTGGGCATAGTGGCATGTAGGGGGGCACAAATAAGGCCCCCCTATGCCACCCAAAAAAAAAAAAAAAAATAATTTATACTTACCTGAACTTACCTGAATGTCCCTGGGATGGGTCCCTCCATCCTTGGGTGTCCTCCTGGGGTGGGCAAGGGTGGCAGGGGGGGTCCCTGGGGGCAGGGGAGGGCACCTGTGGGCTCATTTTGAGCCCACAGGCCCCTTAACGCCTACCCTGACCCAGGCGTTAAAAAGTGGCGCAAATGCGGGGTTTTTTGACCCGACCACTCCCGGGCGTGATTTTTGCCCGGGAGTATAAATACGACGCATTTGCGTCGCCGTCATTTTTTTAGACGGGAACGCCTTCCTTGCATCTCATTAACGCAAGGAAGGCGTTCACGCAAAAAAATGACGCTATTTGCCCATACTTTGGCGCTAGACGCGTCTAACGCCAAAGTATAAATATGGCGTTAGTTTTGCGCCGAATTTGCGTAGAAAAAAACAACGCTAATTCAGCGCAAACGGAGTATAAATATGCCCCATAGATTTGCAACTAAACAAATCCAAACAAAGGAAGAAGGAGTGGTAGCCCATATAGACACTGCCCCTGTGTCCTTTAGAATGAGTCAGCACGAAGACCCTACCCTGGGGAATTCCTGGAAGAATGCCCAACCAGCCTCTACTGGAGAGGTAGGTCCCTACTTCTTGAGAGACAAGGACTTGCTGTATAGAGTAACAAAAAAAGCAAATGAGGAGAAGAGACAGCTCGTAGTTCCCGAACCATATAGGATCCAGGTACTCTTCCTAGCCCACAATCAACCGGGGGGAGGTCATTGTGGCCAGGAGAAAACGGAGGAATATCTGCTAAGACGGTTTTACTGGCCCAGTGTATACGCACATATCCGACGGTATTGTGCCCAATGCCCAAAATGTCAACTGGTAGAACCCGGAGCCATTAGGAGAGCCCCATTACAACCCCTACCGATTATCGATACGCCATTCAAACGAGTTGGTATGGACCTAGTTGGATCCCTTCTGCCATCCAGTAAAGGACACACCCATATCCTCGTTCTGGTAGATTATGCGAGCAGATATCCAGAGGCGATTCCACTTACCAGTATCACCACGAAGGCAGTGGCACAGGCCATGATAACATTCTTTTCCCGGGTGGGTTTCCCTGAAGAGCTTCTTACTGACCAGGGAACTCCATTCGTATCCGGACTTATGAAACAGATTTGTAAGTCCCTAGGTGTTCTCCAGATAAAGACATCAGTGTATCACCCCCAAACGGATGGTTTGGTGGAGCGATACAATCGCACAGTCAAAACCCTGTTAAGGAAAATAGTGAGCGAGACTGGAAAAGACTGGGACCAGAAACTTCCCCTAGTGTTGTATGCAATCAGGACACACAAGCAATCCTCTACCGGGCATAGCCCGTTTGAACTTGTATTCGGGAGACAATCACAAAATTTACTTGACATGGCAGCAGAATTGTGGGAAGAGGAGAATAATGAGGAGAGACCCATCTTAGACTATATACACAAATTAAAATCCCATCTCCAGACAGTGTGGGAAGATGTAAGACGACATTTAGAGGAAGCCCGAGACAATCAGAAAACGTACTACGATCAGGGTGCCAAGTTAAGGGTACTACAACCCAACGATAAAGTGTTAATCCTACGACCCACCTCTGAACATAAGCTAATCGCCAAATAGCAAGGGCGTATCGGATAATAAAAGCAGTCACCCCAGTTACCTACGTAGTGGAACTAAATAACCGCCCAAGACGAACCCAAATCTATCACATCAATCTATTAAAGAAATGGGAGGATCCCGATAATGGCAATAAGGCACCCGCAAGAGGGTATATGATCACCCCCACTCACCCAGAACTATGCCCCACCTCCCAACTAGGTTCCCCCAATCTTCCCAGAATCAATGAGTCCCTTTCTGAGAGGGAGACAAGGCAAATTATGGAGCTAATACACCGTCATGCCTACTTCTTCTCTGAACTACCGGGGAAAACTTTGTTGGTTCAGCACCATATTCGCACACCTGAGAGCACAATTGTACGCCAACGTCCTTATCGAATCCCCGAAGCGAGGAAAGTCCTCATAGAGGATGAAATCACTAAAATGCTATCTCTTGGGGTTATTGAGACGTCCACCAGCCCATGGTGCTCTCCTATCGTCCTAGTGCCGAAACCGGACGGTTCGGTCCGTTTCTGCATTGACTTCCGAAAACTCAATGAGTTATCACTCTTTGATACCTACCCCATTCCCCGGGTCGATGAAGTGTTAGAAAAAATTGGGCAGGCCCGTTTTATGTCCACTATTGACCTGACGAAGGGTTATTGGCAGATTCCCTTAGCCCCCTCAGACAAAGAGAAGACAGCATTCGTTTCCCCTTCAGGGTTGTACCAATTTACTGTCCTCCCGTTCGGGCTCCATGGTGCCCCGGCTACGTTCCAACGCTTGATGGATCAATTATTGAGACCCTTCCATGATTTCACGGCTGCCTATCTCGATGACATTGTCATTTTTAGCTCTACCTGGCCAGACCATCTCCTCCATTTAGGAAAAGTATTTGCAGCACTAGCCGCCGCAGGCCTTACAGTCAACCCAAAGAAATGTGTCCTAGGTCAGACCCAGATCGCCTATCTTGGTTATGTCATCGGTAAAGGAGTATTGAGCCCACAAAAAGATAAGGTAGCCACCATTAGACAGATACCACTCCCCAAAACCAAGAGGGAACTCCGCTCATTCCTAGGGTTGGTCGGATACTACCGACGGTTCATACCACAGTACTCGACCATTACGGCCCCCCTTACGGACCTATTGAAGAAACAATACCCAAATGTCCTTCCTCCTTTTTCCCCCTCACAATTACAGGGATTTCACTGGTTGAAGGAAACCCTTTCTACCGAACCCGTGTTACGATGTCCCAATTTTTTCAGACCCTTCCATCTTTTTACCGACGCTTCTAATGTCGGATTGGGGGCCGTATTGGCACAGCCGGGCGATCAGGGTTTTGATCACCCAATCGTGTATATCAGTAGGAAATTGTTACCTAGGGAAACTAACTATCCTACCATCGAGAAGGAATGTCTTGCTATAAAGTGGGCGATAGAATGTTTACAATACTATCTCCTGGGTCGTCCTTTCATCCTTTTCACTGATCATGCCCCCTTGACGTGGTTGTCTTCCCACAAGGACACAAATTCCCGTGTATTGCGCTGGTTCCTTGAACTGCAACCCTTTACCTTTCAGGTCCGTCATATACCTGGGACACGTCAATGCCCCGCTGACTTTCTCTCCCGCTGCCCAGATTCCTCGGTCCTCTATCAGTCCCGATCATGGGAAGGGGTGTGTAGGCGGGCGTCGCTCGCCTCGCCTACAGAAGTAACGCGTTGGTGTTCGTCAAACGCCATTCCCGACTTCCGCCCACGTCGTCAGGGAGACGCGTGAAGGCGGAGGCGGCAATCGGCCCCGGACTTCCGGGTTGCCGATAACTTTAAAAACAAGGACGCCGCGATCGAGGACGTCGAGAGGGAGCAGGAGGAGACAGAGCCGCAGAAACCACCCAGACCCCGAGAGCCAGAAGGGAAACCAGCGAGAACAGACCCCGAGGAGAGGAAGACGACCGGAGAAAACCAAACGGGAGAGGACGAGAGAGCCAGCCACGGCCCAGGAGGGTCGTGGCTATACAAGGTACGTGCCCTCTTCCAGGGCAAGCGCAATCAGGAGGAGGGAAGGGGAGGTAAAGAGGGGAGGGAAGGAAGGGGTAACAAAGGAAGGGGCAAGGACTGGGGAAACTCCCAGGGCACCCTAGCACTCACCCCTTAACCCCGAGAGAGCGTAGAACCACCCCCTAACCTCCTTACTGAACCTAAACCACTACCAGTCACTTCCTATTTCCCTCACATCTCCTCCCCTCCCCACACCAATACCCCACAAGTAGGAAAGAAGAAAAACACTGTCCCACTTACCTGCTCTATCCTTTTGTTTATTCTCCCGAGGAATTCACGGTCCCAGGAAAAGGACGCCGGGAAAACACCACCTGGGAAAGAAAAAGAAAGGAGACCATTTAAAGACCTTAGCGGCCCAAAGAAAGCAGGAAACCAAAGGAAGAGAAGAAAAAAACTACCAAGAGACTCTAATTGTTCCACCTTCCCTACAACTTAAATAAAGCACATAACTCCCTATCAAGGGTTGATACATCCGCGTCTGTGTACTCTGTAGCCCAGACCATCCACCCCACCCCTCACAATGTGTGACTAGGTTTCCATAGAAGCAGCAAATTCATAGCACAAGTGCCCCAGGTATGACTAGCATTGCTCACATGACATCCCCTGCACATGGCAGCCCATGTCCTAAGTCCTGACACACCCATGTTCCTGGCCTCACCCCACCCTTCTTCAGAGGTTCCTGGAATGGTAATATGTGTCCCCAGATAATCCCTCCTCTACACACTCCCAGACTCACAATGTAAATCCAGTGTGCTACCCTCTTTAGTATGGTATGTCATAGTCATTGTACTTCTGTCTGCATGGACGTCAGGTTAAATACTGCACTGGCTTGTAGTCTCTAAGCCCTATTATTACCTGTACATTGCTTCCCATGTGAAAGGTACTGTTGGCCATTTGAACTAGAATCTCACCTACGGGACTTGTGAGACACTGATGCTGCACACTCCTGTGAGCTCCTTCATGGAGACCAGTCATTTGAACAAGCACTGCCCTTGCAGCTGCTTGGAACAGCATAGAAGCAGCCATTTAACCTATACCACTGTTATGCCTTGCCGTATAAATCAGCTGTGTAACACAGCCCTTGGATTCATGTGTTACGTTCCAACACACAGAACAAACACACTGTTCCGTTTCCACTGTCTTGTTCCTCCTTTGACCACTCTGTCTGACCACTGTGTATTTACCTTGTGAAATGTTTGGATCCTGATTGACCCTGCATCCTTTTAGTCTGACCAGCTCCTGTCTTAGCGTTACCCTAACGGTTCCTTGGGCCTACATTTGTATCATAGTTGCTTTCCCAACCCTCATATTCCTCCTGGGGTATTGTCAGGTGGGTCTACAATGCATACTCAAATACATTGTATAGCATAATCAGTTTATTTATTGTGCCATGGGGGGGAACTTGTCTCCAAATAGCTGAATCATGGCCTATCCCTTGTCTGGGTCTCATGTATGCTTGAGTGACAAATTGTGACAGTGTACCATGGCTGTATGCATGGATTGGGTATGGTGCCTCCATCACAACAAACAACATCAGATAATGTGCATGAAATGTCTACACATGTTAGGACCCTGACAGTCCACACGCTGATTCACATGGCTCCCAACATATTGATAGAGCTTGCGTGGTGAATAGCTGTGAGAGTAACCAGCACAGAGGCACTGATGTTCCCAGTTGCTGTGGGAATTTTAAAGGCCAACCTGTGTACAAATGTTGTGAGGAAACCTGCCGGTATAAGAATCCTGAGACATTAACTTTGTCAGCACACCAAGGTTGCCCTGTTGACAGTCTCATAACACGTCTGCAGTGACAGGGTTTGACCATCCCCATGTGTGTTCTCAAATCCCCATTGGCTTTCCTTCTATTGATCTACAAAGGATACTTTGCAGGTACAGGAAATAGCTCCACAGACTCATGACTAGACCTGCACATAACTGTGACAACATAGACCCCAATAATTATACAGGCTAAACATTGGCCCACACACACAAACGAGACACCTCTGTGCATTTTACCACTGGAAATATGTGAACACGTGCTGCTTGGTCTGCTGGTCCTCCACTGCCTCAGGAGAGACATGGCTCTGTTATATGACTCCAACTGTGGCGTAACATTACAATTGTGTATTATATTTGGGACTCCGTGTCACAAACACGGTACCCACATAGTATGATCCCATGACTGACTCATGGTGGGTTAACAAACAAGTGCCTAGGAATTAGTATCCAACATTCCAGGACATGTGATGGCTAAGTTTTGAAACATTGACATGAACAACCGTCTGCTATCTATCCAGTGCATGCTTTGTCATTGGTGGTGTTTATGTTCCAAAAAAACTAGGAAGTGCACACAGAAGTTCTTGCTATGTGTATGACTAACACATGTCCTCTCTTATTTCCACACTGACTTGCATCTGAGGGTTGGACACATTGACTCCACATGCATACAAGCAGATTAGCAAAACTGCATCTTTTGTTGTTCACACAGTGGGTCAACAACAATAGTAGATGCCAAATCACACACATTGACCCATAGGCATTGAGTTATTGTAGTGAGTTGTGTCGCCTTGCTATCCTCTCTTGACGCAAAACATGCCCAAACTGGGTAATACATAATTGTATCCCAACCGTTTGGCCATCTATGGCGTCAGTGAAGCGTGAAAATCCGGTACACCAAGTAGAGGATCATGGTCCGCAGTAGTATGATCTGTCACATGTGCTCATACACCGTAATGCCCAATGTGGGTGCAATCTGCCTATCTCTGTATTTTCACAACTGTCATGTCCCATTCAAAATGAGAAATGACCCAAACCCTGTTAATGATAGAAATTTTGACCCATATGTGTAAAAAAAAGACACACATGCGTCTAAAAATGACGCATATGCATCGAAATATGACGCACAATGCCCTGAAACATCCATTGGCCCTGAGCAGTAATTCCCACACTGTCCCCCCGAAAATTGGTTAAGTATAACACATATTTAACAATATGGATGCGGGGTTATTTCTCATCATGTGCGTAAAAAAAATGACGCACAGACTCTAAGCGTCATTATATTTTGACGCATAACAAGAAAAATGCACCACATTTGAGGCAGGAAGTGATGTAATAGGATATCCTGTTTACAGATTTGGTACAGTGGGTGTACTTTCACTTTCACTTTGCAGTCTGTGATATTTCCTGACTGTTTGGCCGTGTATAGACTTGTCTCTTTGTGCATTTTGTGATTTTGTCTCCAGTGTGGTCTTTAAATTGTCTTTTTGTGTATAATAACTGTCTGTGGTATCCTGTCTGAGTGCTTTGTGGTCATTTGTGTTGTCAACATTTGTCTTTGTTGTGTTGGGAGTCTGTTGTGGGTAGTGGTAGTTTGGGTATATTTGGGCTGTTTGTAGTTATTTTGCATTTTCCTGTCCTACTTTCCCTCTATTCTACTTTGTTCCTCTTTATCCCCTCTATATTTTTTGTGCAATAATGTTGGGTAGGCCTCGTCTTGGCAGGATGGAAGAGGAGGAGCTGGGTGGGTTTATTTGGCTGGTGTGCCACTTCCTACCCCTGAAGATAGAGGCAGGAGGTCGTGTGATCCAAGGCTATCACACAGAGGCAAGGTGGCTCCGGTGGGCAAAGGTGTTGGACCATCTGCAGAGAATATACAACACACCGCAAAATGACCACCAGCTGAAGCACCGCTGGGCTGACCTTGTTGCCAGGGAGAAAGATCTGCTGGACCACCTGGGGATTGTGATTGGTGGCCCTGTTGGTGAGTACAAATCAGAGTAATGTGCATGTTTAAATGCTCTGTAGTGACAGTAGCTGATTTTTTCATATTCTGCCGGCAATGTTTTTGAACATGTGGAATGCTAGTGAAACATACAGGGCCATATTTCTACTTTGTTAGCACCGCAATTGTGACCTGTTTTGAAGCAAGATCGGCACAAACTTACAAAATAAAGTTGTATTTTGTAAGTTTACGCCACCTTTGTGTCAAACAGCAACACAAATGCGGTGCAAAATATGTATAGGTATGGGCCACAGTTGCCTGTGAGGTATACAAATTTCCTACACATTAACGTCATTTGTCGACGCAACAGCTAGACTAACTTTCTAAACACAACAGGAGCCTGAAAATGAGTGCTGGCTTCACGTCAATTGATGATGGCAATGTGGCTCAAACATTTGTTTCATGTGTGGTCGTTGAGTGTTTCAGGAAACATATCTTGGAAATCCAGGTATTTTCCTGAAATATTGTGTCCCTCAGTTGTTTTCGGATACATGTCTGAACTGGATTCTGACACATACATAACAAGTTATAGCTTACCTCAGGTAACATCTTAGACTGAGATTTTGAGTTTGTAGTGCCACATTTCAATTAGGGATGGCTGGCAAAAGGTATGCACACGGGTTCATATCTCAGTGGTTGGTGCAACTCACCATTGTTGTGGCACATTAAATGAAGAAAATGATACAAATTAAGGGCTAACAACTGTCCCTGGCCCTCTGTACATTGTACCTGTGTGTCTAAAATTGGTCTTAGTCACAATGTCTGGGTGACTGGTACTGCAGTCCTCACGGAAAGTGGCTTTGGATGTCTCTCATGGATACCCATGATGAGAGGAATACACTCCATGATTTTGTCTGCTCACTAATGAAGGAGCATGTTTGCCACCACATTATAGTTAGGGCCACTGCATGTGTGCGGATATGTGTGTATCACTCACTGGAGTCCCCGGGTCTGTACATGTTTTCAGTGGTATGTAGGATGCAGTATCATTATGTCTGAGAGGCTTTACTTTCTGAGTTAATATTACACATAGTATTTGTATTTTGAAGTGTTGTACAGTGCACAGACATTGAGCACATTTCTCCCTTCCATGCCTTACAGGTGGACCTGTACCCTACTCTATTGGAGAGGTGGCTCGATTTATGGACCCAGACATCTCCAGTAAGTTTTGATATTCCTGTTCTGTGGTGTGTTTGCTGAAGATGTGTGATTGACTCCTGTGTGTTGGACACATAGCAAGGTGTGATGTGCTGGTCAATCATCTGTTTTGTTCCTTGAGTGGAGTATGATTTTATCACCATCTTTGAGTTGGCCAATCCTTATCGTATTATCATATTTTGGGATTCTAGGTCAGTCCTGTAGGCACGGCAATGTGAATAGGGATGAGTTATGTGGATAAAACTTGAAATCAGAAAATGTAGCAGTGGACCATATTAGTTAATTAGTCGGCCAGTCAGACCCTGATTCTCCCAGAATAGGGATGCCAAAGTCTTACCCACAGACTTCAGCTTCCCTATTCACTAATGAACATGTTGGACTGTATGTTTAACTTCCTGTGATGCTATTGATTGTGTTTGACCAATGACTTTGTGTTTCACCACTGCGCATATTAGTTGCTCAATGTTCACCAGTAGCACATTAAGGGCCTGATTCCGACTTTGGCGGGCGGCGGAGGCCGCCCGCCAAAGTCCCGCCGACAAATGACCGCACCGCGGTCAAAAGACCGCGGCGGCCATTCTTACATTTCCGCTGGGCCGGGGGGCGCTCTCCAAAAGAGCGCCCGCCGGCCCATCGGAAATGCCCCTGCAACGAGGATGCCGGCTCCGAATGGAGCCGGCGGAGTTGCAGGGGTGCGACGGGTGCAGTGGCACCCGTCGCGTATTTCAGTGTCTGCGTTGCAGACACTGAAATACTTTGTGGGGCCCTCTTACGGGGGCCCCGCGGCACCCCCTACCGCCATCCTGTTCCTGGCGGGAGACCCGCCAGGAACAGGATGGCGGTAGGGGGTGTCAGAATCCCCAGCCGCCATGGAGGATTCTGTAGGGCAGTGGTAAACTGGCGGGAGACCGCCGGTTTACCCTTTCTGGCCGCGGCTGAACCGCCGTGGTCAGAATGCCCTTGGGAGCACCGCCAGCCTGTTGGCGGTGCTCCCGTGGTCGGTGACCCTGGCGGTCACCGGCCGCCAGGGTCAGAATGACCCCCTATATGTTTTGTTCAGTTTAGCTGCCTATTGGTTTTGACATGGCATTATACATTACATTCTGTATTCAGTTTAGCTGCCTTATTGGCTTTGACATGGCATTAGCCATTACATTCTGTATTCAGTTTAGCTGGCTATTGTCTTTGACATGGCATTAGCCATTACATTTGATTTTTAGGTTAGCTGCCTATTGGCTTTAACGTGGGGTTAGACATTGCAGTTGAGACATTGCAGATGAGCTGTGTTTTTCCAAGCTGTGTTTTTCCACATGGTAGACCAAGCAGTGTTTTTCAACACCAGACCTTAGCTGATAAGAGCACGTAGATTTTGTGTTTACCTCGCAATCCAGTCTGAGAACGAGTGAGCTCGGGAGAATTGGCCACTCTCCCAGTTTCTTCAGTTCTCACACTGAGTTTGCTTTTAAGGATGACTCTGGGCTACAGCAGGGGTAGATTGAATCTGCTTGACTTCAGGCAGGAACGGAGACGTCAGTTGCCTGTCTCCCGTTTGGGTAGAAAATCTCTTTTTCACAGTTGACCGGAGTCATCAACTTGCAGACCCCAGAAAGATGAATCTGAGCTATAGGCCCTATGGTGATGAATTTTGACTTTTATGCTTTGCTTTGAAGTTATGCTATAATATAATCACATATATTTGCTGTGTACATTGCAACTGAGAAGTACTTTTATATATTTTGCTTTCATTGCTGTGACTACTTTTGAACGTGTGCTTCCAATCTACTAATTTCGTCTCTCAAGAACCTTGCGGTGATTTAATAATAACAATAAATGTCTTCTTTAAGCTCAGAAGTGCTTTGCAGAGAGGTTCTGTAAGCTCGGTTATGAGATAAGAGCAGGAAAGCAGAACATTTTGTCATTGTCAGCAGTTTTCAGAGTCGGAATTGGAGTTTGAAGTGCACGATTTGAAAGTGTTATTGTTTTTTTGTTGTTTAGAGAATTAAAGAAGCACGGCAGACCATGTTTGAAAATGCATGTGAAGTTAAACTGCCTTATGGTGCTGTGAGAAACATGTTTTCTTGTTTATCAGGACTGGATGAGTGCTGTGATAAAGCATATTTAGAAAACGTGCCTGTTGAAGAAAATTATGTTCCTTTTGTTCTTGACAGAAGGTTTTGGATACTTTTATCTGCTTACAGAAAAATGCAGGAGAGATGTAGGCAGTTAGAACATGAAAATAAGAATGTACCTGAGCAAAGTGGCCAGAACACATTATTGCAAGATAATGCTGAAATCTATAAAACTGCTGTTTTAGAAGAATCTGGCTTTTCCCATTCCAGTAATGAGGGGGTTAAGACAGCTGTGGGCCAGTCTGAGCCTCTGTGTGAGCAAAACACCCCTCAGTTTGTGGCAGTTGAAGAGCATTCCTTAACTGATAACACTGAGAACGGAGCTCAGAATGTTATTTACAGACCGCTTCTGCAAAGAAAAATTAATTCGGACATGGCAGAAGTACCGTCGCAAAATGTGAAGTTACTGGCACAAGTAAAACAAAAGATTTTAGAGTTTCTTACTGTTTGCACTAAGCAAAAGACACCGAGTTTCATGAGCTTGTTTGATTTTTGGAAATAGTAGAGCCCTCATCTGAGTGTAATCCTAACACTTTGGTATAAAGTAACTAGAAAAAAACATGAGCAGCTGCGTGCTTGTGATTTGGCAAATGAAATAATTCAGACTTTAGTTTCTGCGCAGTGCAAGAGGGAAACACTGATTTACATGTAAATCAGGAACAGGGGAAGACAAGAGTGCCCCTGGAACTTTGGAGTATGGAAACTGAAATATCAAGCATGCAGTGGGTGATGAATTCACCTAACTCTCACAGTATAGGACAGGCACAGGAAGCTATTATCATACACTTGATCTGGTACATGCAAGACAGGACTAGAGTCACTGCAGCCCTACATGAACAGGTGTCACAAGCCCCTTTTCAAGATGTGGAGAGGGTGCAGGGAGTACCACAGGTAAAAGAGTCACCAGTGAAATTGAGTGCACCATTTGAATTTGTGTCCCCGGGGATAAAAAGCATGTTTGTTTGACTAATGATTCATTGACTGAAAAGTGGTTTTCTAGCACAGGAGAAGGAACAGTGTTGTACAATGTGTGTCAGACTTTAAAGCAAGAGCTGCTTGAGATGTGTCATTTTTACACTGATTCTTGGTTCACTGCAAATGGTTTAGCCGTTTGGTTTTCCACATGGCTTATACCTAACTGGTTCAATTCCCTTGCAGATGTTAAAGAGAAAAATTCTGCCACCCAGAATTCTGACTTAGTTGGGATGGCTAAGTGGGTGCACCAGAAATGTGGACATCTGGGAGAAAAAGCCATTTACAAGTGGGAAGAGATGAGAGAGATGCACATTCCCCTAGATTTGATAATAACTGTGCAGCACGCACAACAGCAATCTGTCCCACAAACAGTCACAGAGCAATTGGAGAGAGGAAAGTTACCAGGACAGATATGGCAAATTGATCAGGTTTTAGGGGGAGTGATTGCTGCAGATTACCAAGGAGAAATAAAAATGATGCTGCTAACTGGAAAATAATCTGATTCATTCATACAAATTGGAGACAGAATGGCCCAACTTGTCAAAAGTGCAGTGAATGGAGGTTTGGTAAAGAAGGAGTCTGCCCCAGCCCTTCTGACAGTGCAAGGAAAGGGAAGCTGTGGTGCAGCAGATAAAAACCTCAGTGCTGAGGTGTGGGTTGAAGCCCCAGATGACCCTCCACAACCTGCAGAAATCATAACAAAGGGCCCCAAAAACGTCCTGCTGATAATAAAACAGGGAAAGGAAGAGGAAGGGCACATTTCAGATGACAAATGTTATTTGCAAAAAAAATCATACTTTTTTCTTTTGCAGATCCTACCACGTTTTGCCACTGACCATGAGTGTGCTGTGTGGTCTCCCTTCGGGTGTGTGCGTGTGGGGTCGGGGAAGGGACCGAACCCCCAATCTGAACCTGATTGAATAAAGTACAAACCCCATGGATCCATTTTGCGCAACTGGCGCCTTCAGTTCAAGTTCAACTTGTTTGATTACATTCTTCCACTGGAACTAAGCAACCTTAACAGTTAACTGTCTGTGTTTTTTCATATGGAACTCTGACTTTCGCTTACATTCCGGCAAACCTTTCAGGTGGACCGTGCACCTTTACATGAGTGGAACTCATGCTACATCCAATTGCTATTTTAGAGACACTGTTCAATCAGAGTATATACGTTTCAGTCTTTTCTGTGTAGATGTATCTGATGTGAAAGGTTATGAGATCAATATGTTAATCCACTTCCATTGCTTTACAGTGATTGCTTTTATCATTCAAATCTGATTTGCTTATAATGTTTTTTGTGTTGATGTTTTTGTTTTTTTGTTTTTGTTTGAAATAAGAGGTATGAAACAAAAATGAATTGGTCATAGGGTGGAATGTGATGCTATTAATTGTGTTTGACCAATGACTTTGTGTTTCACCACTGCACATAGTAGCTGCTCAATGTTCACCAGTAGCAATTTTTATGTTTTGTTCAGTTTAGCTGTCTATTGGTTTTGACATGGCATTAGACATTTCATTCTGTATTCATTTTAGCTGCCTATTGGCTTTGGCATGGCATTAGCCATTACATTCTGTATTCAGTTTAGCTGCCTATTGGCATTAGACATTACATTTGATATTTAGGTTAGCTTCCTATTGGCTTTAACGTGGGGTTAGACATTGCAGATGAGCTGTGTTTTTCCAAGCTGTGTTTTTCCACATGGTAGACCAAGCAGTGTTTTTCACACCAGACCTTTGCTGATAAGAGCACATAGATTTTGTGTTTACCTCGCAATCCAGTCTGAGAACGAGTGAGCTCGGGAGAATTGGCCACTCTCCACGTTTCTTCGGTTCTCACACTGAGTTTGCTTTTAAGGATGACTCTGGGCTACAGCAGGGGTAGATTGAATCTGCTTGACTTCAGACAGGAACAGAAACGTCAGTTGTCTGTCTCCCGTTAGAAGAGAAAATCTCTTTCTCGCAGTTGACCGGAGTCATCAACTTGCAGACCCCAGAAAGATGAAGCTGAGCTATAGGCCCTACGGTGATGAATTTTGACTTTTATGCTTTGCTTTGAAGTTATGCTATAATATAATCACATATATTTGCTGTGTATATTGCAACTGAGAAGTACTTTGATATATTTTGCTTTCATTGCTGCGACTACTTTTGAACGTGTGCTTCCAATCTACTAATTTCGTCTCTCAAGAACCTTGCGGTGAAGTAATAATAACAATAAATGTCTTCTTTAAACTCAGAAGTGCATTCCAGAGAGGTTCTGTGAGCTCGGTTATGAGATAAGAGCAGGAAAGCAGAACACTTCCTTGCAGCATGTAGCTCCACATGTTGTGCTACGAGTATGAGGCACTTGAGTACAATGGCCTAGGTGTGCATGCAGCTCATGGCCAGAGGTGTGCTTGCATCTATCTGTTGTAAGTCATAGCTTACTGGTAGGAAATGATGTAGACAATGGTCTACATTTCCAAAGATAAGTGTTGATGGGATTGTCCAAGGTTTGGGTGTATCTTATTTGGAGTTCCTCCTTACCTGTGGTGTGCTGGCCAAACCCATGTAAAGCTTTTGAAAGCTTCCTGGGTGTCCTTGTTGTTAGAAATTATTAGTTGCTTGTTCACCCCTCTCCCCCTCAGACACAGACGTAGGGTTGTGAATAGTGTACCTAGGACTGATGATCCAAGTTTGGCACACAGGCATGTAAATCAGTTGTCCAAACCTAGGATACCCACTCATGATTAGCACATGCATTCTATACTGGCAAGTCCATTTACATCTCGCAGATCTTGTGGCCCTAGATTACCATCCCGAACATCGAAATTTGTTGACCTGTCAGTGGTAGAGGATATGCAGCATGATTTTTACCTGACAACTGGCAGGACTATGATGCCAAAGTCATTCCAGTGGTTACCCATCTTGTAGGGTTTGGATGTGCTATTTGATGATAGAACATGTGTAGGCTGGCTTGCCATGTACTTACTCAGGGACTATCAGTGATCTGTATGATGATATGGGCAGTTGCAGGTACAATAAATGTATTGTCTGATTTACTCCTTGAGCCATTTCACACAATGCAGTACCTAACGTTTGGTTTTCTATTTGTCTTAACAGCTGCCAATATGACTCCCATCCAGCTTCGAGAGTTTCAACGCAGGGCAATGCGTTACCGCCACATTCTGGATGTAGAGTCTGGGTACCGCAACATGGCAAGACGATATCGCCATGAAAGAGCCTCCGGAGTGTTGAGGGCATTTGCACAAGGGGGCCCTTCTGTGTCCACCACAGCCACCGCCACCAGCACTACCACCCAAATGGCACCAACAGCAGCTGGGACCTACGGACATGGCACCGACAAGGGCCCAATCTTCATCTACTGGCGCTCAGACCACCCCTGCTGCAGCCATAGACCCTGCAGCTTTTGCCCAGATCAAAGGAACTTGGACCGTGTCCTACGGAAAATGACCAGACTGTAATAGGTGGTGGCACAAGTTAACCGGAGGGTGCGTGCCATTAAAAAGACCCTGAGGAGGGCCAACTTGTAGGCTTCTACTCAGACATGATTCCCTCCCCTCCCTCCTCTTTCCTGGTTCTTTAACCTAACAGCCTATACTAACCTAACACTAAGCCCCCTAAACCCACTAAGTTAGTTAGTAGTAGTGGGTGGGGGTTTCATGCTTTATTCAACTGTTGTTTATTATGTGTGTGATTGGGTGGGTGGGGGGCAATGTTGGGGTTTTGGGGTTTTAAAAAAATGAAAAAATAAAAATATATATATTAAAAAAAAATATATATATATATTTGTTTAGTATTAGATAGTATGTGTTTAGGTTAGTATCTGTTGTCCTCCATGTGTCCTGTCTTATAAGGGGGGTGGAGGGTTGATGTTTAGAGCGTTCCGTTAAATGTGATAAGTTTAGCTTAGGTTAGTTAGGGACAGTTGTGGGTAATGTGTAGTTAGAGTAGAATAGGTTAGGTAAGGTGTTTCCCATGGTTTTAGCTTCTGTTTTTACTGTTTAATAAATATCTAGGTAACCCTTTACAGTATGTGTCACATGCTTGTAGATCAGGGCCTTGCCATGAGTGAACAGCGTCTCTTTTGTATTAGCTTTTGTGTCCCATGCTGCAACCATATCCCAACTGAGCTGTTACACTTGCAGCCACACCAAAGCTACTTAGCTAAGATTCGGCCATCCATTGCACCCACCACTCACGGTTACTATGGATCCCAAAGTGTGGTTATTTTGTGCTGTATGTTTTCAATGTCGCATACTTTGCTACCAGATTTGGTATTGGGGACACTGTGTAAAGTCTGCCTGCAGCCTGATGTCCAAGCAAATCCTTGTAAGGTGAGTGGTAGTATGCTCTCATGTAGTATGGTATACATAACTCACACATATTTGTTACAATGTTCAGCACAGTTATTATTTGTATGGAAACTCATACACATCCCTTCATGCTGTTTGGTGTGTGTTAAGTAAAAATTGGCGAAAATGTCACATACGTAAGTTTTGACTTTCATTAACAATAAAAGGCACTATTTTCTGGCTTAGACATCCCTTGAGGAGGCGTTATTCTGTACAACACAGCATTTTGGTGGATAGTTCATATTTTGCTCAGAAATAACCCTCAGGGAGGGCAGATGATGGTACAATCCAGGCCACTGTGCATAGTTATCATCCAAGAATCGTTCAGGTCAGGTGTATAGACAATCAATGATCCTTGAGCTGAGGTTAACATCACTGATGGCCATCAAAGGTTGATGTGTCACATTACACAGAGACAAAGTTGTTCTGTAAGTGCTATTTATTTAAAAGTGCTGTAGTGCTATATGTACATTGTCCATGATTGTGAGTCCATTAGTGTGACATCTTCCATTGTGATGCTACACAAGTGCAAAAGGACATGTCATTGGACATGCTGGGGTGAAGTGTCAGACAGTGCAGAGGGACAGGATTTGCCAATCAGTTAGTGAGAAACAATCACAGGGCAAGCTGACAAGATAAACAGTGGGTTGAAGAACAGTACTTGAGTACAGTTGTTACAAGACTGGCATGTTACAAAGCACAGGACCTTGGTAATAGGTGGCCATGTGGCAGGGACTAGTGCTACTGGGTACTCTTACGGGTGAAGGTGATCTGCTCCATGTCTTCATCTTCTGATGTGTGTGTAGTCTCCTCTGCCCTTAGTGGTGGTGGTTGTGAAGGGGCAACACACACCTCAGTGTTTGAAGACGTGGAGTCAGACATCCCAGTAGCTGCTAACTGTGGGGGTCTTAAGGACAGTACTGCATCAAGGAGGAGCTGCTGGTTCTTAAGAATAGCAGCCACATCACGGTGGTAGGCAGCCAGGTCGGCCCTGAGGGGTTCAATATTGCATTTGTGCACGCGTTGACAAGATTGTGTTGTAGGTGTTGGGTCAACTCTATTACAGCTGTGCTGATTTCCTTCAACCTTTTTTCAACTTCCTGCAAGATTGTTGTTCGCCCTTACATAGCTGCTGCCTGTTCTTCAGTTGACATCATGCACGAACGCACCCCCTCTAGGCTGGCTGCCATAGTTTGCATCCCCACCTGCACCTCCTTGGCCAGCTCCCGCTGTACTCCAACTACAGTTCGCTCAAAGCTGGTGCCAGGGTCATCAGAGTCCTCAGCTGTGTAGGAGCTGGAAGGTCGTACATTTGGGGTGGTGAGTGGATCCTCTGTGATGGCTGCTGTATCTGTGCTCCTCCTTGTGACTGAAGGTGGGCTCTGGAGGGTTCCAAGGACATCTTGGAGGGTCTGCTGGCTGATGTTTGTCAGCTCGTCATCCATGTCATCAGGGAAGTCCAGGACAGGCATATCCGCAGGAGAGCCATCGTCCTCTGCAATGAGATACGTACAATTAGTGTGTCTGTGTTGTGGCATTTGTAATGTGACATGCCTGCCTTCCGATTATTTTAACATTGTGATCTTGGTTCCTGTTCTTTGTTCCTGTCTTTCATATTAGCATTCTCCCAGGCCTATGCCCCACCTGCATGTCACATGTATTGTGGTCAGTTTGTGGACTTGTCAGCATCACATCCTCTAGGTGTTGGCTCAGTCCAAATTGTGAATTGCCACCTTCTTGTCCTACTCAACCCTCAGTCTACTTCCATTCTCATGGTGAGGCCTTTCACTGGCTATGGGTGCTCTGATGGCACAATCACCACACTTGACAATCTGTACCTGCCCCTGTCTCTGATCTTTCACATCCACCTATATGTAGTTGAGATGTAGCATATACTATGTCTAGCTTTGTTATGGCACAATATGGATGTCAACATTGGTAAAGTGTACTGCTGATGTTGGGGAATGTGTGGTACATTGGATTGCACTGATAGTCGTAGCAGTGTTCTATTTCCGCCACTGACTGTGCAGGTGTATTTCTGTAACCAGTTACATGTGTCCTCCCCCTCAATGCTGTTGTCTGAGCAGTATGACATTTGGGATGTTGCATGGTGTCATTGGAGCTATTGTGACCCAGGCACAGGGTGGACCCTGACATATGCAGCATGGGTATGACATTAGTGCTGTGTACCTCCTAATGTTAATGACAATGGCTGATGTTTGTAGCAACTTTGGACAATCACATTTGACAGGATTGGAACATTTGTCTTGATTTCAGGGGATTGATAACGTTGTCATCCTGAACCCTCTAATGTGGGTGTGTTTGATCCATGGGGACGTTACTGCCATTAGCTACTTGACCTGCACACACAGCAGAGGTGGTAGTGGCAACTGCTGTCAATGTTACATTCCACTTGCAGGTATGGCCAGAGGTTGTTGGGCCCTAGTTAATGTAGGGAAAATACTGGATGATGTGTGACGGGCTGCCAGTTTTATGTTGTACCCTGCCCTCCTGGCCTGGCTTTACCTTTGCAACATCCTTGGCATGGCAGCATACCCCCATGCAAAGGTCGTTGATGTTGTGTAGTAGTGTGCCCCAGGTTTCCTCAGAACGGGCCATGCCCCCGTGCCGTGCCCCTTTACCCGTTCCACTCCCTGAAAATCATGACTTACATGCATTTTGTAGTAGGTATGTCCACCCCCCCTGCTTACAGTTAACATTTGTGTATTTTAATTCCCCATGCAACTTACCCTGCATGTGTGTTTTCTCCTGGTAGTCTGCGCTGTCTTATCCTTGAATCCCTGTGTCGATCACCTCAGGGATGATGGCTGCGACCTTCTCCTCCATGTGGTCCAGGGCCTCCTGCGGTGCTGGACTCCCACCTCCAGTCTGCAGTGCTGCCTTCCTGTTCCTGGCCATCTTTTCCTTGGTCCTGCGCTTGCAGTCATGCCAGCGTTTCTTGCACTCGATGACTGTTCTCCGTACTTCTGCCACACTGTTGATCTTGTCAACAATTTGTTGCCATATTGCCTCTCCTACTGATTGGCAACTTTGAGGTGACAAACAGTTGGTGCTGGTGTTCTGTCACCTCTTTAACCAGAATTTCCTGCTCCTCTGCACTGATGCAACACTTTCTTTTCTTCTTCTCCCTGTCCTGGGTCTTGTGTGGCTGGTTCCTGATCTGTTTTCATCTTCCTGGGGTCTGTGCAAGCATCTGAGATCCATTTTTACTCTCCTATGCACGTTTTGCAGTGTTTGTGGCGCATTTTGATGCATTTGTGTAAAAAAACAGCACGTATCCAGTTTGCGGTGTTGTAAACTGGCTCACAGTCATTTTCGCTGCATTAGCATCATTTTCCTTTACGACGTGACGCAGTGGTTTGAGTAAAAAAAAAAATGACTCACACCTGTGGTTTGCACAGCCGTGCGTCAGAGTATAAATTTGACGCCCGTACAGCGCAAACAAATGGCGTTAGCCGGCGGTAATATTTTTGACGCAAAACTGCATCGGCACAGTTTTGCGTCAAAAAGTATAAATATGGGCCGAATTCTTTTTGGTCCTGAGACTTCAGGGAACAGGAGGCAAGCTCTGTCCAGGCCCTTGGAGAGTATTTCTTCACCACAGCCAAAGAGCAACAAGGCAGCAGGGCATCAGCAAAGCAGCAGTCCTTCACAGAAAGCAGACAGGTGAGTCCTTTGGCAGCCAGGCAGTTCTTCTTGCCAGAATGAAGGTTATGGTTCAAGTTTCTTCTCCAGGAAGTGTCTGAGTTGGTAGGGGCAGAGGCCCTGTTTAAATACCCAAATGTGCCTTTGAAGTGGGGGAGACTTCAAAGAGTGGTTTAGAAGTGCACAAGGTCCCCTTTCAGTTCAATTCTGTTTGCCAGGGTCCCCGTAGGGGGTGTGGCAGTCCTTTGTGTGAGGGTAGGCTACTGTCCTTTGACATGCAAGTGTCAGGCCCTCCACCCACCCTGCCCAGGAAGACCTATTCAAAAGGCAGATGTATAGAAGTGAGGCTGAGTATCCTGTGTGTGGGGTGTGTCTGAGTGAATGCACAAGGGAGCTGTCAACTAAACCCAGCCAGACGTGGATTGTAAGGCACAGAAGGATTTAAGTCTGGTGAAATGCTTACTTTCTAAAAGTGGCATTTCTAAAATAGTAATATTAAATTCAACGTCACCAGTCAGCAGGATTTTGTATCACCATTCTGGCCATACTAAATGTGATCTTCCTACTCCTTTTAGATCAGCAGCTACCACTCAAGCAATGTATGAGGGCAGCCCCTATGTTAGCCCATGAAGGGAGCAGTTCTCACAGTAGTGTAAAAACTAATTTAGGAGTTTTACACTACCAGGAAATGTCAACTACATAGGTACATGTCCTGCCTTTTGCCTACACAGCACCCTGCCCTATGGGTTACCTAGGGCATGACTTAGGGGTAACATCAAAAATTAGCAATACACTGTTCCAACCATGTAAAATAGAAAGTAGTGACCCGGGTCCTAAATTCTAGGAGCAAGAGGCCTCACACACCCATAGGGTGTCATGCTTCATCATAGGCACTGCTCCTCGTCAGACCGGCGCTGCAATGTCTGACGGCACCACCCCTGGTGGGGGGGCTCTTTGCCGGAGATCTTTTTATGTGGTGGTGCCGTGACCCCAAAGGTAATTGAAGTGTCAACGGAGATCAGAAAAGAATGTGGTTTAAAATTGACTCTCAAAACCGCCACTGGGACAGTGGATTTTATTAGACCAGATGGACGGTCAGGGCCAAGGTTAAAAATACAATCAGAAGAGTGAATAAAGAAATTAAGATCAATCACTCTTATAGTATCAAAGAGAGGAGTCTGGGAATTCTCCAAAGTCTACCCTCTCATGGGTCAACATGTTTCGCATCCTGGTGGTCCGAACGGATCCAGTGATGCTTCATCAGGACCTTATGTGACTATGTGTATCTCCTGAATAATAAGGGCCACATATATTTCCAAACAAAGTATACAAGTTACTATAAGCCCGCAATTAGCTGGGGGGAGTAACAATCACTTACATGAATATGGAACTAATAGTTCCTAACTCGTGCCCGTCCTAAACTTGAAGACGAGCATCCTAGGAATACACAGACCAATGGTCCAGCGCTAAATGACGTTTTTTACAGCTGCTCTGGCCAGGCGGTAACCTACCCCGGTCCGTGGTTCCCGAAGATTGATGACTTAGGGGTGACTTATATGTAGAAAAAGGGGAGTTTTCGGCTTGGCAAGTACATTTAAATGCCAAGTCGAAATGGCAGTGAAACTGCACACACAGGCATTGCAATGGCAGGCCTAAGACAAGGTTAAGGGGCTACTTAATTGGGTGGCACAATCAGTGCTGCAGGCCCACTAGTAACATTTAATCTACAGGCCCTGGGCACATATAGTGCATTTTACTAGGGACTTATAAGTAAATTAACTAGTCTAATTGGGTATGGTATAATGTTACCATGTTTAAAGGGAGAGAGCATATGCACTTTAGCACTGGTTAGCAGTGGTGAAGTGCACAGAGTCTTAAACCCAGTAAAATCAGTATCTAAAAAGTGGAGGGAGGCAGGCAAAAAGTTAGTGGTGACCACCCTAAGGCTGTCTGGTCTAACAGTATTAATAAGAATACGTCCTAGCCCTCACATAAATGTTTCAATATAACTACAGGGCTGGGGGCAGTTATTGAGTGGGTTATTTTCCCCGCTTTACCTAAATTTATCCTAAAAACATCTACATCCCTTGCATACCTTGACCTAGAAAAAGTAGTTAGGCGAGAAATCATACCCTATTCCCTTTGCCTTAAGCACCAGATGTAAATATTTATCAAGACAGCCCCCACTCCTTCATTAGAGGAAGTGGGGAGAGGCGACCAGGGAGGCAAACATTCTCATGAATTGAACTAATCTAATGTTTAACATTTCATTGCTTGGCTCTAATGCTGACATGACTGCTCGATCGAACTCCTAGGGCATTAAATTCCCTTCTCAGTAATTGTCTTCTCTGGCTTTGGAGGACTGAACATATACAGACCACATGGATCAATTTCTCCCTAGTCTGATGGCGTAACCTACAATCCTGGGATTGTATCTCAGCCTCCTTTTTCCGTTTAGGTAGGAAATCAAGGGTTGGAAAAACTCCCAATTCAAGCCATAAAAGGCTCTGTTTAAATTTCAGGGATAGAGGAGCAGACAGAATGGGTGATTCCATACCTAGTTTATAGGAGTTTAGAACCGACCATCCATGTGGCCGTTTAGATAGCTCTTCCATATCTCCTAGCCAGCTTAGAATTTTAACTGATTTATTTACTGCTTTCCTGAAGCCGGGGACCGGCAATCATTTACCCCATAGATCACCCAGCTCCAACTGTGCTATGCTTTTTTCCAAATGCTCCTTGAAGTTATTATTACCTCTATCAAGATTGATTTCCTGCCAGACTAAATTAGCTAGCGTTCCCTTAGTGGCAAGATGTAATTTATAGCAAGCCTTAATAAATCCTGCAGGCCTCGCCAGTGATTGCTTTACTAAGGAAAATTCTAATCTAATTTGATCTGGAGAGACCGATCTAGGTATCTGAAAGACTTTTTCATATGATTTAATAAGTAACTTATTTAACAGGGCCACCCCGCCCTCCACATTATTTCTGTACCATAAGAAAGTGTAGGTATTAATTTAGCTCTCATAAGCATGGTCATCAGCTTAAGAGGACGCCTAAGGATTGATTTTACTAGATTCCCAAAAGCACGATTTAACGCTTTGGCCTACTCCGTAATTACTTCTCTATGGCCTGCAAACGTACCTTTTGAGACGATCCTGACCCCAGACATGTGTATGCTGCCACTTCCTCAATATGACACCCGTTCAAATACCAATTACGGTGTAGAGAGGGTTTGCGGTTAAGGGGGATTATTTTCGTTTTACCTTGGTTTATTTCCAGATCATTGGCCTGAACATATCCTCCTAAACTGTCCAGAACTTTCTGTAAACCTACCCTAGAGTTGCTAAACAATAACAGATCATCTGCATAAAGTAGGTTGGTTATTTGGCGGCCGCAAACAGAAGGGGATGGGTTGGCTGATTATCTAGGGCTGGGGATAGGTCTGCTATATATAGATTAAAAAGAAGTGGAGCTAAAACACAGCCCTGCTTCAATCCAGCTATGGTCTCAATAGACCTGGATAGATGGGAACCATCCCCTAGTTTGATTTTTACCCAGGTGTTTGAGTAGAGCATAATATTGGCATTCAGTTAGATTGCTCTGAGCCCCCACTACTGTAATTTTGCCCACTTTTAGCTTCGAGGAACACAGTCAAATGCGGCTTTAAAGTCTACAAAACACATGTAAGGAGGCGTCTATTGGTCTATTTGGTCTAATGATAATTAAACTAAGTGCCATGACATTAGTTAAAGTGCCCTGCTTCTTAGTAAAGCCTGTTTGGTTAATGGGGAGCATACCACTGTCTGAGGCCCACCGTTCTAAATGCTCCAAAGGTCCTATGGAAAAATATTTGAGGTCCACATCCAGAAGGGCAATTAGGCAATAGTTAGATGGTTGGGAGGCTTTCCCTTCCTTATAAATAGGATGGATTATTGAGCCCTTCCAACTGTCCAGAATTATACCTTTTGCCAAGATATAGTTAAACATTACAGTAAAAAAGCCACCCATCTTGTTGTCAGCTGGTGAAACAAGGCCTGAGGGAAACCATTGAGGTCAGGTGCACAATCTGCATGTGATTTTGTTTTTGTTATTTAGTGTGGGGTAAAGATGATGGACTCCTGGGCCTCACACCCACCGGGGCCCCTCTCTCATTCAGCTGGGCCAGCATATGCTGAGGATGATTCCTTAAAGTGGGATTTCAGGTATCCCACCCATAATTCCTCGTTAATATTTGTGTTGTATTTTGCAATACTATTAACCAATCTCCAGAAGCGTCTGGAATTTACAGATGCCAATGCATGATGTAGTTTTGCCCATAGCGTTTTGATTTTTTGAAATGTCCCTTTTTAGAAGGTTCCTTTCCTCCCATAGAGATTTTAGGATTGATCCATCTTCCGGATGTTTCCGCAGTTGCCTCAAGAGCCTATTCACCATTGATTTCCTCAGCCGTACTGCAAGTTGCATAAGTATGCTGTTACTGTGTCCCAGGTATGCACCTCTAGACCTTCCGTTTGCCGAAGATTGATTAATAAGGTTTTTTGAGAATGATTCCCATACGGCAACTACATTCAAAGGTTTGTTAGCCATGTTTTCCAGGATCTCGACTGCTTCTTCCGCTTATGCTTTAACCAAACGGGAACTCCATTTTAGTATCTTGAAATTTTCAGAATGGAGCTTCCCCTTAAGGAGATTTGGTTCTTCCTGAATACGCACTTTGCTCTGAACTTAAACATTTGGGGATTATGGTTGCTTCCTGGATGATCTTGTATTCTGAAATTACTTACAAAATGAAATAAAGAAGCATTTGGCAGGGTATAGTCTAGGTATGAAACTACCTTTTCTGAGGTTCTTGTCCAAGCAGGCAGAATATCTGACGACAGCCACCCATTCAGTACAAAAAGACCTGCTAACTCACAGCTCTTCATTAATTTTTCACCGATTTTATCTTTCTTTCTCTTGGAAGGCAAGATTTGAATGGGCAACCGCTGTTTGCACATGATCCTCACTTGCTGAATGAAATAGATTAAGATTAAAGTCACCTGAGACAAGCCAATGGGCATAGTTGAATGGATTTTTTATGTGGAGCAGATGATCTAGGAGTTTATACGCTTCCATCTTTTTCTTTTTAGGATTGATATCAACGTAAATCAAAATCAGGGGGTCACATGTGTTTTTTGCCCAGCCGTCGAGGCGACCCCGCAGGAATGGCTGATCTCCTTTCTGCAGGCCTGGCATCTTAGCCATAAGTCTAGTGCTGATATAGGTTGTTAAACCTCCTTTTGCCCTTCGAAATGTGTTGAGTTTTACTGCTGACTTGCTAAATTCCTTGTACCCAATTAAAGGGAGACTCATAAGTGCCCATGTTTCCTGCAGCATTATAATATCAAAAGAACCCAGAAATTGAATAACCTCTGGGTCTTCCAGCTTGGAAAGAAGAACCCCTATGTTCCAAGAGCAAATACTCAATGAACCTTGCAAATGGGGCGGTTGCAGGGCTATCGTTCAGGTTTTTGGAGATCATCTGGAAACTAACGCTGTCAGAAGCCATGACCATTTATCCTGGGGCTGGCCTTTTATCAAAGGTTGTCTGGGTATGATCCTTCTTTGGGCCTCTTCTTCCCGTATTTTTATTTTGAAATCGAATTGAACTACCATCCCTGCTCCAGCTTCTTCTTTAGCAGATTCAATGATATTGAACTTCCTATTTGCCCCTCGTAAAACTGACCAAGGCATTACTTCCTTCCTTTTTAAAGGACAATCCTGCAGTAGCAGATGTGGGTATCTTTCTCCTGAGTAGCAAATTACCTCAATGCCCCAGTCTTTTAGGGTATTTTTCCTTTCCAAAATTTGCATTGGGAGATCTGGTGATGCAAATACTACTACAGTTGGGTCCGATTGTTGACTACCCTGGGCTTGCATAAATTTTATAGTGGCAATATAATTTGAAGACACTAGTTCCTGGACCGGAATAGCATTTATTAGTTTGAGAACGGTGGGACGGTAGAGCATATCTTGGGGACCTCTAGACTTATATTCTGGGATCCATAGCAACTGGAGACCTTAGGCCAGCATAGATAGCTAGATGGATAAATGATTTGCGTTCCATAGACATAAAAAACAAACACTTTTTTTGGCCCTGGCAAGCGGCGTGACGATAATAATTACTGTGACTCCAGGTGCCAGGGCCAGAAAAGTGTTTTATTTTTATTTTTATTTTTTATATGAGCGAATCCTCTTGTAAGCATCAGTAATATTGGGGCAAGTATTTCAAATGGATTGTTGTCACATGTGCCGTGTCAATAATTCATATTAAAGACTGGCTCCACTGCTGCCGATGCTTACAGGAAATAAACTCCTGTAATCATCGCCAGCATTGGGGCCAGTATTTCATATGGATTATTGTCACGCATGCCGTGAGAATAATTCATATGAAATACTGGTCCACTGCTGATAATGCGAAAAGAGATAAACTCTTCTAAGCATTGATAGCATTGGGGCCAGTATTTCTTATGAATTATTGTCACAGCATGTGTTTGTACTCTCCTTGCCCACTCCTTCCATTCCAAGAAATTCTCGTGCCTGGCCCCTTTTGCCCTTTCCTGGAGTGCCAACACCCTCAGCTTTTCCCTCCAACCCCCACCTGCCACTCCTGTCCCTCCTCCCCCCTTCTTGCACTGATTGTTAGGCAGGGGCATAGCTTGGTCAGTAAGATTGGTGGGGGAGAGCTTCGGATTTCCAAACAATCACACTAGCACATAATGTTGATCTACATTATAAGACAAGCTAGGACACAAGAGGAGCTTAGTGGTAGCAGAACAGGAGAGGAATGAAGATTGTTAGGGGCACTAAGTGAGAGAGAGAAGCATTTTTGAAGTATTCCCCAACAGAGTGAAGGAGAGAATGTGTGTGCGTTTTTGTTTGTGTGTGTAAAATTCATGGTAACATTCTGTAGACACCTCACCACACCCAACTAAAAGCCCCTGTACCCAACTATTTAGCCCAAGATATATTGGTTAGGGAAGTGTACCACTCCACACCACCCCCCTAAGCTACACCCCAGTTGTTCAGACAACTCCAGTCCTCTCCCCTTCTTCCTTCCTCATAGAGAAGTCATCACTCTGATCAATCTGTGTGAGAGATGCCAAGCAGAAGGGAGAGGCCCCGCTCCTGGTGCTCACAGGGCCTGGATGTACTTCAGAGTATGGCCTGTGAAGAAATTAAGCTTAAAGTCAATTAAGCTGGGTGGCGGGGTCTGTAGGAAAAAACAGCGAGTTGCTTGGCCGATAGTAGCTCACAACGATTTCCATTGACCAGAAGTAGCTCTCACTACAGAAGGAGCATATTTCATACCATCTATCACAACTAAGTAATTTACAAAAATGCATATTCATTGTTTCCACCTAATACTTGTTTTTCCAGGTATTTGTAAAAATGGTGGTGGTTGCGAAACTTGTTGAGTAGTTGCGATCTTCAAATATTAAAATGTACAGTAGTATGGTTGTTAAATAAGTCTTATGTAATGGAGATAATGAAGAAAACACCACATTAAAATGTGAACCACAAAAGAAAATTACCAGCAAAATGATAAGTCAAAAGATAATATATCTCACCTTTAAATTGTGCTTAAATCAGTACAAGTGCAATATGTGTTGATATACTTGTGAGGCAATCTCCATTAACTAATGCCACCTTCCTCCAATTACAAATGGCCGCCCTGACATCGCAAGCTTCCGTGTTTGTAGCGTGGCAGCGTAAATTGTGAATTAAATGCCGAAAAGGTTCACATGGAACAGGCGGCTCGTGGCATGTTCAGGCCGATTCCTACGCTCTATGTTCACGTAAAACAGACAACACCAAGCACATTCATATCAACTCCTGCACTCGAACTCCACACTCTGAATGCCAGATATTAAATCTGCTCTGCATGCCTGTTTCCAAAAGCCATAAATCAGCACTTGGGGAAGAAAGACATTTCACAGGCTTGTTGTGTGTAAAAGGCTGCTTTATTGGAAACAGGTGCACTCACATTCCTTTATACCCTGGGCCTTCTGCCTCACAAAACTAAAGCCTCACTAGACATCAAGTTTCCTACCACCTCTCTCCCCTCACCCCTACCCCTCCCACAACCCTCCCCTTACATTAGATCGCATGACGCATTAACCTTCCGACTGTAACTGTCCTTGTCATAATCCAAACGTCCCCGTTACTGGTCTCCTAAAGTCCAACTATCTGTCCTAATTGTCCTGCTGTCCTCCACTCCCTTTCCACCTGCCAGTATGTTGTCAGCCCTGCCGTCCTTCCCTGTTGTCATGTTCCTGTGATCTGCCCCAATCCCCGCCACCAGGAGAAGGCGCACTCCCGACTTTTCCTGCCCCCCCCAAACCTCCCGAAAGAGAGACTTCAACATCTCTTTCAGCTGTAGCAGGTAGAGCTCCATGCCCATGAAGGACAGGTGCACACAGTCATCCCAAAAAAACTTCTTGTCCTCAAATTTCAGATCACCATGCTCTAGAAAAGTGAAACCGTGCGTGGTACAAAACACCCGCATCTCCTTATTTATTTTTCTCCTGGCTTTTTCTATGGCCCCTGGCTTCCGGGCACCTCTCCAGACCCTACGAGGTATAAACGCCGTCCATACCAAGTGGCAACCGTGCCATAATCTCTTTATCTCCAACAAGTTACCCTTCATGTCCTTGATAACGTCCAGGCCCATCCTATGCACTAAGTCGTTCTCTCCTAAATGCAGTAGCAAAACATCGGGGCAGAACCCTCGGCCCCTCAAGTCCCTCAACAACTGTCCCCACTGCATTCCCCCTTTCCCTGACCACGTCACATTATATCTGTCCCTGTCAAACCCTAAATTGTCTCCTATTGGTATGGCCCGCGCTTGACGTTGCGCCCACTTCACAAATGAGTGTCCAACGACCCATACCTGCAGAGACTGTACAGCGGGGCCCGGCACAGAACCTGTGATAAAAAGAAAATGATGTCACTGTAAAGCAGGCAAGCCTGGCCCCCCTTTCCTCACATAACGCCTATACGCGACAGACTTCCACCTCCCCAAAGCCATGATCCGATTTTCCGCCCACCCCCTACATGCCGCCTCCGTCGCCATGCCAGTTTGAAAGGAATGAGTACCAAAATGCAACTCATTCTGACCAATACTGCGTAAGACCGACCTCAACACAGCCAATAACTGATGAGGGGACACCCGCTCACCTGACCGATGCCGAAAGACTCCTTGCCCTTTTTCCCAGAACACCTGTTTCAAAACACCCGCCCATCGCAAAGGACACACGGCAACGTCCGGGTAAGCCGCCAGAACCACCTGCGTCCCAAACCCTCGTTGGTCCGTTTTAGAAGTCCCGAGGCGCACCACCAAATGACCTTGCCCGAGCACCATGTCGTCCCACGTCACTTTCCTGTGCCCCCTTGTTCCCAAAAGTTCAGATACCCGGAAAGCTCCAAAAAACATCCAGGACATCAGCGTAGTAAAGAGCAGATGTTCAAACCCATCATAGCAAATACTCCCCAGGGCCTGTGTCACGTCCTTCAGTAAATCCAGCGTCAAAGGTTGCCTCGTTGACCCTTGTCTCCTGTCCTCCCTTTCCCAACCTTCCAAAATACGTTGCCCTAACTCACCCGCCGACGGGGGATAACCCCAAAGCAATTTGCCCATGAATGCGATGCCTGCCAATTTCCCAGAAATGGTAACTCTAGACTGCCGTCTCGCCACCAACCCCATGATATACCGTACCACATCATCCACTCTATCACACTCGGCGATTCTGTGACAGGCTCCTGATCGCGTGAACTCCCTCCACGCCCGCATATAGGCCTGTTGAGTCGATGGCGCCAGCAAATTCAGCAACAGCTGCAGCATTCTGTCTCTCCTGCGGCCCATAAAACCTCCGGCATCCGCGTCCTGTACAAGACTTCGCCCGCAACCAGCCCATGGAATCTCTCCCACTGTGAACAAGACAAAGCATCGGCAATGTCATTGTTCACCCCTGGAACATGTCGAGCAGTAAAATGAATATCACGACGTAAACAGTGAAGCACAAAAACTCTCAACAAACGCAACACCTGTATGTCCCTTGCAGACTGCCTATTAACCAGGTGCACAACCGCTAAGTAGTCCACCCAAAAGAGAACCCTCCTGTGTTCCAGCAAATTTCCCCAAACACACACCGCCACGATAAGCGGGAACAGTTCCAGAAAAGCAATACTCCTCCCGCCCCGAAACCATGCCACCGGCCACACCTCAGCACAATACCTACCGTCCCAGTAAATGCCAAAACCTGACCCACTGGCCGCGTCAGAGAAAATTTGAACGTCCCAGTCCACAACCTGCCATGTCTGCAAAGGAATACCATTGAAACGCTCCAGAAACATGCCCCACATCCGCAAGTCCGCTTTGACCCCCGAACGCAGCCTCACGTGGTGATGCGGAAGCTGTTTGCCCGCCAGGGCCATGCCCAATCTACGACAAAAAGTATGCACGGCCCGCACGACCCGACACACAAAATTTAGATGTCCCAGCAACACCTGTATATCCCGCACTGTCACCTTAGTCCTCCTCAACATCTCCCCCAATGTTCGCAGCATGACCTCCTTCTTCTCAAGGGGTAGCCTTGCCACCATGGTTTGTGTATCCAACTCAATGCCCAGGAAAGTCAGTGCCGCACAGGGTCCCACTGTTTTTTCGGGAGCCAGGGGCACACCCAGGTCCCCCATAATCTCCTCGAATTGCCGCAAGACGGCCGCACAAAGGTCCGATTCTGGCGGCCCCACAAAAAAGAAATCATCCAAATAGTGCGGGACAGCCGTATATCCTGTAGCTGTGGTAAAAACCCACTGCAAGAATGTGCTGAAACACTCAAACAAAGCACATGAAATGGAACAGTCCATGGGAAGCGCCTTGTCCACATACCACTGTCCACCAAACTGAATGCCCAGCAGCTCAAAAACACTGGGGTGCACAGGCAAAAGACGGAAAGCTGCCTTAATATCCGTCTTAGCCATCAAAGCGCCTTGTCCAAAAAGTTGCACCAACTCAATAGCCATGTCAACCGACGCATAGAACACCTTGGTCCGCTCCATAGGAATAAAATCATTGATTGAGGACCCCTCCGGCCAAGACAAATGGTGTATAAGGCGATACTGTCCCGACTCTTTCTTAGGCACACCCCCAATGGGAGAGACCATAAGATTCTCCATCGGCCAGTCCCCGAACCGTCCCACCATGCGACCCTCGTCAGTTTCCTTCCCCAACTTGTCGCGCACAATGTCCTCTTTCCCCGTCACTGACCGCAAATTCTCTGCCCACCGCCGCACTCGTGGTCCCTCATAGCCCAATGAAAAACCCTCTGCAAACCCACAAGACAGAAGACTAGCCGCACATCTGTCCCCGTATTCCCGCAACCAGGGGTCCAGACCATCCAATCTAACCGGCGTACAAGCCTTTCCCCAAAGGTCCCTGTCCTCCCCGATAACGGCCGGACTGTTGATTCCCCGCGGTACTTCCCCCCGACTGCTGACCCACCCCGGCTCCGGCGACCCCCTGTGTGGCTGGGGCAGTACAATGCAGGACTGCATGCTGTCCCGCACAACGCGAGCATTTGTGGCGAAACTTACAATACTCCCGGGTGCACAGACCCTTGTTGTAGTCCCAACAGGCGCCCGTTTTCACGGCGCTGCTTCTCGAGACAGATCCTCCTTTGGCCGCATTACTTGCCCCACCTTGAGTGGGGCGCTCCCGAAAGGGCCGATAGGTAATAGGTAAACCGCTGGCCGTAAAGACCGTCTTACCAAACTTCGCGGGCCCCATTGTATGCTGCCACAGATCCGAGTCGATCTCGCCCCACTTCACGTCCTCATCCGCCGCCATTCTCGCCCGGAATTCCTCATCATACTGAACCCAGGCGTACCCCCCGTAGTTCAGGTAGGCTTTCCGAATTACGTCCATGTATTTGAAGAGCGCCACAGCCCTTTCGGGAAAACGCTCACAATAGATGCTGGCATCTATCAAAAAGGCCGCCGTCCAATTTTCTATAGTGACTGGCACCCTAGGCCGCTTGGCCAGCTCGTTCTCCTCCTCCTTTGAACCCTCTTTTGCCCTGATTTCCCGATGCAGCAACTTCAGCATCTCCACATACTCCCCTTTCCAAATTTTCTCCTTAGTAGACAACATTAAGTGGGCCCCTAATGGCTTTGCCGTCCCCATGTATGGCAACTTTTTGGCATTGTCAGCCACGGCTTCAGACTGGCCCGTCCCTGAATCCACCGCCTTCTCCTCCTTTGCGGCCGCAGACGCCCCTTTGTCCTGCTGCGTCGCCTTACCCCTGTGTCCCCCTGCCCCCGCTCAGGTCCCACTCCAACATCCGCAATGTAAACTCCTCTATACAACCGATCCTGTGCATCACCTACCCTCGCCTCCACTGACACAAACCCCTTGGGTAATGACCCGTGCCTCTTACCTGCCTTCAACACCCGGGGCCGCTCCAGTATCCTCCTCCGTAGCTGTTGCGCCGCGTGGTGCGGCGCAAGCCGAGCATTCGGCTCGCGCCGCGCAGCGCGTTCTCAGGACGCGGCGCGCCCCGAGTCTTCTTTGTACAGCGCGAGGCCCCAAATATTATTTTGGGCCTCGCTCTGCCTTCTGTTGTGTCCCTGTTCTCCCCTGACCCCTCCTTACCTGTTTCTTTTTCTTTCTTCTTCTTCTTTTTCTTCTTTACTTTTTCGAGGCATTTTCTGTCCTTTCTTTATGTCTTTCCCCCTTCCCATGTTACCTTTTTCTTCCCAGCATTTCTTGGTCCCTATTTTCTATGGTTCCTGTTCTATTCTATCCTATGTACTTTTTCCCTATCTAAAATGGTGTCTTTTTACTTCCTGTTGGTCACTTCCTGTTTCTTGGTATATAAGGGCTCTGTTTTCTCCCTTTCCTTGCGCTGCATCACTTTCTGCTCAGATTGTGTCTTCGCTCCTGATTCTTAGCCTTCGGTTCTGAATCTTTTCAATTTTGCATTTACCTGCATTTTGTTCCTGTTTGATTCCTGGTTTTGTTTTCGTTTCAGGAATCCATCTTTTGGAGGTTTTTTCCCCTTTATTGGGATTTTTTCCCTCTGGCACTAATTCTAAAGGGCACGGTCTGTTCTTGGCGTTTCCACTGCCTGCAGCACCGTGGCTACTAGAAAGAGTCGCCCTTTTCTGGGCCAAAGCCGAACCCTCAAGACCTACGCCACTAGATCTGCGGTTTCCAGGCACCAGCAGCACGTGAGTCGTGACAGAATGCAGCGCCAAACCATTCCGACATCTTCTGATACTATGGATGACACAGTGGCGGCGGCTGCAGATCCTGATTCATCTTTTTTGACTAATATTCAACAACAAGCTCAGGAATTGCAACAATTGCGCAACGAGAATGCGGTCTTACGACAGGCTTTGGCCCTCCGCAGTGGCGATGTTCCGACTATCTCCGCCTCAACGCCTCGCTTCTCTGGTGAACCAACTAAACTGCGTGAATTCCTGAATGCATTAACGGTTTACTTCGCCTTCAGACCTAGCCAATTCTCTCATGACAGGACAAAGGTGGGATATCTTATTAGTGCATTATCCGGTCCTGCCTTGGCCTGGGCAACCCCGATGGTGTCATCCAACGATCCAGTATTGTCGGACTATTCTGCCTTCGTGACCCGCTTCAAACAAATGTTTAGTCGCCCAGGATTGGAAGCCTCGGCAGAGGAAGCATTATGTGATATCCAGCAAGATTCCCAGGATGTCCTCCGATATATTACACGTTTCCGTCAATTAGCGGCAGAGACCACTTGGGTGGAGCGTACCCTGGTAACTTTGTTTCGCAGAGGACTTAAGGAAGAAATTAAGGATGAATTAGTACATTCCACCAGAGTTGAAGATCTTCGTGGCCTCATGGATCAAGCACTTTCCATCGAGTATCGTCTCCAAGAACGACGAATGGAGAAGAGAAGGAGTAGAGGAGCGTCTCAGCCAAGCTCTTCACGGATGTATTCACCTCATCCTGAGGAATCTCGTCCTCCTGCTAAAGATATAGAAGGGGAACCCATGCAAGTGGATACTGCTCGAGGGCCACTCTCTGCTAGTGAGAAGGAAGACAGACGGAAGAAGGGATTGTGCCTCTACTGTGGTTCTGCTGGTCACATGCTTCGTACATGTCCTGTACGTCCACCTAGACCCTTGGGAAACGCCACCTCCCGTCCTCTGTAAGAAGGGAGGGGACGGGATCATCGGCTATACCTTCTATCAGCTCATTCAACGACAATACAACTTACTTGTTCGTGTTACCAGTCATATTACAACTACCTGATGGCCGCCAAGAAAGAACTATGGCATTATTGGATTGTGGTGCTAGTGGTATATACATGGATAAGACATGGGCCACTAATCTGCAAATTCCCACTCAACCCAAAGACATTCCTGAACAAGTACACACCGTGGATGGTTCTTTAATATCCTCAGGTCCAGTCGATACTACGACCTTGATGTTAAATTTACAGTTTGGTAATCATCAAGAACACCTCTCTTTTGATCTCATTTCATCTCCCAACCATACCATTATTCTCGGAATTCCATGGTTTACTAGACATAACCCATATGTGAACTGGGTAACCCGGACAATTTCTTTATCCTCACAGTTTTGTCAAGAAAATTGCTTTGCTTCCGATAAATATTGGTCACCAAACAGATTAACATCTATGAAGAGTACTACGGAGTATTCCATCAACACTGTCCAAGGGGTTCCTGAACATTATTTAGAGTTCCAAGACGTGTTTCAAAAACCATCCAGACCTGTATTACCTCCACATCGAGAGTACGATTGTGCTATTCCTTTGGAACCTGGAACAGTCGTTCCCTTTGGGAGGATGTATTCTCTCACGGAACCTGAAAAGGAAGTTCTTAAGGAGTATCTGGAGGAAAATGTACAGGGTGGTCTCATTGTTCCATCATCTTCTCCAGCAGGGGCTCCTCTCTTTTTTGTACCTAAGAAGACCAAAGATCTTCGTCCTTGCATAGACTTTCGAGGCCTAAACAAGATAACTATAAAGGATCGTTATCCTTTGCCCCTCATTAAGGATATTTTAGAGGCAGTCAGAGGGGCTCAACGTTTTACCAAGTTGGATCTTCGGGGAGCTTACCACCTTTTACGTATAAAAGAAGGAGACGAGTGGAAAACAGCATTCAGGACACCGTTCGGTCATTTTGAATATAAAGTCATGCCCTTTGGTCTTACGAACGCTCCTGCTATATTTCAAAGGTTTATGGACTCAATATTTTCCGATCTCTTGAACCAGACACTCGTAATCTACTTGGACGACATCCTTATTTTTTCCAGACACCCCGAACTCCATTCTTCTCATGTGAAACAAGTCCTTCACAGACTCCGAGCACATCAACTATTCTGTAAACCCGAAAAGTGTGAGTTCGATAAGACGGAAGTCAAATATCTGGGTTATCATTTAAGTTCCACCGGCATAGCTATGGACTTAGAAAAGGTACAAGCAATTCTAGAGTGGCCTTCTCCCTCTTCTATCAAAGAAACACAATGTTTCCTAGGATTAGCAAATTTTTACTGACAGTTCATTCAAGACTTTGCTAAACAGACCAGCCATATAACCCATACCTTAAAGAAGGAAAATCTAAAACAGGGGTTTGTCTGGACCAAGGCGGCTGAAACAGCTTTTCAAGAATTAAAGAAGGCATTCACTCAAGCTCCCATCTTGAGACATCCAGATACCAATAAACAGTTTATCGTAGTTACCGATGCTTCCGAAAAAGCTATTGGAGCAGTCTTGCTTCAACTTCAAGAAGATGATGGTCTTGAACATCCTGTTTTCTATTTGTCCCATATTCTCTCTTCAGCTGAACAACATTACTCTGTACTAGAAAGAGAGTTGTTAGCTCTGAAGACAGCCTGCATCGAATGGAGACAGTTTCTGATGGGATCCAAGGAGCCTTTCGAGGCGAGAACAGATCACCGTAATCTGCAATGTCTACGTAATTTTGTATGCCAAAATAGTCGCCAGGCGCGTTGGGCCTTTTTCTTTAGTCAGTATGACTTTTACATCACCTATATTCCTGGATCTCAAAACATTCTGGCTGATGCTCTGTCTCGACGCTATCCAGATTGTACTCCTTCCCCATCTCAGTTTCTACTGGAGCCTAGTAAGATCATTGGAGTTGCTCAATCTTTTCTGGATGAGGTACAACTGGAGTATTCCAGCCTGTCTAATAGCGAAATAGAGAAATTAAGAACCTTTTTATGCAAGAAAGAAGGATTCTTTTTTCATCAGAAGCTGTTATTCCTCCCTACTAACAGAGTGCGAGACAAAGCATTACAGATGTGCGATGATTCACCGGTTGCTGGACATAGAGGTATTAAGGCCACACAAGAACTTCTTTCGCGATCTTTCTGGTGGCCTACCTGGAAATCAGATGTCGAAAGATATGTTCAGGCTTGTCCCATATGTGCCCAAGTCAAGATTCCCCGTAGCAGACCTGCAGGATTACTACAGCCTTTGCCAGTTCCACCAACGCCATGGCATACTATTTCCACTGACTTTATGTGTTCACTTCCGCCATCAGCTGGAAACCAGGTTATCATGGTCACTGTTGATTCTTTCACTAAGATGGCCCACTTTACTGCTCTAAAGAAATTACCAACATCCCAAGAATTGAGCCAGATATTTATCGACCATATTTTCCGTCTCCATGGACTTCCACATACCATTGTGTCTGACAGGGGTCCCCAGTATATTTCCCGGTTTTGGAAACATTTTTGCAAGACACTGAATATCAATATTGCACTATCATCCGGTTTCCATCCTCAGACCAATGGACAAACTGAGCGTTTGAATCAAGGACTAGAACAATACCTTCGTTGTTTTTGTAATTCCACCCAAAGCAACTGGAACACTTATCTTCCTATTGCTGAATATTCCTACAACAATTCTGTCCATAGTGCCTCCAAGGTCACTCCCTTTTTCTGTTCCTATGGCTATCATCCGACCTCTTTTCCTACTGCTCCTCAATCTACCTCTCCTCTGCCTGCCATTACATCTTTTTCCAAACGTCTCCTGCAACTCCATAAGCTAATTAGATCTAATTTATTGCACACTAAGAGATATATGAAGAAGATCGCTGATAAGAAACGTGGACCCACTCCTGATTATCACCCTCAGGATAAAGTCTGGCTTTCTTCCAAATTCTTGCCCTCTCACCTTTCTCTGAATAAGTTCACGCCTCGCTATTATGGGCCTTTTCGTATTCTTCAGTTGCTCAATCCTGTCACTGTTCGTCTTCGCTTGCCTCATACTTGGAAAATTAATCCGGTCTTTCATGTATCCCAACTCAAACCTTATGTCCCTGATCCTTTCTCTCGTCAGTTTCCTTGTCCTCCTCCTGTGTTGGTGAATGATGTCCCTGAATATGAGGTTCAAGAAATTTGTGACTCTCGCCTTTTTCACCGGCGTCTTCAGTATTTGATTCACTGGAAGGGTTATCCTCTTAGTGAATGCTCTTGGGAAGATGCTTCTTCTGTTCACGCCCCTCTTTTGATTTCTCGTTTTCATCGTTTGTTTCCCTTCAAACCTAGACCTTCGGGGGGGGGACCTACTGTTGCGCCGCGTGGTGCGGCGCAAGCCGAGCATTCGGCTCGCGCAGCGCGTTCTCAGGACGCGGCGCGCCCCGAGTCTTCTTTGTACAGCGCGAGGCCCCAGATATTATTTTGGGCCTCGCTCTGCCTTCTGTTGTGTCCCTGTTCTCCCCTGACCCCTCCTTACCTGTTTCTTTTTCTTTCTTCTTCTTCTTTTTCTTCTTTACTTTTTCGAGGCATTTTCTGTCCTTTCTTTATGTCTTTCCCCCTTCCCATGTTACCTTTTTCTTCCCAGCATTCCTTGGTCCCTATTTTCTATGGTTCCTGTTCTATTCTATCCTATGTACTTTTTCCCTATCTAAAATGGTGTCTTTTTACTTCCTGTTGGTCACTTCCTGTTTCTTAGTATATAAGGGCTCTGTTTTCTCCCTTTCCTTGCGCTGCATCACTTTCTGCTCAGATTGTGTCTTCGCTCCTGATTCTTAGCCTTCGGTTCTGAATCTTTTCAATTTTGCATTTACCTGCATTTTGTTCCTGTTTGATTCCTGGTTTTGTTTTCGTTTCAGGAATCCATCTTTTGGAGGTTTTTTCCCCTTTATTGGGATTTTTTCCCTCTGGCACTAATTCTAAAGGGCACGGTCTGTTCTTGGCGTTTCCACTGCCTGCAGCACCGTGGCTACTAGAAAGAGTCGCCCTTTTCTGGGCCAAAGCCGAACCCTCAAGACCTACGCCACTAGATCTGCGGTTTCCAGGCGCCAGCAGCACGTGAGTCGTGACAGTAGCGGAACTTGTTGCCTGCGGTCCTGTGTCGGGGCCTGTAACGACTGAACAACAGCGTGAGACGCCCCCCCTGTCGCCCCACCATGTGCCCTCCTCATCCTCCTGCAGCTCCCCTTCCTCCAAACTGTCCTCCTCCTAATCCAGTTCTTCAGCCTCATCCAACCCTTCTCCAGCCACAGACAGGGTGTCCCCGAAAACCCTTGCCTGCCCAATACCGCCATCCGTTGAACGCCGCCTTACCAGGTTGTTTCTCCCGCAGAGAAACCGAGACGGGGCGCAGAACCCGCTCCGCCACTGCTCCCTGCGGAAACCCCCTTGGTCGCAGTTCCGCCGTACGGGATGGTCTTAGGTGTCCTCCGGCCGGCTGCACTTGGCCCCGCCATCACTTCTTCCCGGGGTTGCCGGGCCGCCCCTGACCCGCCCAGGTCCTGCTGCAGCTGCTCCTCACCCTGCCACGAAAAGCCCGGAGTGTCGGTGAAATCTACCTTCCAAGAGCTCCCCGCACCCTCCCATACCCCCCAGTTCCCTGCTTCTTCGAAAACCCCTTCTACCTCCTCCTCCATGAAGTCTTGTAAACCTCCGACCTCCCCCCTGCACTAAAACCCATCTGTAACCCCCTGCCCGGGTATAGGTGCGGCG